>NC_056517.1:33520972-33533267 GCF_014905685.2 Nematolebias whitei
GTGTGTGTGTGTGTGTGTGTGTGTGTGTGTGTGTGTGTGTGTGTGTGATGCATATTTAAAACATTTGCAATTTGATGATGAAAACAAATCCTGGCACATTAACGCAGAGAAATCCTCCCCTTCGCACGCAAACACTGAGCAAGGGAGGGCCTCGCCTGTGTGTATGTGTGTGTGTGTGTTTGTTTATGTTACTTTGTGAGGGCCATTTTTCAACACATACCACATTGTGAGGACCAACTGCTCTTTGGGGACCAAAGCCCGGTCCCCATAAGGTTCAAGTGATGCTGGTGGGTTAGGGTTAGGTATGTACTGGTAATGGTTAGATTTAGGGTAATGGTTAGGGTTAGGCTATAATGAAAATGAATGGAAGTCAATGCAAAGTCCCCATAAAGATAGAAAGACAAACGTGTGCGTGTCGTTGAGGGTGAAGCCAGCAGCTGTTTAAATTCTGTTTAACAGAGTTGTGACACCTCCCCCTGCTTCTCTTTCGGTGTCGTCCTCACCCGCCGCCAAAAGGCAGAAAGCAGGGCGATAATGTTTTGGTTTGCGTCTGTTAGCAAAATATCTCAAAAACCAACTGCGCGATTTTAATGCAACCCATAAGAGGTCATCAATGGAGGCACATCTACAACTGATTGACTTCTGGAGTCAGTCCAGTTCAAGATGGCTGCCGTCAATAATGAAGCTTAGCAAACACAAAATGTCTATAGCTCAGATCATTTTACAGATTTTACCTGAGCTCAATTTTCACATAGAGGTAGCTGAGAGTCTTTCACACCACATACTCTGAGCACTTAAAGATAATTTAAAATCTTACTTTTAAGGTTTGAACTGGTAACGAATATTGAGCGATACGCATTTCCTCAAGGAATGCTAGGCCTTTATCGCAGCATTTTTACTTTGCTAACATTCAAAACTCTTATTTTTGGTTCAGTGATGGGTTTAAGTACCTAATTTTTGGAGACCTGAGATTCCTTTGCCTTGAACCATCTGTCAGGGGTCGTTACTGTGGCTGCTTATAGTGGCTACCATTGTGAACAAGTTTCAAAGCTCATAAAAACCATTACAACAGGAAGTATCCCTGCTAAGGTACTTGATGAAATTAGGATTTAAAGAGAGTCTGTGTAGGTTTAAGTGAGACGAGCTGAAACGTCCTGACAGCTGAAGTGTTTCCTCCAACAGCAGCTGTGGTAAACCGTGTTTGAACAGAAACTCTGATGAAGGTTTGTTTTGGCTGAAACTTGAAGGTCTGAGATGAGAACGGATTAAAAGTGTCAGTCTGAGGGAGCGTTTGCACTGAGAGCAGCTGAAATCTGAAGCTACGGCTCACAGGGACGCCAGTCAACAGCTACCGCTAAAAAGCTCATAAAGTTTGAAGTTGCAGATCTCAAGGATCTTAATCTTTGAAAGGTGCAATTACTATTTCCTACGTTCATCTTTAAAACCCAGAAGTCATTTAGGACTTCTTTTTGTAATAATCTAAAAGTGGACAAAATGGCCGAAGTCTTTGCGCATAAACTGCTCAGGAAGTGTAAGAACTGTTCTCGTTCAACATTTTGTTATAAAGTCTCCCAAAATCATAAAAACCTAGACTCTGACTGCACCAAAATGATAAATATACAATTTAAGTCATGTAAAGCGCAACTTTCTGCTGAGTCACTGTTGCCAAGGAGGTTCCCGCCATTTTGGTGGAACTACAAAAAGGCGGGAATCAGAAAGACAAAAATATGAACTCTCTTTATCTTTATAAAAACTATAAGTAATGTTTAAAAAAAAAACATCTTGAATTATGAATTACAGAAACAGAATTTCCAGTTTTTATTGTTTTGTGCGTGTGTTTTAATTTAACTACGCCTGCAGAATTTGAGCTATTTTAGCCGTTCATACATCAAAGCAATCAGCTCATTCAAGGGATGGGTGCTGTGACATTTTTTTTTGTTGTTGTTACCTTTAAACTTTGCAAAATGTCTAACTTTATTTAGACTTTTCCTCCTAGAAAAACACAGATCTATTTAATTCATTCACACACTTTTTTTCTCTTTCAAATTTGCTTCAGCTACTAGCTCTGATTTTGTCTTATTATGCTACTTTTTGTTTTTAGCTACCATAATACTACTTTTTAGCTTTTAGCTAGTTTTTCAATTTTTTTTTTAGCTTTTAGTTAAGCTGTGATACTTCTAGCTAGCCTTTTGCTATTTTGGCATTCACTACTCTTTTGGTAGTTATAGTTAACGTTTAGTTTATGCATCTTATGCTGGTTTTATCTACTTTTTTATACTCTTAGCTAGCCTTTTGCTGCTATTAGCTTGAGCTTTGCAGCTTTCAACTATCCTGTACATTTAGCTTCTAGCTAGCTTTTTACTACTTTTGGTTTATAAGTAGCTTTTTGCTTCTTTTAATTAATGTTCCTTGTCCAACTTTACTAGTTCAGTTTAAGCTTCTGTCATTTTTCTTTCAGCTGCTCCCTTTTGCAAGTGTTGCCACAGCTAGCAACCTCAGAGGAAAGATTTGGTAATTTGTTTAATGCCAAATGTCCTCACTCATGCAAACTAGGCTCGAACCTGCAACCTCAGGATTATGAGACTGCGGCACCGACCGCTGAGCTATCGCGGCCCTCTTTCAGCTTCTTCAGATAGATAACTTTTACTAATCGGCTTTTTAGTATGTGAATGTTTTTGTACAGTGCCCTGAGATGACTTCAGCTGGGAAATGGCGCTGTATATAAATAAACTCAATTGAATTGAAGTCTGAGCTGCAGAGGTCCGAACAGGGCTGGGTTTTCTCACTTTATCAAAAGCCTAAACAAGCACATAAAAATGGAGGCTAAAATGTGCAGAACGGGGACTAAAAAAAGAGCAGAACAGAGGCAGAAATGAGCTGAACACAAAGTAAAACCAGCTAAATGATAACGAAAAGCCAAAATGAGCAAAACAGTAACTAAAAAATAAAATGAGTAGAGCAATAGTAAAAGCTTCAACCAGCAGAGAAGTAGCTAAAAGACTAAACAAGCAACAAAAAAGAGGAATAGAAACTGTGATGTGCAGATAAGAGGATAAAACAAGAGCAGAACACGGAATTAAATTAAAAATCTACAAGAAGCAAAAAGGATAATTCATTAAAATCATAAAGATATCAATGGGAAAATGTTTCCCGTCTTTTGCTGATTTTATCCAAGTCTTGTCATAAAACGTTATTCCTTATCGAAGCGCGTGTTTTGATGTGTTTTTGCATTATACTTTTTTATTTTTACAATAACCTTGGATCGTTGTCTTATTTTTTCTCTCTTTTATTAGATGAACTTTAGTTTAGAATATTGGAAAAGTTTTAGAGAACTTCAACAATAAACTCCCAGAGTACCGTAGTTCTTTTTCTTACATGCATAAAAATAAAAATAAAAAGATTGGCAGGCAGCACCAGACTTCTCTTCAGGGCGATTTTTATTTACCGCAGTTTCAAACCTTTCATGGGAACAAACTCGTCCCGACTCGTTCCTCGATGTGGGAAACACTTGTTGAGGTTTTTGGAGCTGAGCGCATGCAGCCCAACTTTTAGCTGCACCTGTGAGGAGTAGCTGACTTTAATGGTGCCATAAACCCTCAAATGTTGGTGATAACCAAAGAAACTGTCCCGTCTTTTTTTGCCACAGCGAATCGATCCACGCAGGTCTGTTTACTGTCCAACTCTTTTACACTTCGCCTTCTTTTCTGCTGCCTGAGGCCTGAAGGGCTGAGACAAAAACAAGTCACGCAACGGCTTTTTACAAATTATTTTACTCACGTTTTACTCCACAACACACACTTCTGACATATTTTCATGCTCCTGAAGCCTCATTTGCTCCTTTTTGTAAACCTAAACATGCACGGCTATGCTTGTTAAAGAGGCATTTTCTTTCTTCAACCAAACAAACAAAAAAGATGTTCTTTTATTTATTCATTCGTTTATTTCAGTCAGGCTCATTCATTCAGTCATAATTCATCAGAGAGCAGCAGTTCATTGAAGGTTCAGGGTGCTCCGGGTGCACGGAGAGAGCTGCCAACTGGGAAGAAACCACACAAAAACTCGTTCGAGCCATTCTCTTGTTCTCTTTAATTACTCCTCACCGCAGAATACGCATCATTTAATCTGGATTATGAATATGAATTACAATCAGGCTTGAAAAAAAGGCCTCCCAACGCTGAAGACGACACTCTGAGGAACTATTTTTACTCAAGCAAATTATCGGCTGCTGTTTTACCGTATCAAGTGCCGATGAAAGGAGACCTCGCCCGGCTAATGGTCGTTAGCGTATCGAGCTGTATCGGGTCAGATGCCACCTTTGGTTTAGTGATCTTTCCAGCCACATGGAAACATATCGATTTACATCAGGGAACAACAGCGGGGGACGCTGCACACTGAAGCATGCTTTAATTAAGATAAATGGAGGTGACAGTCGTAACAAACAGCCTGGAGGACAACGAGCTGAAGCAACAGACATCCAGTGCTTCTTTATCGTTTAAGCTTCAGCTACTTCCTATTAATCTCACTGCAAACTAGAAAACATGTCATTTCAGCTAAAATCATTGCTGAGTGCTAAATGACTCAGCTGAATGGTTTGTTTACCCAGTCCTTAAAATCTAAACAATAGCTAAAATCTAAATTTAAAACAGCAGCTAAAATCTAACAATCAAGAGATCAGTAGCTAAAAGATTAAACTAGCAGGACAGTAACTATAAGCTAAAATAAGCAGAACCGTAGATAAAAGCTACAGCCAGCAGAGCAGTAGCTAAAAACCTAAACAAGCAAAGAAAAAAGAACGGAATAGAAACTAAAACTGTGCCAAAGACAGGCTGAAATGAGCTAAAAGCAGAAAAACAGATGATGAATTAGCAAAACGGGAAATAGAAATAGCTATTTACAAGTAACAAAACATGCTAAAGTTAACAAAACCGTAGCTAAATTAGCAAAACAATAGCTAAAAGCTAAATTTAGCAAAACAGTGAATGAAACATTAATTGGCAAAACAGTAGCTAAAATCTAACTACCAAGAGATCAGTTGCTAAACGGTAAAAACAGCAGAACAGTAGCTAAACATAGTTGAACTCTTGAAACCAGCAGAAAAGTAAAAGCTGAAATGAGCAGAACAGAAAATAAAACTACAACCAGCAGAGCAGTAGCTAAAAAAAGCTAAATGGTAGTTAAACTGTACAGAACAAGAGCTGTAAAACAGCAGAATACAGGCTGGAATGAGCTGAACACAAGCTAAAAGCAACAAAAGTGATGCTAAAGTTTGCTAAACAGAAGCTAAAATGAAAAAATAAATAAAGTTTGCACAATAACTAGAATTAACACAACAAACGTTAAGTAGTAGGTTAAAGTAGCTAAACAGATGCTAAATATGAAAAGTGTTTAAAAATTGATTATAAGAAAACAGTGGTTAAAATAGCAACAAAGTTGCTCAAATTAGCAAAACACTAGCTGAAAGGTAAATTGTAGCTAAAATCTAACAACCACGATGTCATTTGCTGAAAGGTAAAATCAGCAGAACATTGGGTAAGGACTAAAAAACAAGTTGAACAAATCGATACAACCACCAGAGCAGCAGCTAAAAGCCTAAACAAGTAAAAATAAAAAACACACTAGAAGCTAAAATGTGCAAAAAACAGGCTGAAATGAGTCAAAGACGAACTAAAAGCAGTAAAAGCAGCCAAACGGATAAAAAAATTTGCCAAATGATAGATAGAATTAAAAGTATCAAAACAGATGCTACAAGTAGCAAAACAATAGCTAAATAGTAGTGTCAAGTAGCCAAACAGATGCTGAAGAGGAAATATTTTTAAAAAGATGATACATTTGTAAAACAGTGGTTAAAAGTAGAAAAAGCTATTGTTTTGAAAAAGGTAGCGTAAATTAAGCTCTACATTCACACTATACAAAAGCTAATCAAATGAGGAATGCAGTTGGGGTTAAGAAGTACTACAAGCTAGTTTTAGCCATATTTTCATTCAGTAGCTGAAGATCAGCTGTTTTCGCAGTTGTAGGATTTGTAATCGCATAAACACAAAAAAACTAAGTAATTTAAAACAGCAGCTGGGAAACGTTAGCGTGTCTGTAGTGTCGCTGCATCTCTGAAGTGTTTCACCAATATAATTATCAGCCGAATCTCTGGGGGGCTTCGGCACACTTGATGCTCCCTCTCCCTCCCTCCTCGGTGCCGAGCGCTAGCTGTGACCGTAATCACAGCCGACAGCTCCCAACAATAGTGTTGGACCAACAGAGGCTTCGGCTCGCTCTGCACACAAACACACCACCCACAGCTGCAGGCCGCCGCTAGCTGGAACCGCTAACTCCTAATGAAGCCCCGCCCTTTGAGTCATTCTCCTATGGCCCCAAACAGTCCTGTTTGCCAATCTCATGCACTTTAAATGATTTAAATCCAATTTTAAATGCATAGTTTAGATCATTTAGATATAATAAAACAAAATATTTAAGTATTTTTCTACCCCAGTTGATTAGCAGCAGCTAGCTGTAGCAACTCCTGCAGGAGCTTGCTAACATTTCCACAAGAGGAACCATGTAATGTAAACTGAGAACCGTTTAAATGTTTAGAAAATTTCATTTGCATGATTAAATTTTGGTGATTAAAGCGACGTTGAACTATCTGAAATTTATTTGAAAAAAAAAAAACCTGCTAAGACTAGCCTAGCTCATCGCTCTGGTCCTCAAACGGCTCCAAACATTACAATTTCTAAGCGGTTCTAGCAAATGCCATTTTATAAACATCTTCACTGCAGAAAGTTTAGTATTACACAGTTATTCCAGTAGAAATGTTATGATATTCTTACAGGAAGTACCTCAAAGGTGAACTGGTTCAGCTAGCTGCACTTTTAAAATAAAATCCGAAAACTCTACGTGAACTGGAATGTAAATTGTTTCCAAGTTTTTTTAATTAATTTGCTCAAACTACTGTGAAAGTTTTGAGATTGGAATGATTTTAGGACGATAGAAGTCCATTTAGGTCTTAGTCTCACTCAAATTAGCCATTAACTTGTCAGACCGAGGTTGTCTAAAGAGCTATCTGCAACAGGTAAGATATTTATTGTTCACAGAATCCCAGTTTAAAAAATCTGAGACAACAAATATGAAGGTTAAGGTTAAGGTTAGCATATTAGCACAGCAGAAAACCAAAAACTTTCTTTAGATAGACACAAAAAAAGGTTTAATGTTAACTAGATTATGACAAACGAACTCAGTAAATGCTTCAGCAGCCCAATGTCCTCTTCTCTACCCAGAACTCAGACGCTGCATGTGGAGGAAAGAGGAAGAACTTCAGAGGCATTTGGGCTCAATCGCACACTCTTCCCGAGGCTCTCCTTCACTGAGGTTGGTTACTTACAACTCGTCAGACAAGAAAGAACAGGGATTAGGATGGAAAATCGAGATTAAACACTAAGAGGAGACAGAAAAGAGAGAGCTACCAGAAGCTCAGTCGAGGTGACCCGGATGTTTCATGGCTCTGACATCAGCAGAACCTTAAGCTTTCTGAACATCAGAAACCCGAGTGTAAATACCGAGCTACTTGAGACGATTCGCTGATACCAGCTGATCCTGATCCGTTTGATCCTTGAACTCGATGATTGGATCAAACGGCAAGAGCAGCTGAAGAGGTCAAAGAGTTCACTCTGAAGACGGTACAGAGAGAAGCAAGAAACGGGTTTTTAATGAGAGCAGTCAGAATCTCAACTACTTCATTTTTAAAAAAGATGAAAGGCTGAGGATTAGTCAATCAGTGAGTGCTCAGAGCGTGAGTTGTGAACTACTCTCAGCTACTACCACAACAATTTTTAGATCGTCTGTCAAATTGATTGAGTTTGCGCCAATTTGTGTTGCTAAAGTTAATTACCTGTGGCAGCCATCTTGAATCAGTTCAGCTCATAAAGTTAACCACATCCGTGATGCGTTTTTGAGGTTCAATAAAATCCATTAAGTGGTTCATGAAATATTTTGCTAACAGACATTCAGGGTTGATCCAAACAGGTAATGTTAAAGTTTTAAGCCACTAAAGAAGTTTGTATTTTCTGCTAAACTGCAGAGTGAAAGCTGGGTGCCGGACGAAGAAGCTGAAAAAGATGATTTGTTAAAGCTAAAAGAAGCAGAACACTAGCAAAAAGCTAACGTGAAGCTACCTGAATTAAGCTGAAAGAAGCAAGAGCTAACTAAAAGGTCAATCTAAACTGCTGGTGAAAAGCTGCAGGTTTCAAAAAGCTACCTAAAAAATAAAAGTATCAAAAGTGTGCCCTAAAGTATCAGAAGGCTCGCTAAAAATGGCGAAATGCTTGCTAACAGCAACAAGATGACTCAGTGATCAAAGTAGCAAAAGCTGGCTAAAAGCTAAGCATATCCGACAGCTAGTCAGTAGTGGGAACAGTTTGGCTAATCCGCTAACAGCCGAACAATCTTTTTGTTTAGCAGGTGACTGTTTTTGTTAACTTTGGAAACCATGATAGAAATTTCTTGATGCATGCTCAATAATCCAGGTAGATCCAGACTGAGGAAGTCTCTTGGATGAGAGACGAAACGTTTCTAGAATTTTTTTTTATTTGGTTTGCTTTTGTTTTTTTGAATGTCCAGAGGACCAGACTGAGCATGATAGAAATTAGCTTCTGCTAAATTAGATTTTGCCAACTTTAAGTCAGCTAACAAAATTCACAAGCTTGTTCCTGTCTGTGGTGGGCGTGTCTCAAAGAGTCCGTTAGGCGCGCTATTGGCTGACTACGTGAACACGTGACAAGACGTGATTGGTCGACGCAGCTTCATCTGGAAGGAGACGAAGACGTGTGACTCAGTCGTCTTAGCGGTTAGCCATTTACCATTAGCTTCCGCATATTTTTTACTTGTTTAGCGTTAGCAAAGCTAATTTTTAAGTTAGCAGAATACGAGTTAGCAAAGCTAACTTTTTGGTTAGCTGTGCCCGCCACTGCAGCTAGCTAAAAGTACCAAAAGTCTTGCTAGCTAAAACTTAAAAGTAGAACTGTAGATAAAACCTAAAAGCAGCTACAGGATAGCTAAAAGTTAATTGTATCAAAAGCTAGCTAAAAGATTAAAGTATCACAAAGGTGCCTAAACATATCAGAAGACTAGTTAAAAGCTAAAAGTGGCAAAGGTAAGCTAACAGCAACAAAATGCTGCTTTAAAGCTTAAAGTAGCAAATTGTTAGCGAAAAGCTAAAAGTAGCCGAAGAAAACTCAAAAAGAATAAGTAAATGAAACTGATTTCAAAGAGAACAAATATAAAAGCTCTAAATGTACTATTTCAATGAGTAAAATATTTGTAAACAAAGTTTTTTTTATATAAAAGTTACAAAAACTAAAAGTCATAGCACCTATCTCCTGAACGAGCTGAATGTTTTGAAATATGAACATCTAAAAGAAAAAGTATAAAGTAGTTCGATTTTACAAAACATACCGAAGAATAAACAAGAAAACAACGGTTCGACTGGTGACTCAGCATTCTTACAAAATTTAAAGGGTGTTTAATGTGACTCGGCATCTTTCCTTCACCGTTCATGAACGGGTCAAAGGTGGATTTTGTTTTGAAAAACTAAGTGGCCGCTCTGTGACCTCTGCGTTGCTGAACTCTTCGCCTGTCGTTGACGGCGTTGCTGAAACGTCTCCGTCCGGTCTGAGTCTTAAAGGGAAGGAAAAAGAGTTCGGGTCACCCAGAGTTTAACAAACACAAAGGTCTGTCTGTGGTCCGACCCGGTCCACCGTCTCACCCCTCGGCTAAAAGGCTCCATTCACAAAACCTCTGTCACGCTGCAGCTCCTCGGGCTCTGGTTCTGACCCGGTTTCACACAGACTTAAACGGGCCTTACCTTGTAAACGAGTAAATAAGGGTCTAAACTTTATTCTCCCTCTCTCAGTCAGTTACAAAACAGTGTCCTGCTGCCGCTGGCGTCAAGAACGCATCCGCCTGGCGTGAGTCTGTTCTCTTCCTCTTTTATCGGGTCGAGAGTCGGCGGCGCCCAGAGTGAAACTGCCGCTGGTTAACAGCTCGTTTGACGAGATCAACGCCGTCAGAGCTGACCAGCTTGGTGTTTTCTATCACTAAGTGCAGTATTTATTATTTTTCTGGGCAACTCCAGTTCACCCAGAAGAGCAGACTGTGCAATGCTCTGAGACCCAAGTGGCCAGCCATGAGACAGTCTCTCCAGCGTGTCCTGGGTCTTCACCAGGGTCCCCTCCCAGTCGGACATGTCCAGAAACACAGGTGAGGGTAGGAACGTACACCCACCGGTAAACGGAAAGCTTCCCTTTGCAGCTCAGCTCCCTCTTCACCACAACGGACCGGCACAAAGTCCACAATACTGCAGAAGCTGCACTGGTCTGCCTGTTATCTCCTGCTCTGTTCAAAATGCAGATGGGTTAGATGCATGTCGTGCCAACGGTGAACACCGTGGCGACCGTCACATCCACATCTCGAGCTGTAACGGTGGATTTCATTAGCTTCACTCGTGAGACATCAGGCTGAGTATTACAGGAGACAATCAGTGCTTTATTGTCTCATTTTTAATGATGTCATCTATTTTTATCTAAAAACATCCAGTGAATCTCAAGAAAGACCAATAATTTTGATAATATTTAGATAAAGAGCTGCGAAACGCACACACATACTGGAGGAGGACCATGTTTGCTCCTTTTCACACTAAAATTTGTGTTGTTGTTGTTGTTGTTGTTGTTGTTGTTTAACAAATATATTTTTATTTGGCATTCATTTATTTTTCTTCTTTTTAAAATTTTTCTTTCTGTAAAACTATTAGCAGCACGGTGGCGCAACTGCTAGAGCCGCTGCCTCTCAGCAAGCAGGTCCCTGGTTGAAATCCCGGTCCGGGGGCCTTTCTGGGTGGAGTTTGCATGTTCTCTCCGTGCATGCGTGGGTTTTCTCCAGGTACTCCAGTTTCCTCCCACAGACCAAAAACATGCATGTTAGGCTAATTGGTAACTCTAAATTGTCCCTAGGTGTGAGTGAGAGAGTGAATGGTTGTTTGTCTCGTTTGTCTCCATGTGTCCCTGTGATGGACTGGAGACCTGTCCAGGGTGTCCCCCACCACACGCACAGTGATTGCTGGACATGGGCACCAGCGACCCCCGTGACTCAAAAATGGAAGATGCGGGTAAAGATAATGGATGGATGGATGTAAAACTATTGGATGGATTGTTGTGAAAATTATCTGAAAGTGAAGCTAAGAAGTATTTATGTTTGTTTACAAGTACACACTTTATTATTATTATTATCATCATCATTATTATTATTATTATTATTATTAATATTCAAAGTAAGAAGTCTTAGTCACGCCAAAACAGGCTGCATCTTCCAAATCTCAGTTCTTATTCTCACATGTTTGTAAATGCATGTATGTTTTATTTTTTAACTTGTATGTTTTATTTATTTATTTATATATATATATATATATATATATATAGATATATCAGTTTTTTTTTCTGGGCCACCAGTAAAACCTGCCTGGAACTGGTCCCACAACCTTAGCCCAACTAGAACTCCCAGTTAATTCAAATGTACATAATTTTGGGCGAACATGTAAACTGCACACAGAAACGACCCAGCCGGGAGTTGAACCTGCAACTTTTAGATGCAAGGGGATACTTGCACCCTTCTAACAACCACATCAAAAGGAACAAAAGTCTTTGAAGTGGAATGTAAAGAAAAGTGCAGAAATAACTATTTTTATATTTTTCCCATGAGATTCTGTGCATTTCTACATTTCTGATGATCCACTGTTGTTGGGTTTTATTTACACACTTTCAGCCAAACGTAACCCGAGCGTGTGCTCGCATTAGGTGCACATAACACACGCCTCTGAGTTTTAACTGAGCTTCCACAGATGCTGCTCTGTCCGTCACCACGCTCATAAATCAGTTTATCACATCCACACATCTATATTTAATTTGCATTCATTTATTTCAGTCAAATGTGGCTTTAATGTGAAGCAACTGACATGGAAGTCAATCTGACTTCACACGGTCCCCCTGGTGGATCCAGCAGCCAACTGCGTCAGAAGCTGCAGGTTTCATGTCATATTCCAGTCAGTGAGTCAGAAACCACCGGAAGGATGTGGAAACACTCGTGTCAGATTCATGTTAGAAAAGCTCGGTCCTGTAATTAAAAGTGTTGTTCTGTGGGTTGAGAAGGCCGAGACGTGAACACAACCAGGATCCCTGATGTTCACCTCTAATGAAGCTTACTGGTGAAGCATCAAAGGTCAGGGCTCAGGTGATCAAAGGTCAGGGCTCAGGTGATC
>NC_056517.1:33533277-33643387 GCF_014905685.2 Nematolebias whitei
GGGCTCAGGTGATCAAAGGTCAGGGTTCAGGTGATCAAAGGTCAGGGTTCAGGTGATCAAAGGGCATGGCTCAGGTGATCAAAGGGCGGGGCTCAGGTGATCAAAGGGCAGAGCTCATGTGAGTAAAGGGCAGGGCTTAGGTGATCAAAGGGCGGGGCACCCAGCAGAGGAGGAGTAAAGACACTGAGCATCGTTGTTGGAGAACAAAGGACTAGAATTTTTTCGAGGAATGCATATCGCTCGCCAGCTTTTATGCTGACAAACAATAAAGTTTTATCCATTTTGATTGTCAGTTAGCGCTCAAAGTATGTGTTAGGGATTAGTCTCAGCTACCACTACAGCTAATTATAGCTCAAAATCTGCTAAAGTGACTGATGTATGGTGTTTTGATGTTTACAAGATAGTCATCTGTGGCGGCCATCTTGAATGGGATTACCTCTAAAAGTTATTGAGTTGCAGACAAACCTCCAGCAAACTCTTCCTGAGAGTTTTATTAAAATATGTTCAGTGGTTAATGAAATATTTTGCCAACAGAAAGTCTAATGAACACACACATACAACAAGAAATTACATTATCGCCCGCCATTAGGTGGACCTGGACTGAATTTCTTTACCAAACACATGCGAGAAGCTGCTGTGGTCAGAAGAGGCTAAGATTGAACTTTTTATTCGTCCAGGACGACATGAGAACAACATCCACACAGTGAAGTATGGCGGCGGCTGCTTCATGATGTGGGGACGTTTTTAATCAGCAGATACTGGAAATAAAAGAAACAGCTGAAGGAATGATGGATGGAGCAAAACAACAAAAAAATGCTCTGGTTTGTCTTGTGGTACTTTTAGCTTTCATTCTACAACTTGTAGCTTTTAGGCACCTTATGTTACTTAAGCTTCTACCAGGCCTTTCCCTAAATTTGGCCTATAGCTAAAGTTTTGCTGCTATTAGCTAGTATTTTGCTACTTTTCACCTAGGCTTTTACTACTTTTAACTTCTGGCTTCTTGTCGCCTTACTTTTAGCTTTTAACTAGCCTTTTGCTATTTTTAGCTTTCAGCCCACTTTTGCTACTTGTAGCTTTTAGCTAATACCGGTATTTTGCTATTTTTTTGCTTATGTTTAGTATTTTGCTGCTTTTAGCTCCTAGCTACCTTTTTGCCACTGAAGCATATACTTGGCCTTTTGCAAATTTTAGCTTTTAGCTAAACCTTTGCTGCTTTTAGATAGCTTCTTGCTATTTTCGCTAGCCTTTTGCTGCTTTTAGCTAGTGTTTTGATTTTTGCTTATCAGCTCAGTTTTAGCTTATTCAGAACTCATCATTTGTTAGTTGTATAAGTTCCACCAAAAAGTTTCAAAATTCACATTTCTTTCCATCGAGGACAACACCCGCAGAGTGAAGCACGGCGGCAGCTGCTTCATGATGTGGGGATGATTTTTATCAGCAGGGACTTGAAAACTGATCAGAGTTTAAGAAAATATGGAACAAAATACAGAAAAATTATTGAGGAAAACCTGTTTGAGTCTTCCAAAGATCTGAGACTGGGACAATGTCCACCTTCCAGCAGGATGATGACTCTAAACACACAGCCGAAGAACGTTAACTGCTTTAAGGAGGACCAGTTAAAGGTCCCAGAGTGGTCCAATCTAAGGCCAGACCTCAGTCCAACTGAGAATCTCCTCCAAATTATCTGATCTGTCTCGGAGGGAGTTAAAGACGTCAAAGTCACCTTCAATGACTCAAACCACCACCTGTCCTCCAACTTTACGTTGGTTGAGCTAAACGAGCGTCCAGGAACCAACAAGACTCCAGCTGATTGGACCTGAGCCGAGCCGAGGCAGCGGACGGTGGAGATTAAGGGTGCAGTCAGGATCAGAGGTGAAAGAGAAAAGCCACATGTGACAAAGAGCAGAAGAAGCTCACGCACCCCTCAGAGAGCTTCACGGAAACAACGATTCTCTCCACGAAGGCGCCGAACCCTGAAGGACCTCAGCTGCTTCCTCTCCTTTATCCTCCTCAGCAACCTTTCTTTCATGTAGCTTTTTGAAAAGAAAATCTCTCGTTTCAGAGCCGTCCCATCCAGCTGCGGCCTCAGCCTGCGAGTTAATAAGGCCAGTGGCAACGAAACGCTTCCAAGAGGCGCATGAATATTTGAAGACGGGAAAACAAGATGTGGAATAAATGTAGCCTACGTTCCCTCACATCTCAACATCGACCCCCCACGGGGATTTTCAAGAGATTCCCACACTCTAAAAAAAAAACGGGGTCCAAGAAGAACAGCGTGTTTGTTTCATCTATGTTGAACCTTTATCGTCCGTTACCTTGGAAGAAGCTCTTGACGCGGAGGTAGGAGACGGCGAGGCGCAGCACAGACAGCTTGTCCAGTTTGGAGATGACGTCCGGCGGGAACGGCAGCAGGCTGGCCAGCCGGTCCAGCTCCGCGTTCAGCCGGTCCCGGTGCCGCTTGGACGGGTTGCTTTTCTCGTTGGCTGAAGACGGCTTCCTGAGCGTGTGACGACGACAATAAGAAGTCAAACAGTTAGATTTCTTACACCGTTTCAAAGTCTACACATTTCCTGACTCGCTTTTTTTTTTGGTTAAAGTTTTTCGGCTGTTTCTTGTCGGGGTCTGTAAATTGAGCCCAATCTTGATATTAGCGTTGGTATCGTTTTGGTACTCGTGTGCTGGGATCGATACTTCAGTTTGTTTCTCTTCTCTACTTTTACATCTTTGCTCCTCTTCCAGCAGAGCATTGAACAGACAAATAATTAATTAGTTTAATTATTTTGATTTTAGATCACATTTAAGTGGCTTTTAGCTAGTGCTTAACTTCTCTTAGCTAGGGGGTTGCTTCTTTTTACTTGAGTTTTACTTCTACTAGCTAGTATTTAGCTCCATTTGACTAGTATATTGCATTTTTAGCTTCCACGATGCTCCTTGTTTCCTTTAGATTCAATTTAGTTTCTTTTAGCTAGCATTTTGCTTCCGTTTTACTTCTACTAGCTCACATTTAGCTTCTTTTAGCTAGCATTCTGCTTCCGTTTTACTTCTACTAGCTCACATTTAGCTTCTTTTAGCTAGTGTTTTGCTCCTTTACGCCTCCAGTTTGTTCCTGTTAGCTTCCACTTGGCTACTTTTAGCCAATATTTTGATATTTTTAGCCTCTGTTCTGCTCCTTTGAGTTTTTGTTCTGATTGCTTCAACTTGGAACAATCTATTTTAGCTTTTTCACAAATTTCAGCAGTCATTCAGCACGCAGTACGTACGTTGACTTTTCTCAGAAAACACAGGTTTTTGAGTTATATTTTATTTAGTATTACTTGGCAAAAACAATTCTGCGGTGTCGACGGCCGCAGTGAGCCATGCGGCCCACATTAAGCTGTACACAGAAGGAAGTTTGGATCACCAGGACTTGTGTTACAGCTGGAAACTTGGGTCAACCTGAGCAATCAGGGTAGAAGGACCAAGAACCCGCTGGTCCGTCTGACAGCTCTGTGGAGAGAGCAGAACCTTCCAGCAGAACCAGTTTCCCCTCCGGTCAGGCCTGATGGGCGGCAGAGGGGCCCTCTGGCGATCGACCTCAAGGAAGAAGAGGATTAACGGAAGATGAAGATCTAAGAGAACAGCTGGACGTGGTGAAAAGCTCAGAAGGACACCGAGAAGCAGGATTCTTAATGGTTGAACTGTTCCTTTAATGGTAATTTTTAATATAAAACGTGATGTTTTCTGTCAAATTATGTCACAATTTAAAGAAAAATAAAAGTCAATACAGGTTTTATGAGTACTTGACTGATAAATTGCATGGATTTAAGTTTATTTCTTATTTTTAGGAGTACGTCAGAGGTTGGGTCTTTTATAAAAGAACCTGAAAATCACTTTAAATATCTGAGCTTTTAATCTTTTAGATAATCAGATTTGTATTTTTTAGACAAAGTCTGCAAATTAAAATGTTTTTTTTTTTTTTTTTTTTTTTTAGTCTTTGACAACACTTCAAACTAAACTCCAGGCTTTTTCAAGTGTGCGTATGAACTCGCAGAAAATTGCTCCGAGCTAAAATCGAATCAACTTTTTTATCTTTGCTGCTCCAAACGACACTTTCTTAATATCCGAGTCTTTTTATTGAAACTTTAAGGATCCTCGTGCAAACATGCAAACAATCTGTGATTAAAAATCTCAAGCGTGGTCATACATTAGTTTTTAACAACGCATAAACTCATCCGGCACACTCGTATCTGCTTCTAGTAAAAGTGGAAAACAATGTTTAGGTTATTTGTAAAAAATATAAATCCATTTTTTTTACTTATTTGTTTCTTCATGTAACAAACAATTCAGCTTCTTTGATTTTACAAATACAAAAACATAGTTTTGTCACTGCAAAGAATCCTTTACATTAAAATAAACCTGCGTCCGTTTCTTTCGTCTTAAGACCTCCTGATGTCAGGGGCAGAACCCGGACCCTGCAGGGCCGACTCGGGTTTTCATTTGGCGTATCACAGTTTTACTAGTTGAACCCCGCTCATTTGATTTTATGCTCAAAACACAAGAATTATAAATTATTTTAATCTAAACTACCATTAAAAGGCATGAAATGGCAGGAATAATCTAAACTGGCAAATTATTATCAGAATCTCAAAACAATTCTTAATCAAATTGTCCCTTTAAGTAAAAAAACAAATAAATAAAGGTTTAGTGTCACTATATATTCTAGCATCTCTGTTGGGTTTTTCTCATATTAAAGGCAGACGCAAATCATGAAAACTTTATAAACGCCACAGGGCCTTTTTTTAAACTACCACTTCCCTCTTTAATATCTTATATAACTAGTGACAGTTGCTGACAGGATAAGGGAAAACCTTGTTAAAGCCTTAAAATATGCACAGTGGGGAAAAAAAATTAAATACTGTTTGAGCGTGCAAACTTAATTTATCCAACATTAAGTGCAAAACCACCTGACAGGTCATTTATTTGCTATTTTTGACCTGAAACTGCTCACGCTGCCTCATGAAGCAGAGATTTATTTATTCCCACCAGGTTTTAGGTTGATGCACAGAGTCAAGCAGAGCTCCTTAACTGTTTCTGGATGGGTTTCCTCCTTTTTCTGCCCGCGTACATGCAGTCTCCTGGAGGGATCATGGTCTGGAGCTCCTTGGAGGTAACAGGTGCGCTGCTGCAGGGTGTCAGACAGAAACTTTACTGAAACCCAAAAAAGCTTCATTCCTTTCATTTAGCCGCACAAATGTAAACTTTATGACTCCAGCCTGCTCTGGTGGTAATTCAACCAAAATTCAACCAAAAATAAAATTAAAAAGCATTCAATTAAACATATCAAAGCCTTACCCAGAGTAACTGCGGGTTGAATCCAGCCTACAGTTGGCTGCTGAGCCACATGCGCTTCAAATGTGTGAAAGATGCTCCAGCGGTGTTTATTATCCGGTGGGAGAATAAGAGAATGGAGTAAATACAGGGAGAGTGTGGGAGCGCTGATGTTTTCCTCCGCTTTGCTCTGCTCGCTGCAGATGTTGCCTGATTCTTTTTAACCAATTGAGTCGCCTTGACTTCCTCGCGTTTCAGGTGGCGGATTCCTCTGAATGACATGTCGAGCTCTTCGCACGCAACTCGCTGCCTCACAAACACGGCGCGAGCGCACACACACGACACACACGGCCCAAGACAGGCTTATGTTGCTTTACACGGGCTGTGCGTACGTAGGAATTTCAAGATTCATTCTGCCATGACGTTCATTTAAATGAGAAACTTTCGGTTTCATATATTGCTACTTAGAATACAAACTTCACCCACATTCTTATTGAATCATAAACAGGAATAGCTGTGTTGTTCTTTTTTTTTTCTTGTGTGAAATCAATTCGTTTGCGCGTATTTGAGGTGTAGTTGTCAGATTTTCGAGCACAGTTGAAAGCAACACGATGAAAGAGGGAGGAGCCACGGACTCCGGGCCGCATCTGCGCAGATCAGATTAACTGTAGCAGTCTGCGCATTTGTAGCTGACGTGACGGGATGCTCGAGTGTTTTGCGGAAAAGCGGTTTTTCTAAGATGATTTATCTCCGAAAAACTGAGGATACGCGTCGGAACGCGCTTTTTTCAAGCATATTCGTGTTTCAGGAGCAATGCGAGAGGCTTGCAACCAATTTAGATGACGTTTTCAGAAACCGGATAGGTTCTCGTCGGAACTAGCTTGCCTCAAAGTGAGCGATGTTTACTGGAAGTCACGAGTGCGCCTTCAAAATGAAAGCATAGTGCTCTTTCAAAGCGGTTAATTCCGAAATCTTTAAAGAGTATATTGCGATATCCTAGTCTAAGATTTTATTGGGCTTTTAACCAGTCGTTTACAGCTTAACAATGTGCGATAGCTGTCCTCGCACCCTTTTATGAATTTTATGTTGAAATCCACAACCGGAAAAGAAATGATCCGTTAGTCTTGATAATAATGACTAATTTCTCACTGGCCCTTAATTATAAGTTGCTTTTATGCCAAAGTTACAAAAAACTTGTAGAGAACTTAAAAAGGTGACATTTTAAACCGTGTTCTCTGTGTCTTTGAACATACCACTCCATGTTATTTGTTTAGTGACTTGAGTTTTATAATTTTAAGATTGGTTTTAGATAAACAATTTGTTGCTGGGTTTTTTTACTATCACCTTCTAGTGTTCAGTTTGTGTACTACAGTCAAAAATAAACAAGCCTGCATCAAAAGTTATGTTTTTGTTGTAGTGATGTGAATCATACATCACACTAACATTGTTGGGTTTTTTTGCAAATATTTAATATAAACAAATAGAAAAACATGCCACTTTGATGCTTATTTCTCTTAGTTTTGATTGAGATCAGATTTTCATGATGTTGCTCCAAAGCCCATGTGTCTGCACTGTCTCGAGGTTGAGGAAGAAACGGCTGCGTAGCTTTTCTCCCCTGACTGCTCTGATGTCTTCAGGCTCGTTTAGGAGGGGAGATGTTCATTTGTTGTGACCGGTGGAGCTGCAGATCCACAGTTCTTGTTAAGGCTGTCGCTGGCTGCCGTTAACGCGACGGAGCTTTCGGTATCGCTGCAAATCCACGGGCATCTTGATCCAAGCTTAGCCCCGGCTTAAAACCCTGCAGGGCCTTTCCTTTGCACGCAACTGCATCTCTGCGTGCGCTTAGGAGCCTCAAATTCCTTGATATTTTGCTAACAGACGAGCGTTGATTCTAATAGTTGATGTCATAGTTTAAAACCAAGATATTACATCATCTGTTAGTGCTCAGAGTATATGCTTGGGATGACTCCCAGCTACTACCACACCAGAATTGCCTGAGTTAGTGGTTTTGTGTTGGTTAAGGTCCGTTAGCTGCAGTGGCCATCTTGAATTGAGTTAATTTATGTGTTAATCAGCGACTACTTTTTGAGTTTCAGTAAATTCTGCTCAGTCGTTCATGAGATGTTTTGCTGGCGGACAAAAACACGGATCGCGGGCGACAAGCAGTGGTTGGACCTTGGAGTCGAGACTCACCCAGAACCAAGTGGAAGGGTTTCATGGATCCAGTTCTCTGTCAGCGTCACAGTGGGGCTTCAGGAGACATGAGTCTGATTTTTAACATTCAAAGCTGATGAGACGCTCAATATGGGAAGAAAGCAAACATTCGTCTCGCTTATGTCCTTTAGTTTTACAGCCAGATCTTTTCATTAAGTGAAGAGGACGTTTTTTTCCTGCAGAAATATGAACTAAAAACTTCAGATTCTCACACACAAGTCGTAAAAGTAAAAGAAGAAAATCTGACTTAAAACACACAAAAATTATCTGTGGCTACATATACTTTTTAGTGAAAATAAATAGTACTGGTGTTTAATTGTGTTATCCTGTAAACTTAAAATAAGTGAAATCCATAAGCAGATAGAAAACACCGACTGGTACTGAAAAGTAGACTGAATTCTGTACGTTTTGTAAAAGCAAAAACAATAAAGTTGTTTCTAAGGCATCAGAACTGTGAAAGTTAAACAATAGAAAGGCTGGATTTACTAATCTAAAAGAAAAATACCTTAAAAAGTTCGGATCTGTTGAAGTGCGGCTCTATAAAAGACTGTAAACAATATCTTACCTGTTGTAGATAACGACTATATTTGACATGATTAACAAGCTACTCCTAATAAATTTAATTTCATAAACTAAAACCTCCATCAGTTTCACATTACACAATTATTCATGCAGAAATGTGTTACATGTGCTACAGCCATACAATTTTCATGTAAATAACAGTGTAATGAAAAATTAAAGTGTACATTTTTAAAATAGAGTGCACATGAACTGCTCTTAATTTTTTTTTTTTTTTAGAATGTAATGTTTTTAAGACAGCAGGCTAGACCAGACCCACTCAGACGAACTGTTGATAGGACTAGCTGTAAACTCAAGACTAGCCGTTAGTTAGGACTAACTGTTAGGTTATCTAAAACTAGCTGTTAACTAAAACAAACCAATATCGCCAACTAGTCATTAGACAAAATTAGTTTTTAGCTCATAAAACCCATTAGCTTAGATTAGCTTTTAGCTAAAACTAGCAATTAGCTCAGACTAGCTATTAGCTAATACTAGTCCATAAACTCAGTCTAGTTGTTAGCTTAAATTAGCCTTTAGTTAAGACTAACTATTAGCTCAAACTATCAATTGAATGAGATTCCATATTAGCTAAGAAAAGCTGATAGCTAAGACTGACCTTTAGCTAAGACTAGCTGTAAACATATTAGCCATTAGCTAAGAAAAGCCATTAGTTAGGACTATCTGTTAGCTTAGATTGCTGTAGCTGTTAGCTAAAATTTGTTATTGGCTCAACCTAGCCATTAGCTTATATTAGCTCTAGCTAAGACTGTTAGTTCAGACTAGCCAGTAGCTCAGACTAGACATTAACTAAAATTAGTTATTAGCACTAGCCATTAGCTTAGATTAGCTTTTAGCTAAGACTAAATGTTAGTTCATATTAGTTGTTTCCTAAAATTAGCCGTATAAATCAGACTAGCCATTAACTAAGACTGTTAGTTTAAATTAGTCAGTAGCTCAGACTAGCCATTAACTAAAATTACTGGTAGTCATTAGCTCAAACCAACCATTAGCTCAGCTTAACTATCACTAAATGTTAACTCAGAACAACCGTTAGCTCATATTGGCTATTAGCTACGACTAATTGTTAGCTCAAGCTAGCCGTTAGTGTACTCAAACTTTCCTCTAACAGATATTTATTGTTCATAACCTTTCCACAGAAGTCCACTTCAAAAGATTTAAACCTCTTTTTTAAGAAACATGTTAGGACTTTTAGAACCTGCACCGAACACGCAGCAGACACGCCTGTAAGCATGAAAACTGAAAAAATCTTGCAGTTTTCAGCTGAAGAGGAGTGGACCAATCCAGTGTGCCAAACCTTAAGAACCAAAACTTAGTCTGAGCTTCTATTTGGGGACAATAAGCGGATCTTCTTTGAGCTCATAAAACCTCAAATCTTAAATTCAGGACAAACGTAAACAAACACTGAACCTACTGAAAACTTGCTGCCTAAAGAGAACTGAAACTTTATTCTTCTTTCCGTTCTGCGTGAGTTTGGTTTAGCCCAAAGTGGGGTCAATAATGAGTGATTTAATTGTTCTGAAGCAGCCAAACAACCCAAACATGTCCGAACTGATCCCCTGTTGGTCCGTCAGTAATTATATCTGCTTTAACTCTGGAGCAGTTTGGGAGCTGAGGGGGATAATCTACTGTTGACGTTGGGATTTGGGTTTTTTCGGGGGTCATTTTGTGGTCAGGCTAAAAGGACAAATAGAGATTGCTCCTTCCTTTCTGTTTTTTTGTCAATCTGTTTGTAATCTGCTTATTGTGCTTTTACCTCATTGTGCCTTTATGTATAAAAAGTTTAAAAAGATCAGAAGTGATTCAGCAGACGAGACGATTGAAATATCGCACGCCACCATACTTTTAAACTAAGATTGTTTTATGATGAGATCTGTAGCCATTTTGGTCAAATATTGAAAATAACATGTTTTGCTCAGAGTGTGTGTTGTTAGAGACTCTCGGCTACTACCACCCCAGATTTGATCTCAATATTCATAGAACTGATTGAGTTTCAGTTGTTTTTATGTCAGCTAAGATTTATTAGCTGTAGCGGCCATCATGAATCAGGTTAACGCCTAAAAGGAGTATGTGTTTAGCTACTACCACACCAAATTCGAGTTAAATATCCATGAGTTGTTGTAATTTTTGTGTCGTTTTCACTGGACATGTTTGGACATGCACATGGACAGCGGACATGTTGGACAAAGGATGCTATGAAGGGACAGCGAAGTAACAGGAAGAAGGGCGTTGCGTGCCTGGCGAGCGCAAGGTCTGGTTGCTCAGATCAAACGATGGTATTTGGGTGTTCACATAAATAAAAACTTTTTTTTGTAAACTGATTAGCCAAAAACCATTGTACATTTGGGATTTTTAAAACTATTTATTGTATATTGTATAAACCCTAAAACTATTGTAGAAATGCAATTATTGTGCGTTTAGCAACCCTGCATGTTAGCTTGTACAAGCTTCAAGCCCCGCCCCTCTGTTTAAATAACGGGACATTTTCCTGACCAAAATCAAAAACACATTCCAGATGTTGTTGTTTTTTTTATTGGTTCAAATAGCTCCTACTTTGCTGCTGTTTGTTCAAATGTGCATTTTATGAAGTTTTATTTTGTTAAAGGAAAAAAGTCAAGTTATGCTGTGATTGACAGCTTGTCAGAGCATATGGAGGGTGTGTGGGCGGGGCTTCCTTGAGAAGGGGATGACCTCACATTTCTAGTGCACAGACTCTGGTTCCAAAAATACAACTCGCCAGCTCTGCCCCAAAAAAAACAAAACCAAAAAAAGACTGGTTTTAATTTTGAAGGTGAAGACGTCTTTATTCATGTGTTCACGTGCTTCTGAACCGAACGGCTGACATTTTCAAGATTTTTCTTCAGTTTTGAACTTTCGGAAAACAGTTTTAGAAACGTTCCTGCTCAGACCAAATTAAAAAAGCCAACAGCTAGTCTGTGCCATCTTGGAAACGCCAGAACAATTCCCTAAAAACTACGACAACAAAATGGCGTGTTTGAAATACTTTTTGGGCCCGACAGGCAGAGTCCTCGTAGAGTTTAATGAAAAGCAGGACAGCCCAGCTTTGAGATCCATTTGGAATAAATTACCATTTCTGTGGCATGCAGTGACTCATTCTGCCTTCTCCTAATTGTTTTCATGCTCGTACGGTTTGGATTAGATTGAATAACATGGAATAATATTGTTTGTAGCTGTCAGGACAGTAGTCATGTGGTTGGAAACACCAGATGAGGATTTTGGCTGTTTTCTGTCAACAAACTGGTTTGAATTGTTTAAAATGGTTCAACTTTAAAAAAAAAAAAAGACTTTTTAATCGCCTTTGTCATGAAAGGCAGGTGATAATGTCTGTATCGCTTTGTCTTGGTGTGCATATTAATTTAGATTTTTACAGATGAGCTGTAATTTGTCGTGGTAGTAACTGAGACTGATCTAATTTGTAACAAAACACGTCATTTTCAGGATGTGACCAAAAGGGCTAGTCATTTTTGTTATTTAAATAGTATAAAATCTTCCTAATATACATTTAAATCAAAGTTTTCTAACTTAAAATGTCTTCAGAAATAATCTTTTGAAATTGATCCGTTATTCTCTGCCGACTGCCGTAGTACTGGGAAATCCCTTTGTATAATGTTGGGCCTTATTGTGAAGTTTTGGAATCCCCTTTTTTAATTGTGCGGCTGTAATTCCGGATGACGTCACTTCAGAACCCAAAAGTCGAGTTTTCAAACTTTGGCCAGGCGATAAATCGCTACATTTCAACAAATTAGAAGCTTTTCAGACTAAATATTTAAAAATAAACTCCTCATTGTGACTTATTTACCAAGCACAGGTGTCATAATACTTATAAAAATTATAAAATACAATAAAATAAGAAAAATGAAAGGCAGCAGTTGATCATTCAGTGAATGTTCGGCCTTTTAATTCTTACCATACACAACATATAATTTATGTAAAACAAATTTGACATGTTTGACACTTTATTTTGAATTTGTGTCATTTGTTTTGTAAAACTTGAAGCATGCTGTCCGTCTTAATTTTTGTCCCCACATCTTGTATCGCTTTGCGCAGCTAAAGCACAAGTGTCCTAATGAAAATTCTCGTCTCGTGGTATGACTGATGAGGTCAGGGGGTCAGGGGGTCAGGGGGAGTGGCTCCAGCAGCTGAAAGAATGAAGGAGAACTGAAGGGACCAGAGAGACCAGGAGCTGCAACAACATCCTCCAGTTCATAACTCACTGAATCGTTGGGAGTTCACTGCCCTCTTCTGGAAGGTTTACAGTCCACAGGAGAGGTTTTCAAGAGAAGTGATGCCTTCAGGTACAATCATTAAAACAGGCCAGGTTGAATAAGAAGCAACTATTCTTCGGGTATTTGTTTGGTTCCATTTGAGGACGATGGAAACAGTTAAATGCCAAACCAAGCTGTTAAGGACTATCCTGTCCCCAAAGAACCAAAACCAGACATGTGTCCACATCCTGGGTTCATTCCCAGTGTAGGATAGACTCCAGCTTTCTCCGATCCAGTTTGTGGTGTTCGTGGACAGGATCCTAAGGAGTTGTTTGGTGACCTTGGGGTCTTTTTGGTTGACAATGTTCTGGCGGTGCCTTGAAACTGTGGTGTCAGTGTAAATCGACGAGGTTCACAGCCTGGATGAGAGTCGGCTCCTCTAAGCCCGAGGTCGTAGTGCTCAACTGGAAAAAGACGGACCACCACCTCTGGGTTCAGGGTGAGTCTTTGCCACAAGCGGAGGAGTTCAAGTCCCTGGAGTAAGATCCTGAGTCATGGTTGGACAGAGGTTGGGGTCAACGGATTGTCTGCAATGGTGGTGTTGGGTGTGGATTAAGAGAGACGTCTGGGTTTCCCAACTACGCCTGTTGCCTTCACGACCCAATGGACGAATCGACTGATGCATCGAAGGATGAACTGATAGACAAATTGCATCAATAAATGGATGGATGTCTAGATCAAACAATGGATGGGGGATGAATTGATGGATGGATGAACAATGGATAAATTCATCAATCAATCAGTCCAATGAATAGATTGAGGGATAAACTGCATGAATAAATGGATGGATGAATCAACCAATGGATGAATGGATGGATGAACAATGTATGGATCAATCAATCAGTCAATAGATAGACTGCGGGATGAACTGAAGGACAGGTTAATGAGGTCAATATTTCTAGACTCCATTTGAACAATGGTGAAATCACCGAAGTCCAGCGTTAAAAAAAAAAAAAGGCTTTCCAACAACTCTTCATTACATTATCAATGTCTGCTTACCTCAAACCATCAAGATGTTAAACAGCAAGAAAACAATAATTAATGTTTGATAAAAAATGCTTTTTTTATTCAGTGGAGAACATACTTTGTTTAAATTATCTGCGTACAAAAAGATTTGTTATTCTAGTACATAAAAACTACCGATAAAAACCGTCCAGAGACTAAAAAAATAATGTCTCCAACGTCTCTGCACTTCCTCTCCTCGCATCAGTGCATCTTAATCACAATTCTTCCCTTTAAATCTTAGTCACAGTCTTGCAGGTTAATATTTGGTTTATTTTTACATTGATCAGCCATAACATTATGACCGCTGATGTAAACATTCTGTCCAGGATGTAAAAGGTGGTGAAAAGGCAGGAAGATTTGGCTAAAGTTAGACGTAACGATTCGTTGTTGATTTAAAAAAAACATAATGTTATGGCTGACCAACAAATCTCATTTTATACACATAACATGATTTAATTTGTCTTAACTTGACACTTTTATAAAATGTTTGTTTGATCTCACATTTTCACAGAAAAGAAACTAAACTAAATCCATCAGCAGCTCTGTGGTGTCTTCTGTAAATCAGTGAAGGTTCAGT
Source organism: Nematolebias whitei (assembly GCF_014905685.2). Classification (NCBI taxonomy): domain Eukaryota; kingdom Metazoa; phylum Chordata; class Actinopteri; order Cyprinodontiformes; family Rivulidae; genus Nematolebias; species Nematolebias whitei. The sequence goes on from NC_056517.1 coordinate 33,547,246, forward strand.
TTTGGACGCCACAGGGTCAAGAACAGTTTGGTCCCAAAGGATCCTAGAAAGGTCCTCTTCTACTAATACTTCTCATCTGGACCCTGGCGTTCAGGAGCCTCCTGATTAAAGTGTACCTCGAACATCCGTACCTTTGGTCGTGTACTTCCTGTTGAGCTACCTTCTATTGGACGAACGGACCTGATGTCTTGTCCACGTTGTTGGAGCTGATGAAGAAAGGTGAAGAGAAACATGAGGATGGCTTTTTCCCTCAGTGGAGAGCAGATTTTGAGTTTTGCTCTTACACTGAGGTTGTCTTGGGTTGCTGGCGCTGCTGCCAAAGGAGGACTGGAAGTTGTGGATGGTCTCTTGAAGGATCTGCCGTTCCCGACCCTGGTGACAACCAACTGATGTCACTCTGATTTGCTACCTTAAAATCTGGAATCTAACACAACTTTTTGGGGCGAGTTTGTATTTGTCAATGCCCTAAAGTAACTAATACGTTGTAAAGCTGCTGGGAAATTTCCCCACACTGATATCTTCTATACTTTTAGCTAGACTTTTGCTAAATCCTTTTAGCTTATAGTAACCTTTAGCTATTTTTATTTTCTGCTAAACCTTTGTTACTTTTAGCTAGCCTGAAGCTACTTTTAGCTTAATAGTTATTTTTAGCTAATTTTTTTCTACTTTTGACTTTTACCTAAGTGTGTGCTACTTCCAGCTTTTTACCCAGCCTTTTGCTGCTTTTAGCTGACCTTTCAATACATTTAGCTAGTTGGTCTTTCTTTTGCTATTTTTGCAGGTATCTATCCTTTTGGTACTTTAAAGCTTTCAGCTAACCTTCTATACTTTTAACCAGCATTTGCTGGAATTTTGCTACTTTTAGCTTTAACTAGCCTTTTGCTACTTTTAACTAGCCTTTGGAAACGTATCGATAGCCTTTTGCCACTTTTAGCTTTAACTAGTATTTAGCTACTTTTAACTATCCTTTGGAAACTTTTCAATAGCCTTTTGCTACTTTTAGCTTTAACTAGCATTTAGCTACTTTTAACTAGCCTTTCAAAACTTATCAATAGCCTTTTGCTACTTTTAGCTTTAGCTACCATTCAGCTACTTTTAACTAGCCTTTGGAAATGTATTGATAACCTTTTGACACTTTTAGCTTTAGCTAGTATTTAGCTACTTTGAACTAGCCTTTGGAAATGTATTGATAACCTTTTGACACTTTTAGCTTTAGCTAGTATTTAGCTACTTTGAACTAGCCTTTGGAAACTTTTCAAATGCCTTTTGGTACTTTTAGCTTTAACTAGCATTTAGCTACTTTTAACTAACCTTTGGAAACTTTTAGATCGTCTTTTGCTACTTTTAGCTTTAGCTAGCATTTAGCTACTTTTAACTAGCCTTTGGAAACTTTTCAAATGCCTTTTGGTACTTTTAGCTTTAACTAGCATTTAGCTACTTTGAACTAGCCTTTGGAAACTTTTCAAATGCCTTTTGGTACTTTTAGCTTTAACTTGCATTTAGCTAGTTTTAACTAGCCTTTGGAAACTTTTAGATCGTCTTTTGCTACTTTTAGCTTTAACTAGCATTTAGCTACTTTTAACTAGCCTTTTTAAACTTATGTTGTCGAGCTGCCGGGAAATATCCACACACCATGCTGCTGTCACCACCGTGCTTCGCTGTGACAGGATGAGACGATGAACCATTGGTCTTGTTCTTAAAAGCCAAAAGGCTTAATTTTGGTCTCATGCGAATGCAAGAGAAGAATCTGAGAAGTCTTCTTACAAAATTAGACATCCATAGATCCATTCAATATGGCCACACAAAACACAACTGCATGTATTTTATCACAATTTTGAGTCACCGGCCGGTCTCCCTACAGTCAGCAAATGGATCAACAACAAGTTAAGCACAAATAAGTTTAAAGGACACCCCAGGAAATCATAAAGAGTTAACCCAAATGTACCTTCCCAGCATTGAGCTCTGATATGGCCGCCAAGATCTGTTGTCTGGGCCCGTCGGTTTTAATCCCCAGCTCCTTCAGGTCTCCGTCCGTTAGCGTCAGGAAGGCTTCCATGTCCACCTGAAGAGGAGAAACAGGCACAAAACAAGACTTACGGTAAAAACACCTTCAAGCAAAAAGAATAAACGAGAAATAGATTTTTGTCCTTTTAAAAGACAGGATACCTCCTGTTCCTCAAATATTGGCTGATATTTCTCAAGGGAGAGTTTTTTCAAAATACTGGACAGCTCATCTGAAAAAGAAAACCAACGGTGAGAAGACATGAAGAACAGGTTTTAATGAAACTCTTGGACATAATTCAAGATGGCCGCCACAGCCTTTACGAAACAGAAACAATGGTTTTAACTCAGGCTAAAATTCATAGCAGCAGAGAGCTGTATCATCCCAAACCTTCAGCTCTGACAGTAGACGACTGGACTGACCTTCATCTGTGATGGTCCCGCTGCTGGAGCCCCCGCTGCTCCTGGAGCGTGGCTGGGAAGAGGCCGAGGACACAGAGTCCCCCGGTCCAGGGGGGATCTTTGGTGTCGGGGATGGAGACGGGGTCAGAGTGGGTGACGTGCTCTTGGAGGTGGAGGAAGTCCCAGACTGAGATCTCTTCTTCAGCGCCATCATCTACAGAGGTGGACACACGAGGACAGAGCAGCTTTAGGTGGAAACAGTTAGCGTCTTCTGCTAACTGCTGGCAAGATGGACGACTGCTGAAATCTGAACAAAAGCTAATAACTGCTAAGCTAAAATCTACAATTATCAGAAGCTAAAAGTAGAACCTACAGAACAGTATCTAAAAGCCAAAACTAGCAGAACAGTAGCTAAAAGCTAAAGTTATGAGAACCGTAGCTAAAGGCTAAAATTAGCAGGGAGTAGCTACAAGCTAAAATGACGAGAACTGTCACTCAAAGTTAGAATTAGAAAAAAACTGTTAAACTAATGTGAGCAGAGTAGCTAAAACAAGATGACTGTAGCTAAAAGCTAAAATGACTAGATCTGTGGTTAAAAGCTAAATTAAGCAAAACAGTTTCTTAAAGCTACATCAGCAGGACAGCAGCTAAAATAAAAAAATTATAAAACAGTAGCGAACACTAAACTTGGTAACACAGCAGCTAAAAGCAGAATGGTAGCCTAAAGGGACAAACATAGCAAAAAGCTAAAATCAGCAGGACAGTAAATAAAGATAAAACTAGCCAGTCAATGGCTAAATGCTAAAACCAACACAACAGTAACTTAAAGCTATATTTTGTAAAACTGTATGTAAAAGCTAAAACCAGCAGAATTGTAGCTAAAATCTATAACCAGTAAGGCCTAAAGTGCAGCTGAAAGCTAAAGTCATCAGAACAGTAGCTAAAAGCTAAAATTAGCTTAACAGAACTTGTAGGAGGCATACTGAATAAATTGTTAAAATGCAGTTTTAGTTTTTTTAAGGATCTGAAAAGTGTTCAATGCATTTTTATCAGGAAATAATGTAAATAAATATAAATCTGTCAAGTATAAAAATAACCAGTACCGAAAGTCAAAGCTGCAATGTCCTACACGAGCTGAATGTTTTGATACCTGAATAGCTAAAATACACTGAAGTCCAACAACCCTACAAACAGGAAAACAGCCGAACGCTGACTCAGTTTTTTTAGAGGAAACAAGAAACGAACCCTTCTTGGGTGGACCTCGGAGGACACCAGGCTGGGGTGGGGCGGGATGTCCGGCAGGCTGATGTCAGGAGGCTGCGGACCGAGTCCCGGAGCTGGCAGTGGAGCCGGGTTCTGCTGTTTGTCTGCAGGTAGAGCCTTCACCTCCATCAGGCCCGCTGCTCTTTTACGTTGAGCCGCTATCTGGGACAGAACGCTGTCTGCGCTGCCCCCTGGTGGACGAAACGGTCGCGTTACTTCGTGCAATTTTTAAAAATATCTTTTTGCTTTCGAGTCTTCGTGCGGACCTGAGCGGTTGAGCCCGGCGACTCCGTTTGAGCCACCGGAGGAGTGGGGGGAGTGGTAGTGACCAGAGTTGGAGGGTGAGGATGAGGAGGGTCCTTTGGAGATGCTGGGGAACTTAATGGACCGGTTGACCACACGAGTGATGGACGTCTTCAATGAAGGACAGTAGAATTTAAAACAACGAGGAGAAAATAAAACACACGTAACATTTCCTCACAGACACTCACGATGTCCGAGTTCCTGCTGCTGTTGAGCTTCCTCTGAGGCGGCATGGGCAGGCGGGGCGGCTCGCTCTTCCCCTCTCGGGGGAAAAGTGAGCGGTCCGAGTTCCACGGAGGTAAGAAGGGAGGGATCACCGCTTTCAGCTCGTCTTTAGGAAGCCGGGTGAGCGGCGCGCCGCTTCGTAGCTTTAGAAGTAAACCCATGAGATGAGCATCAGTGATAACAAACACATTCTGAGTCAGCTGATGTTTCCCTGTTTTTATAAAGATTGTTTTTATTTTACAACCTAACTACTGCAGGCTTTAGCTGTTCAAAATGTTCAGCTCATTCAGATGGATGCTACGGCTATTGTTTTTTGTAACTTTAATATTTTTACAATTTAATTTTGAAAGAAAAAGGACAATTTTGCTACGTATAGCTAGCGTTTCAATACTTTTAGCTAGACTTTTGCTACTTTCAGTTAGCCTGTTGCTAATTTTAGCTTATAGTAACCTTTAGCTACCCTTTAGCTACTTTTCATTTACTGCCAAACTTTCGCAACATTTTACAATACTTTTGCTACTTTTAGTATATAGCTACTTTTACCTACATTTTATTTCTAGCTAAGCTTTTGATACTTTAGCTACTCTTCTGCTACTTTTAGTTTCTAGTAAGCTTTGTGCAGCATTTAGCTGGCCTTTTGCTACCTCTAGCTTTGTCCAGGCTTATTTTAGCTAGTCTTTTGATACTTTTAACTTTTCGTCAGCCTTTTCTACTTTTAGTTTCTGGCCAGCTTTCAAACATTTTGCTGGATTATTTCCACTTTTAGCTATCCTGTTGCTATTTTTAGCTTGAAATTGCTTTTAGCTACTTTTTCTACTTTTGACTTAGATAAGCATTTGCTACTTCCAGCTTTTACCCAGGCTTTTGCTTTTATTAGCTAACCTTTCAATACCTGTAGCTAGTAAGTCTTTTGCTACTTGTAACAGGTATCGAGCCTTTTTGTACTTGAAGCTTTCAGCTAACCTTCTGTACTTTTAACTTGCATTTGCCGGCCTTTTGCTACTTTAGCTTTAAATAGCATTTTGCTACTTTTAACTAGCCCTTTTAAACTTTTAGATAGCCTTTTGCTTTTTTTTAGCTTTAGCTAGCCTTTTGCTATGTTTAGCTAGCCTTTTGAAAATTTTTAATAGCCTTTTGCTAGATTTAGCATCAACTAGCCTTTTGATGTTTAGATAGCCTTTTGCTACTTTTAGCTTTAACTAGCCTTTTGCTAATTTTAACTAGCCTTTTGACTTTTAGATAGCCTTTTGCTACTTATAGCTTTAACTAGCCTTGTGCTACTTTTAACTAGCCTTTTGAAACTTTTCAATAGCCTTTTGCTAGATTTAGCTTTAACTAGCCTTTTGAAACTTTTCAAAAGCCTTTTGCTACTTTTATCTTTAACTAGCATTTTTGCTATTTTTAACTAGCCCTTTGAAACTTTCAGAAATCCTTTTGCTAGATTTAGCTTTAACTAGCATTTTGCTACTTTTAACTAGCCTCTTGAAATGTTTAGACAGCCTTTTGCTACTTTTAGCTCTAGCTAACCTTTTACTACTTTTTAGCTGCTCTTTTGATCCAAACTCTCTTACCATGGTTGTTATGAAAACGTCGTCCTTCTCTGAAGACGTTCTGCATTGACCTGTTGAAGGAAAATGTTTTTTTTTACCCATCGCCTCATCTGCGCGCAGCTTCGTACACAAAACAAGTGTTCTATTCCCCGTTTTTCTCAGCTGGATGTCAACACGAACTGCTCACCGGTATCTTTAGTCTTGACCGCCCAAACGGTGCTCGTATCGTTCACTCCCGGGGCAGAAGTCGGTGTCGCTGCCTCGTTAGCCACAGCAGCCACCGCCTTGTTAGCCGCAGCCTTGGAATCCGCCCTCATCGTGACGTCCAGAGGAGTTTCAGCATCGTCGGGAAACTGAGCGAGCCGATTGGTTGAAAGGCTGTGCCGCAGGGTGTGAGTCAGCTTCAGCCGCCGGAAGCGATTTGACATCCTGCTCCACCAGGACTGAAAGATCCAACAAGAACTGGGTCACCAGTTTTACCACGAGGATGTAAAGAACACCAACACCAGAAAGTAGCTAAAGAAATTATCTTTTGCTGCAAAATGCAGCAGGAAGACTGAGTGCTGAATGACTGCTGATGTTTGTTGTAAAAGCTCAAACGAAGTTATCAAAATTAAAAGAAACGGCTAATAACAGCTAAATTTGAACTAGCACAATAGTAGCTAAAATCTAAAATTAGCACAACAGTAAGTTGCTAGTCATCTAAATAGTCGTTTAAATCTGAAACCAGCAAAAACGAAGTGCTACAATTAGTGGAGCTACATCTGACCATAAACTTGCAGAACAGTAGCTAAAAGTGGCCAGTGGCCAGTGGCCAGTGGCCAGTGGCCCTCACCCCGATAGTCGCTAAATGCTTCGAAAAACTGGTCATGACTCACATCAAAACAACCATCAACATCAACGAGGACCCTCATCAGTACGCATACCGTGAGAACCGATCAACAGAGGATGCAATCTCCTCTGTGGTCCACACTGCACTCAACCACCTGGAGCAGAAAAACTCTTACGTCCGTATGCTCTTTGTGGACTTCACATCCGCCTTCAACACCATGATCCCCCAAACCCTGATGGACAAACTATCCACACTAGGACTAAGCCCCTCCATCTGCAACTGGGTACTAGACTTTTTAACAAACAGACCACAGTTAGTGAGGATCCACAACCTCTCCTCCTCCACCATAACCATCAGCACTGGCTCTCCTCAGGGATGTGTGTTGAGCCCCCTCCTGTTTACTCTGCTCACATATGATTGTGCAGCTACCCATCCAGGCTGTCACATTGTAAAGTTTGCAGATGATACAGCGGTGGTGGGATGCATCACAAACAATGATGAGTCCAGCTACAGGCAGGAGGTGGAACACCTGGAGAGCTGGTGCAGAGAGAATAACCTTCACATCAATGTGAAGAAGACAAAGGAGATGATTGTGGACTTCAGAAGGAACAAAAACACCTACACCCCCCTGAACATAAGAGGATCTGCGGTGGAAGTGGTCTCCAGCTACAAGTACTTGGGTGTACACATGAATGACAACCTCAGCTGGAGCAACAACACCACCAGCCTGATCAAGAAAGCTCATCAGAGACTCTACTTCCTCAGACGGCTGAGGCGAGCTGGTCTGGGAAGCTCAGTCCTCACCTCCTTCTACAGGTGTGCAGTGGAGAGCATCCTGTGCTCGAGCATCAATGTGTGGCATGGAGGCTGCACAGCTGCAGAAAGAAAAGCTTTGCAGAGAGTGGTGAAGGCTGCACAGAAATCTGTCGGAATCAGTCTCCCCACCATCACAGACATCTACACCTCCAGATGCAGGAAGAGGGCCACCTGCATCATGAAGGACCCCACCCACCCAGCACACACACTTTTTGCCCCACTCCCCTCAGGAAGGAGGTTAAGGAGCATTAAGTGTAGAACCACTAGACTGAGGAACAGCTTCTACCCTGAGGCTGTTAGACTCATGAATCTCTAACTAGAATAATCACTGTGAAAAACCATATCATGTTGCTGCTGATCTGTTTCATGTTGCTGCTGATCTGTTTCAATGTTGATGTGTTCATGCGTGCACATCTGCTCACAGACTCATGTTCATGTTTGTGGTGATGTTCAATGTTTTATGTTATGAGTGCTTAGTGTATATTTAGTTGATGTTTTTCTTAGTTCATATCTTAGATGTTATTACTGTTTTTCTTATACATTTTATTGTTGGATGTAACTGGGACCCTGCGTACATAATTTCGCTCCACCACATGTACCACATGAGGTGCGAATGACAATAAAGAAACTCTGACTCTGACTCTGACTCTGACTAAAAGCAAATACAGTATTAGCACAACAGTAGCTAAAATGTAAAAAAAAAAATCTAAATGATTGCTGAAAGCTAAACTTAGCATATTAACACCTAAAAGTTAAACTTAACAGAATTTAGACCTAACTAAAATCTAATTATAGCAAAACAGAAGCTTATATCTCGTGTGATAAAAATTGGAAATAAAAGCTCAAATATAAAGCTAGGCCAAAAACCATAGCTAAAGGCTAAACCCATCAAAACAATAGTTTAAAGCCTAAACCAACAAAACAGTAGCTGAAACCTAGAATGAGCACAACAGTCACTAAAAACTACACTTAGTACAACGGTAGATAAAAGTTACAATTAGCATAAGCTAAAAAAAACACAACAGCAATTAATATAAAATACAGTAAGTACAGCAAGAGCTAAAAGTTAAACTTAGCACAATAGTAGCTACTATCTAAACTTAACTAAATGTCAATATTAGCACAACAGTAGCCTAACTTTTAAATGATCAAAACTGTAAAAGAAAGCTAAAATGTACAAAACCACAGCTAAAAGCAAAATCCATCAAAATGGTAGTTTAAAGCTAAAACCAGCAAAATAGTAGCTAGAACCTAAACTTTTTAAACTGTTGCTAAATATAAAATTAGCAGAACTGTACCTAAAAGTTAACCTTAGTACAACAGTAGCTAAAAGAAAAAAAAAAATGAACACAGTAATAGCTAAAAGCAACTCAGCTCAACCCAAGCTAAAAGCTAAAATTAGCCAAAAAATGTAAATTCTCATTTCATTCAACAACAAAAAAAAACTTACAAAATAAAATCAAATATTAAAAAAAATATATATAAAAATGACAAAGTCTCCTGTATGAGCCGAATAGTTTAATTAGCTGAAAGTGAGCTGATGCAGTTAATGCTATAAAACGTACATAAAAACAAACAGGATGACAAAAGATGAATACTTTAACAGGAGCTTTGTTACCTTCAGGCCTCCCCTGTCATCGGGCGGAACCGGGACGTTGTTGAGAGACTGTCTGCTTTTAGAGCGCGTAATGAAAGCTCTGCCCCGGTGTTTGGGCTTATCTTTGTCTACCTGCATGCACACCGACGCTAACAGACGAACCAGCTCTGTGTCTGACAAAAACAACAAGCAGGAAACAAAACGGTAATCAGAGAAACATCGATTTTATAAACGTTTTAAAAAACTAACAGGACGTGTAGCTTTACTGTTATAACTGGAAAAGGAGGACCACGTTCAAGTTTAAGTGTTTTCCTGCTTGAAAGAGCTACCTGGGTCACTGAGCAGCATAACCAGATCAAAGGCTGTGTAGCCGTTCTTAGCTCGAAGGTTGACGTCGGCTCCTTGACTCAACAGGTACTTCACAATGTCTTTATTACTGGGAGACGACAAGCAGAGGACAGGAAGACAAACGATAGAAAACAAAGAGTCGTATTCACAGTAATAAACTCATAAGTTAATCAGGTATATAGTTTCCTGCCATGGCGTATACAAAAAAAAGGTTATAACGGTCACTTTTAGACATATTCGTGTATCGGTACGGTAACTCGGAAGAATCCGCAACACTTACTGAATGCTAATCCAAACTCCAAGATGGCCACCAAAGCTAATTAGGAAGAATGGCTATAACTCAACTATTTTTAGACAAACTGAGCTAAACCTTGGTACCGAAGGCTGAGAGTGATCCCCAACACTTACTGGACGCTAACCAAAAACAGAAGCTAACTAATATTAGCTAATTTAGGAAACAGCTATAACTTTATTTTTAAACAAACCGAGCTAATATTAGGAATGTAGCTGATTAGGTGAGAGTGATCCCCAACAAACACTGAATGCTAATCTAAAACGGGAGCTAGCTGATATTAGCCTATAACTTTGTTATTTTTAAACAAATTGAGCTCATATTAAGTGTAGTTGTAGCTAAGATAGCCATCACACTGAATGCTAATCAAAAACAGAAGCCTCTGTCAATTTTAGGTCTACTGAGCTAATTTTGTGTGGTAGTAGCTAAAAGCTATCCCCAAATTGTCCTGAGTCAAGTTGACTCGAGATGAAAAATATCACGCACCAAGTGGCTCCTTCAAAGTTTCTCCAGGAACTTCTCTAGTTTAATGTATTATTTATGTAAACAATAAACCAGCAGCTCTGACTGACCCGTGGTACGTGGCCTGCATCAGAGCCGTCCACCCGTGGACGCCGTCCTGTTTGTCCACGTCAGCGTTCGTCTCCACCATCAGCTGCACCACCTCCAGCTGCCCGCTCACCGCCGCCATCATCAGAGGCGTCGCTCCCTCCTGATTGGACGAGTTCACCTGAGCGGGGTCCTCCTCCAGGATGTCTTTGACCAACTGGGAGTTTCCTGAGTGCCGTGGGAACACGTGGACACATGTGGACACTGGCAGGGCCCTGTTCCTCACAGGTACGACTCACCTGGGTTTAATGAGAAACTCACCAAGTCTGAGGGCGCTGAACACGTCGGGCCTTTTCCTCTCGTCGTCTGGGGAGAAACAAGAGATAAATACTCTAAAGAACGCAGGACAGGGTGTTAATTCAAGATGGCTGCCACAGCTAAGTGACTTTCCTCGACATTAAAATGGCTAAATGTCAGTATGCACTACCGGTCTGAGGTCTGACGGTGGTTATGGAGTCCAGGAACCCCTTGATGTCTCTCTGTTTTAACTGCAGGGACAATTCGAAGGCTGTCTTGGACAAAACGTTGACCCGGTCCGGGTCGGCTCCCCGGTCCACCAGCTGCCGAGCTACAGCCTCCTGCAAAACACGACTTCAGCTACAAGGAAACCAATCACATTTTTCTGTGGAAATACAGTGTGAGCGCTGAATGGTGCTGACATGAACCAAAGAAGCTGAAACTGAGTTGTTAAAGCTAAATGAAACAAAACACTGGCTAAAAGCTAACAGAAGCAAAGGGTGGCTAAAAGCTAAAAATGCCTAAAGTCTTGTTGAAAGTTATGTAACAGTTGACTAGAAGCCAAAAGTACAAAAAAAAATAGCTTTAAGCCAAAGTAACAAGAGACCAGCTAAAAGCTAAAGATTCAAAAGGCTAGGTAAAGAATAAAACGAACAAAAAGTTTGCTTAAAGATAAAAGCTGCTCAAAGCAAGCTGAAAATAAAAGTAGCAAAAAGCTAAGAAAATGTAAAAATAACATAAGTCTAGTTAAATATTAAAGTAGCAAAAGACTAGCTAAAAGCAAGAAAAAACTGTCAAATATAATACAAAGTCTAATGAAAAGATAAGAATAATAGATGGCTAGATTGAAACTAAATGTAGCTAAAGACTCGCCAGAAAACAAAAGTAGCAAATGGCATGCTAGAAGCTAAAAGTAGCAAGATGCTAGGAAAAAGTAGCTAAAAGCAAAAGCAACAAAAGGGTAGCAAAAATAAAAAGTAGCAAAAGGCAAGCTAATGGCAAACAATGAAAAAGACTAGGTAAAAGTCAAAAGTAATTAAAGGATAGCTAAAAGTAGCAAATAGTTAACTAAAACAAAAGAAGCAAGAGGCTAAATAAAAGTAGCAAAAGGCTTGCTAAAATTTACAAAAATCTAGCTAAAAGCAACAAAAAGCAAAAGACTAGCTAATGACTAAACGTGAAAAAGGCTAGGCAAAAGCCAAAAGTAACTAGAGGCTAGGTAAAAGTAGCAAAAGGCTAGCTGAAAGCTAAATGTAGCAGAAGGCTAGCTAAAAATGAACAAAAATGTACCTAAAAGCAACAAAAAGCACAAGACTAGCTAATGGCTAACAGTGGAAAAAGGCTAGGTAAAAGCCAAAAGTAACTAAACGATAGCTAAAAAGTAGTAAATGGCTAGCTAAAACTAAAGAAGTAAGAGGCAAGCTAAAAGTAGCAAAAGGCTAGCTAAAATGTACAAAAATCTAGCTAGAAGTAACAAACAGCAAAAGACTAGCTAATGGCTAAAAGTGAAAAAGGCTAGGTAAAAGCCAAAAATAACTAAAGGATAACTACAAGTAGCAAAAGGCTAGCTGAAAGCTAAAGGTAGCAGAAGGCTAGCTAAAAGCCAAAAGTAGCATAAGAAGATAAGAGCAAGTTCGTTGAAGCTCATTTCAAAGAAGGAAATGTTTTTGAAGGAGGACACTTTTGGGGTGATATTTGTTGAAAAGTTCAATATTTTTATGGTTTTCTGTGATATGTCAGATTTATCTGTACAGCCTGGCGTGCATTGTGGCCCCACCTTCCCACTGAGGGTGGCCGCCATCAGAGGACCCCAGCCAGTGGTTCTGTGGGTGAAGTTGGCGTCAGAGCCCCACTCCAGCAGCAGGTGGACGGTGGCCTCGTGCCCATGCTGAGACGCCACCATCAGAGCCGTGATGTCCATGAAGTCTCTGCCTCCTTCTCCTCCTGGACTGCACTCAGCCGGTCCAAACCCAGCTGCACTGTGGGGACAGAAAGGAGGATCAGCGTCTCGGGCTTCAGAGAAGAGCCAGTCGCCATGACGATGAAACAACCTGCAGCTGTTGTTGTTGTTGCCACTGGATACCGACTCCGCTGTGACAGTCAGATGGTCGTAGTCATCGACGAAGGCCCCGCTCTCCAGGAGCAGCTTGGCCACGTGGACGTGACCCCCACGGGCCGCCATGGTCAGGACGCTCGCCCCTAATCGGTTCTGCCCGTTTATCTCCGCCCCATTCTCCAGGAGGAGATGGGCAACAGTCAGGTGACCAAACCTGGATCAAGAGAGTACCTAGCATTAACATATTTACACAAAACAAATGGACCCTATTTTAAACCAGTTCTGCCACAGTCTGTTAGCAAAATATCTTGTGAACCACTAGATTTTAATGAAACTGAACGCAATAATTTAGGAATTATGTAAATTCAAGATGGCCACCACAACTAATCAACCATTTAAAACACCAAAACGCGTATAAATCAGTTGATTTGACAGATTGGGTAAAGTCTGGGTGTGATGGGCGTGAGGGGTCCTCTGTGTTTGGGGGTGCTCCAGCACCGCCTGCGCCCATACTTCCCAATGTCCTGAAACCGAGATTCAGAAAGTCTGGATGGTGAAAAAAACACTTTAGCTCCTTGGAAGGCAAATAAAACAAAACGGGAACCGGATCAGAACCTTTACACCGGGTTTTTTGTCCAACAGAACCAGCACAAATAGAAAAGTTCTGGTGTTTATCCACAAGCCTCCACCGGAGGTCCTGCCCCACCTGGCTGCCTGCATCAGCGGGCTCCAGCCGTAGTTGTTCCGGCTGTCCACCGACGCTCCCTTCCGCAGCAAGAACCGGACCAGGTTCTCGTGGCCCCCCGCCGAGGCGAACTGCAGGGCGGTGTTCCCCTCCTCGTCCGTGCAGTCCACCGGCACCAGGGACGGAGTGAGGTCCGGGGCCAGGCACTCCGAGCCCGCCTCCGACCTCAGCCTGCTCTGCCGACCCGACTCCCTCTGGCCCCCCGGCTCCAGGACGCCCCGGACCGTGTCGTAGTCGCCCTCATCGCAGGCCCGGAACAGTAGCCGCGAGTTAACGGGGACACAGAAACTCATTTCTTCATCTGGTGTGTTTTTATTCCGCCTCCATTTTTTATCTTCGCCGAGAAACTTTTCTTCTTCTTCTGTCACTTTTTGGCTTCCGTTTGGAAATCATGACGCGCAGTGAAATAAACTTAACTTTTCTCAATAAGACTTGTGATTATCTTTCCCAAACAGTAAAGAAAAACATTTTCAATCTTTACACCAGTCATATCTTTCTTAACAAAACAGCTTTTCTGACGACCAGCCCTGCGGTTCTGCCCGGTTCCGTTACTTTCGTCAAGCGTCATTCAACACAACCAAGCACTTCCGCATGGTTTTACAAAATAAAAGCGTAGTTTGTCTAAACGCGACATGAAATACGCATGCGCAATCGTTCCACTCCACGTAAAGCCTGGGTTCGTTGCATTTTGACGCGAAACTATGACAAGTTTTAAGATTTCAATATGATTTCTAGATCATATCTTAAGTTAAAAGATAACCAATCGTTCCAAGAAATAAAAAGTGTAGTTGTTCAGACATTGTTGACAAACAGCAAATACGTATGATATAATTAACATATTTTGAATATTAGACCTATGTTCGGCCCCAAAACAGTCATAAATGTAATATAAATAAAAAAGAATATCTAAGTACAGTATTCTAAATTTATTTTAAACAAAAGAATTGTTGAAATCCTGTATTGATACAAACGTCTTAGCTGTCTGTTTTTGTTATTTTTATTATTCTGAAATAGATTTTTATTTTTGTTACTTTATTAATTGATTGTTCAGGGACCACAAAAATCTTTATTTTCTCTGTTGAAAATATTCCGAGTGTGCATTAATCTCTGGTGTCCTCTAGTGGCCGAAGTAGAAACTACACCACCTACCACCACAGAAGAAGAAGAAGCAGAGCCCCGGATGTAGAGTACATATCTCGGAAACAGGCCTCGACTCGTCCTTTTTCACGAAGAGCTAACCACGTTCGTGGAGTTCCTTCCTGGCTCACCGCTGTTCGCTTGAGTTTCTCCCGAATAAGTCGGTCAGGAGTTTTCAAAATGGTACGTGCTGTTTTAGGAAATCAACCGCTAACTTCTGGTTATGATCAGATAACCCTATAGTTTATTTTAACTTTAAATTTTTAATCTAGTAGCATATTGCTAGCACTAGCTTTCGGGTTCCCGCCGGATACAGTTCACAAAACACAAGTTTAACAAGAATCGCAGCGTTTTTATGATAAACCTGTTTTGATAGTATAGCTTTGTTTTCGATGTTTTCCTTATAGTACGCTTAACAATTCGTCCGAAATCTTTTTTTAAATAGTGCTTCGTTTTAGTTTTAAAAAGGTCAAAGTAAACACCTGGTTATACATTTTGCTCCGCGTGTGAGATGCGTTCACTGTCCGACGTTCACTTGTAAAGTCTTAAACTGAACCAACAATATTTTTTAAATAGTTTTTGTTACAGCGGTTTGTAATTTTTTTAAAGCAATCTTAGATTATTATTCCATTCTTATTCAATTTATTCCATAACAATCATTGTCCCCATGTTTCTGCAGCCACATGGGTCTTTCATCCTGTCAGTGGCTCCTTACCTAATGTTTGTATTTCAGTAAACCAGAATACATTTTAGCAGTTTTCATATTTAATGTTTTGCATATTTATTGAGTTTTTGCAGCAATTAGGCTCCAATGATACGAATAGATTGGGCTGCCAGTTTGCACTCTGCTTTTTAAATTAAAAGTAGTAGATATTGTTATTGGTGCACAATGTACACGTGTTCCTGTCATTTCAGTACAAGAACTGGCTAAATATGACTTTATGACTCGTTTCTGGCAGGTTTACAGTACCAAAACACAGGCCTGCTGTAGTTGCTGTATTGTTGGTGTTTTCTTGAAACTGTGCCGATAGTTTTTATAAAAAAATTCTATGTGGGCAAAACTGTAGCCTGTATTTTAAGCTGCAACTTCACCAGAAAAGTAACTTATTTCCAGCACACTCAAACTGCAGAGAATTATTTTGCACATCAGTTGGAAATGAAGCATCAAAATGCAGCGTAACACATCTTGTTATTCATAAAAGCAAAGAGGTGAAAAGGAAATAAAGGCCTGCCTTCATTGAACGTGTCACTATAAGCATGTACAGGTTTATGCCATTAAAGGGCATTTAAGTGTTTAAACGCAACAAGCTTTGTTTGTTTTTTTTCCCTTGCAGGCTTTCAAAGACACCGGTAAGGCACCCGTTGAGTCCGAGGTCGCCATTCATCGCATCCGCATCACCCTCACCAGCCGTAACGTCAAATCTCTGGAGAAAGGTGAGCGAGCGCCGTTCATTTTGTGTGAACAGTAAAACAGTCTGAGCAGTGAGGAAAAGAACTTGACAGAAATGAACCGTGGTGATTGTATACGCTATTCTGAGCCAGAACTTGGAACAGAGTTATAAAAGATTGGCTTTTTGGTTTTGTGTATTTATGTCCTTTTTGGGTTTTTTCAACAGTCTGTGCAGACCTGATCCGCGGCGCTAAGGAGAAGAGCCTGAAGGTGAAGGGACCCGTCCGCATGCCGACCAAGGTACTGGAGATAATGGACCACATTAACTGTGTTAACGCTGATTATAAGTAAAACTCTGCCACATTTAAATCCTAAAACGATGCACTAAATTATTGGAATCTGTCGTTTCCGTTTTAGACTCTGCGCATCACCACCAGGAAGACTCCCTGCGGTGAAGGGTCCAAGACCTGGGATCGCTTCCAGATGAGGATCCACAAGCGCCTCATCGATCTCCACAGCCCGTCTGAGATCGTCAAGCAGATCACCTCCATCAGCATCGAGCCGGGCGTGGAGGTCGAAGTCACCATCGCAGACGCATAAATGAGCCGCAGAGCAGGTTTTCAATAAAGAACTGAGAAAGGAAACTAAATCTGGTGTCTTGTGTTTTAAGTGGAAACAAAGATGGTGGATGGAGCAAACCGTGGCTCTGAATACGAGCATTCCACCTTATATAAAATATATAAGCCGGTGTTTTGACAAAAGCCTTTTTAAAGAAACGCTTGAATTTTGTCCATTTATTGTTTTTCCTCCCAAGATGCATTGTTGAATAAGATGAGAGGAAAAATCACCTGCAATCAGAAGTGAAAGCGTTTTCAAAATATCTTCTGAATCACTGAACAAATTCTAATGAAACCCAGAAAATGATCACCTGATGTACACCTTCAAATTATTTTATTTTGACAGTCGACCCAATTGAAAGTGTCACCCACAGCTGATCAACCTTTTTACAGACGTCGAGCTAAAACTTGTGGTAGTAGCCGAGAGTCATCCCTAACATACTCTTTGAGTGTAACGTTATACTCAAATGGCTACAACTCAACATAAGATGATTAAATTGTCATTTAAAGTGGTTTTGCTTCAAAGTTTAAAAGCCCTGCTTGAGTTCTATGTTGAGTAAAATCCCAGGGCTCTGATTGGTCACACATGATGATGCGTTTGTGCTCACCTGTTTTCAATTTGATATAACCACAAGCTCCTGATGGTGTTCAGTGATTGACCTTCCTGCTGGTGGTGCTGAGGTGAAATTGGTGCTTTTACCAAACCAAAAATAAGCTTGTTCCAAAAACCTTGGAGATGTTTCGTGTCAGGATGGGTTCAATCATTGATCTGACTGAGGACTCGAGTCTGTCTGTGGACACGGACCTGACTGATCAGGATTTTCTCTGCAGTCCTACAGTCCAGCAGGTAAGGGTACCCATGGTGCAGCCGTATCTGTGATGTTTACTTCAACTGATGGGAGGGACTGAAATAAGCTTCTCTTCGTCAGCCTGAGCCACAGATGATGCAAATCTACCTCAGAGTTCGGCCATTTTCAAATGAGGAGCTTGACAACAATGAGGAGCAGGTATGATGTGGAAATTGCTTCAGTTTAACAGGTGTGCTCTTTTGAGGGACTGGACTATGATCAATTCTTAATGTCTTCGAAATGTTGAAGAGGAACAATGTACTGCCTGAAAACTTGATACGTTTCAACTTCTCTGAACAAGTTCCAGACTGATTTTGAACAGTAACTTCAAGCGCCGTTTTGAAACTTTGTTAAAATCTTCCCCTCTTGGCCGTTTCCCCCCAATTCTCCAGTTTTTAAGTTCCAATCTTGATAAATTTGCTTCCATTCTACAAGATGTACAAGAGGCAGCATAAGGACAAACTTGCTGAGTCACTGGTTGCCATGGTGATTCCCCCCTTTTGGGAGGGTAGAGGGAGTGGTCTCGGTATTATTCATCAAACACAAACTAGAAATTGGGTCTCAAATAAATAAACTTTTGCTCTACAAAACCTTCAAGTTGTATTAAAGAAAATCTAACTGTAGAAAAAAGTTTTTTGTGGCCATAAGTGATTTTATTTTTTTTTTTATTTACTTTCAGTGCATTTTTATAGAAGATATAGATTAAAAAGACATACTTCTGGTTTTGATAAGTTAATTTTAAACTCATAAAGAAGTTAATGATTGTGTGCTTGCTAAGGGGATTTACAAGAATAAGACCTATAGCACTGAGACATTTTGTGAAAGAAGACAAATGTCTTTTTACCGTATAAACCGTATGGGAGGTGTGACAATTGAGATTAAGATTTGCTATAACTTTGGAACATTTTACGGTTAATCTTTAAAAATCATAAAACCTAAACTGTGACTATGTTAAAAACTGTTAAAAGATTTCAAAATGCCACACTGGTCATATTATTATATCTAACTTTCTTTGACCCATTTAAACTGTTTTGTTTGTGAAATGTGCACGTTTCCAGCACGGGAAACCTTTTATTTCAGTGTCATACCTTTTTTTTTTTTTTTTTTCTTAACTTTTTGTAAATTACTGGGAATCTGCTTGAGTTTAAACATAAACTCAAACTTAATTTTTGTTTCGCTTTTCTGTTCAGGATTGTGTTGTAATTAAAGACAGCCAGACGGTGGCTCTAACTGCACCCAAAGGCTCGGCCAACATGAAGAGCAGTGAGAAAGGGGTTGGGACGTCAGTCCACCAGTTCTCCTTCTCAAAGGTCAGGATCGGTTCGAATGAGCCTCTTCAGGTCTGTACTCGTGCAAACTACATCGTCCTCCTCCTGTTGAACCTCAGGTTTTTGGACCCCAGTCAACACAGGCTGAGCTGTTTGAGGACACTGTAAAAAGCCAGGTGTCTGATTTCTTAGATGGAAAGAACGTTCTGATATTCAGTTATGGTGTAACCAACGCTGGGAAGACCTTCACAATCCAGGGTAAATGGCACAAACCCACTCTGAGCTTTAAACCCAGTGACACTCTTAAAATCTAGATTTAAAATCTCATCAGGAACGACCAAAGAGCCTGGGATACTCCCCCGAGCACTAGAAGCCATCTTTGACTACATCAGAGGTCACCAGTATGATGGGATGGATCTAAAGCCCTTCCTCAGCAACGCAGCACAGAATCTGGATCCTGACCAAGTCAAGCAGGAGAGAGCTGCTAAAGCTGCCGTTCTTGCTTCAGTCCATTCAGTTCAAGAAGTAAAGTCTTGGGTTTTAACTAAACATTTGAACATGTGTAGCATCACAACTTGAATATTTTTCCACTCCTCCAGGAAAGCGATCTTCTGAAAACCAGTTCAGAGCCCCAGACATCCTCTGACACCGTTCTCTCAGCCACTTCTTCGTCCCACAATCAAACAGGTACTCCAATTTATTAACCTTTTATTTAACCAGGCAAATCCCACTGAGATCACAGATCTCTTTTGCAAGGGAGGCCTGGACCTGAGGCCCAACATGCCGAGTTAACACTCTTCTAGTTGAAACACTGTGAAGCTAGGCCTTTTGTGCAAGACGATGCTCTTTCCCAGTCAGAACAGTATTTGTCATTGTCATCAGTATTTTTGCAAGGTACCCTTGAAAACGTAAAAGGCAGAAGCTCAGTCTTGTTGCTTGAAATTTGAATGTATTCACAGAATATGATGATTTTCTTTTTTATTTGGGAGGAAGGCAGCGTCACTCACTGCAGCGTTGCTCATAATGCAAGAAAACCAATTAAATTTACAGTATTTTCTGAGTTCTGACTGGTTGTGAACCAGTTTGTAAGGCCACATTCTGTGTGTGTTGCTTGCAAAAGTGTATTCCACAACTTGTTGCTGACCTCTACCCACATCAGAACCACCTTGGCAGCTTCACTCATGATTTGATCTAGTTGAGTATGCTTCAGGACTTGAGGACCAGTTTAGTCCATCTGTGGTGGTTTTTAGAACTCTAAACTCAAGGCTGTGGTCTTGGACGGTTTATTAGGATAGCTCTTGTGCAGGTGGCAAACTCCTTCTCTAGTTACCCAAATAAAATTGAGGTTTAAGGTGCCTTTTTTCTTTTTTTTTTGAGATTTTGTCAGTGCAGCAGAGGCCTCAAGGATGACATGGTGTAGTTCAAGATCACCTGAACTCTGGGCTGCCTGAACCTGTGGCTTCACTTTAAAGTTGCAGGGTACCCAGTGTGAAATGCATTCGGGGCTACCTACCAAACCATAGAGGAAGTGATGTATACAGTGCACCACTGGAGAAAAAGCATTTGTGTCTTTAGCAATTAGCCCGGTCGACCCTAACCGCATCTGCACGAAGACTTGCTGCTGGACAGCTGCTCCTCATCCAGCAACTTCTTCTGAAGTCAAAATCCCTCGATGTCCTGTTGCAGGTTACTCAACTGACCTGCGTCACGATCGCGCATGACCTTCTCGTGATCATTCAGCTCGATTTTGTCGTGAATTTGTGCACCATGCAAACGTATCGTAATCAACTTTTTTGGGGGGGATTTTAAGTTAAAAAAAAAAAAAAAAAAAATCCTAGAGGATTTACTCTATAAATTTAAGACTACATTTTTGAGAAAAGTTATTACCTTGATCGATGTTGAGGATTTCAAGAGCAAAAACCTTTAATTTTATTGTCTATAGAGAATGTGGCAAAAATGCAAGTGCTGCTTATTTAATTGTTCGTGATGTTTACAAGTTGCTAGTCTCTGGATTTTAATAATTTTTTGGTTCTTTTGTAGCGTTGGCCAGCAGTCCAACAGAAGAAAGCGGGGATCTGTTCGCCTTATGGGTGTCTTATTTTGAAATCTACAACGAGTGCGTGTACGATCTGTTCCAGCCAGCTAAGAAACGAACAGCTCTCCGTGTGTGCGACAACGGAGCTGGAAACACTTATGTTAAAGGTGTGGAAAATGTTCCAAACCAGATCAGAGGCGTAAATCCTGCGTCTGGTTTTTGAAAACTCAAAGTAAGATCTGGTTTGGTTTCAGACCTCCAGTGGATTAACATCCAGAATCTGGGGGAAGCCTGCAAACTTCTCCAGTCTGGAAATAAAAACAGGAGCGCTGCAGTTACTAAAACTAACCAGTCATCGAGCAGAAGGTAAACGATTTAACTTTGTAAAAATTATTATTATTAATTTGTGTTTTCTTTTGGGTATTGAGTGATCCATTTCCTTTGTTTTGTAGCCACAGCATATTTACCATGAAGCTACTGAAGATCGAGGGCCAAAATGTGAAAAGGATCTCGGAGTAAGTAGAATTTTTCAGAAGTTTCAGCGACTCAAGTTCAAGTCTCATTGTTTTTCACCAGTTTGACTGGAGCTAGAAAAATGTAGTAATTATGGTAAAATATTAATCTAAGCCTTTAAGTAAAAACCTGAATGTGCACAAGAACCCATTCTCCCTCCTAAACTCAATACATTGTCACAATTTTCTGCAGCGGTCCCAGCACCGAGTCTCTTCAGGTCTGTCTCCGTGATCTTGGTCCATCTAACCTCTAAAGTTTTGTCCATTTTGCTGATTCAGGTTGGATGGGTCTTAATAGTGTCCAACAGTCTTTTAAGTTGGTTTGAGGTCTGGTCTTACTGGTCCATTTCAGAACATGTTACTGGTTCTTCTTAAACCGGTGTAGCGTTGCTTTTATGGGGTCAGTGTCCTGCTGAAGAAAGTGCCATGTATTCTCATCACTGTATGTTCCCTTATGAAATCTTGTGCTCTGCATTTAACCCATCACACGTGAGATACACGCAGGTGGAGCAGCGGGCAGCTATGCAAGCGCCTGGGGAGCAATTGGGGATTGCGACTTTCTGGTCCCAAGTCGGTTGCTCTACCTCCTATACCTTCTTTGACCCTTCCTGCTGGAAGGTCACCTTCCATCCCAGTCTCGCATCTCTAAAGGTCAAGTAGGTTCCCATCAAGAACTCTTTTTTTTTTTCAGATGTTTCCCAGTCCTTGCTGTTGGAAAAGCAATCCCACAGCATGAATCTTGAGCTATTGAACGTAGGACAACTGGGCTTTTGTTTCTTGGCTGTTTCACCTCTCATCCAAAAGCCTTTTAGTTCAAATCATCGGTTGGGAGTTCCAGACGTTTTAGTTTGTTGATGGAACAATAAGGTAACGTTGCATGGGTCACTGACCCACCCCTTCATCCTGTGAGTTGTTCAGGCCGTTGACACTTGTTGAACGCTGTCTAATGCACCCAACGGGATGTGGTTATGTAACCATCTAGAGAGAGACTAGTCAAGAGTGCACTTTAGGTGTTTGACAGATGAAACCTGAGTCTGACACTTCGGGTTAATGTTGGTCAAAGCAAATGACTTTGCTCAGTCAGGGTTGGTGTATATTTTTCTTCCTGGATGTTTATCTTATTAATGTCCTCCCCCGCCTTTGAGTTTTGGGAGATGACCCCCTCTTGGTATAGTGCCATTTTCATTTTCTAATAAAGTTCTATGGCAGAACTGGCGGCCGGGCGGGGGCCAACTCAGGCCAAGGGATGAACTCAGTTTGGTCCACCAATGGGTTCATTTTAAATAAAACTAGATTTTAAACCATAAAACAAACTTACTTGATGGCAACAACTGTTTGATGTCCAGCCCCTGAGGTCTTGGCTTTCAGTAATTGTGCCCCCCTGAACAATTTGGTCGAATAGCCCTGTTCTATGATCAGTACTGATCTGTATGTATTTACAACTTACTCTTGGTCCTTTTTGTGGAGAGTTTCTTGGTTTCTCAGTTGATGGTAACCCTGACATTAAGTTGTAAGATAACAAACCGCAGGGCACTGAGGTGGTGAATACTGTGTAAACGCATGCGTTCCTCAGATTCTCTCTCTGTGATCTGGCTGGATCTGAAAGATGCCACAAAGCCAAGACGTTTGGAGAGCGGCTGAAGGAGGCCGGGAACATCAACAACTCCCTCCTCATTCTGGGAAAATGCATCACCGCTCTCCGCAGCCATCAGATGGACGGGTACAGGAAGCGATCCAACAGGTGCCAACGCTCCGAGTCTAGTTGCAACTCATCGGGTCTCTTTGTGTGTTTTTTTTTTTCTTCTGTTAGAGCAAAAAATGGCTATATTCCTTTCAGAGAAAGCAAACTCACCAAGCTCTTCCAGGCCTTTTTCTGCGGCAGAGGAAAAGCATCGATGATCGTCAACATTAACCAGTGTGTGTCCACCTATGACGAGACGCTCCACATTATGAAGTTCTCCGCCATTGCCAAACAGGTTGGCATGATGCTGTATGGAGATTAATCCACAAAGAATCTCAAAAAGACGATTTAGTCTACTGACTTTTATATTTATTTATTTTTAGGTGGTTCAGTTGATTCCTGACAAGCCTGTGGAATCTCACATTCCTTGTTTGTTTGGTCGAGATGGGAAGCCATTGGAAAGCTACCACTCTGAAGAGGAGCTGCTAGATGAAGATGATGAGGCTGATGTGTCCCTGCTGCCACACAGTGTATAACTTCTGAGATCTATCCTATTTAATCCTCATTTCACACGAGTTAATTGTTCCAACAGTGGCAGGTATTTTAAGCAAAGTCCATTCGGAACTGCGTTGACTTGTCACATGTCCACATAAGCTGATGACGTGCCTAATAGACTTTGACATGGGAACAAGCTTGTGAATTTTATTAGAGAACTTGAAGTTGGTGAAATCTTATCAGCGCTGACACTTTTAACATGTTATCAGGACTATGGAACCATCTGGAAGTGTTTCATGGACAAATCTCAGTCTTGTCGTCAAATGCATATGTAATGCGTCTATAAATGTGTCTGCTGGTAGATTTATTTTATTTTTATGTCTTAAACCATGTCCTGGCAAGGTCTGAAGAGATCTTTTTTTTAATGCCAACTATCCTAATTGTCTTTCCCCTTTTTCTATCTAAAGAATAGGGGCCGCGCTTCTAGGAGCTGCAGCCACGTGCACTCCGCCCATCTTTCGGACGACCGTATGAATTACAACTTTGTTGTACTTCACTGTGCATTGACAATAAAACTTATTCTGATCTAATTTAGCAGACGCAAATTCCAGTAACAGTTTTCAAAATTAACAAACACTAATCTGCTTAATGAAAAATGAGTTCCTCTGTTAGCAGATTAGCGGAACTGTGCCCACCACTGTGAAATACAATATAACTGCATTGAGAAGACTATAGCATTCTAATTTGTAAAGCTCTCTTTACCTTGGCCATGCGCTTTGGGTCATTGCAACAAAAGTGAACCTTTAGCCCAGTCCTGAGGCCGCAGGATGACGTGGGAAAGTGTTGTCCAGGTGAATGTCCCCAGTTCAGTGATCGGTGTTTTCATGGGACCAGAGAACCTGGTTCCTCAATTTAAGAATCCTTTAAGTCTTTGGGGCTGATGAGGTTTGTATAACAACTTGGCCATTAAATCCAGATTATTGGAGGACTGCAGATTGACCACTGGGTCCTTGGTCACCGGTCTCATTCCCTTCTCCCTCATTCGCTTTTTTGTAAAGAATAGTTCTGGTTGCATTTCTTGAATTATACAGTTTTGCTCTTTTTTTTTTCGCCGCCTGTTCAGTTATCTGTCCAACTTCAACACATTTTCAGTCATTCAGCACTTGGCTTTCACACTGTAGTTTATCCATTTAATGCAAATTTATCTTTTTACCCAAAGGGTGCTTTTATTGTTCCAGCCAAGCCTGTGTCTAACTACTTTTTTTTTTTTGTTTGTTTTTTGTTCTAGGAGTTTCTGAATATGATCGATATTCTACGAACCAAACTTCTCGCTGAGCGAAGGAGAAACTTGGTGCAGGAAATAGAAATCCGTAAGGAAATGGGCGACGCCATGCTGAAACAGATCCTGAAGAGTGAAGAACGTCACAAGTCGGTCACCCCCAAGATTTTAGCTAAATTTATGTTGGTCTTGGATTAATTCTAAGATCAATGTTTGGTGTTCATTGCGATCATATTGTTAAGTCGACAGATTGAAGAGCTGAGGGAGCGCCATGCTGAAAAACTGGAGAACACGTTTGAGATGTACAAAGATGCAATCAAAAAGCATGCCTATCAGTGTGCCTTAAACGATCTGGAGGATAACTACGTACCGCTCGACGAGTTCAGTGCTGAACAGAAGAAAGCAGAAGTAGGTTTCTTTTGTTAAACATTTTGTGTGCTGGAATAACGGGAATAAAAGTAGTTCAGTCTATTTGAAGCAGGTTTTTTTTTTTTTTTAAGTTTAATTATGACAGCACAAGCTGATGAGCTAATGGTTAGTCAGAACATCAAAGTGTATTGCGATCTTAAAACAACTCTGGCGTCCAAAGGTCTAGTGATTCTCACACATGCTGTTCTATAAACCTTTACATTGCCATTAATTTAAATGTTCTATTGTAGTTCCAGCAGAAGTATTGGAAAATTGTCATATGAAGTGCTACAGCTAGCTACTGCTGTCATAAACCTGCAAATTGTAAAATTATCTATAAATTGGAGAATTTAAATTAGATTAATTAGTTGGTAGAGCTGCTGCCTCTCAGCGAGCAGGTTGCCCCAGTTCCAATCCCGACTGGGGGGCTTTCTGGGTGAAGTTTGCATGTTCTCTCCATGCATGCATGGATTTTCCCCGGGTACTCCAGTTTCCTCCCACAGACCAAAAACATACACGTTAGACTGATTGGTAACTCTAAATTGTCCTTATGTGAGAGTGAGTGTGAATGGATGGTTGTCTCGTTTGTCTCTGATGGACTGGAGAGATGTCCAGAGTTTCCCCTGCCTCACACAGTGATGGCTGTACATGGGCACCAGGGACCTGAAAAGGAAGCGGGTAAAGATAATGGATGGATGGATACTTTATTAATCCCAAGGGACATTCAAACATCCAGCAGTAGCTACAGACCAACACAGGAACCAACCTAGAACCTCTTGTAAAGTGACCTAAAGCCCTTAAGTACCCTTCAGAGTGCATTACCCTGCCAATGAGGTGTTGCAGTCATCTGGCCATGGGGACAAAAAGTTTCTCAGTCTTTGTAGAGCAGGATTGTGGCAGCAACTTATGACTGACTGCCCTCCTGCCTGCTGAAGATGCAGGTGGCGTGTATTTTGTCCTGGGTCTTTCTCTCTGCTACAGTCCTAAAGAGTCCAGCACTGAGCCAACCTTCCTTGCCTGTCTGTCCAGCTATGTCCTTCTGGATGCTGTCTCCCCAGAACACTACAGTCCACCATAAGACACTGACCACCACAGATGTTGAAGGTCCCCGGTCTCAAAAACTACAGGCAGCTCTGCTCCTCCCTATAGATGGCATTTGCATTCGCTGTTCGGTCTGTCGTCCCAACTGCAGTCCAGGTATTCATAGGTCCTGACCACATTGGCCCTGTTAACAGATGCTGGGTGAAGATTACGCTTGTTCCTTCAGAAGTCCATCACAATTTCCTCAGTCTTGGAGGTTTTCAGCTACAGTTGCTCAATACCATCCCCTTAAGCCTTCCACCAGGCTCCTGTATTCCTACGTTTGTCCACATCTGATACATCCAGCTTTTAGTGTTTGAGTATTTCTGCATGCAACCGAGCTAGAAGTCAGATGTGTCCAAAATAAACAGAAAAGAGTAGAGCACTCAGCACAGCGCCCTGTGGTACTCCGGTGCTGCTCAACATGGTGCAAGATATCATGGTCTTTATTCTGACAAACTGTTTCTGTGAGGTAGTCCAAAAAAACATTTTAATAACCAAATTGTCAACTTTTTATTTCCTACCACCTCTGTAGGCCCTTCAACACAAAGTGTCAGAGTTGGAGAGCTTGTTGTCCAGAGGGGTCTCTGTGGTTCCAACCATGGAGCAGTTCTGCCAGACGGAACCGTCTACCAATGCAAGCAAAGCAGGTTACCTTTTTTATTTTTATTATTTTGTGAAGTTGCAAACTACTTTTAAGACTTGTCAAAAATAAAACCTTGTCTGTTTTGTCGTCGCAGAAGACGATCAATTCCAACTACTTTACAAAGAAAAATGTGCCGTGGAACGAATGTTGGAAAACAATCTGCAGGTAACAAAGGCAAATTTTGAAGTGATTTTATTTTAAATACTTAGGGGCTGTGTTTGGCTTTCAGTTGATTTCAGCCCTGGAGAAACGGCTGAGGTCAGTTAATGAAACTCTCCAGGATGCAAAGGATGCCTTCCAGGAGAAGTCTGCTCTTGTTGAGGATCTGCAAAAGAAACTGAATGATCAGGTGAGATGATCTCAATATGTTGGTGTTTGATTAAAGCCTACCTGTCCACAAAAACATTTTTCTACTGGTCCTCTACCGTGGGCGAGACAAAAACCTCGAGGAACAGATGGTAGTTCTACCATTTTTATCAAACTTAAGGAACTTTGTAAGAAGGTGACAACTGTTGAGATTATTCAGAAATGGAGGAAATGCAAAATGGATATCAGTCACCCTTGGTCTAGTCGCCATGTAAGATATTTTGCCTGGGACGAAGATGGGGAATGTGAGGGATCAGCCCACAGCTTCACAGGAGGGGCTTGTTCATGACCTGAAGTCAGTCAGAACCACCTTTGGTAACGCATTACGTTGAAATGGACTGAAGAAATCTCAGAGCGTAATGAGTACAATGCAATTGGCATTCTTAATGTCAAAATATATCTAAAGGATAGTTTAACAGGGGCAGCTGTGGCTTGAGTGGTTCGAGCAGTCGTCCTCCAATGGGAGAGTTGGGAGTTTGATTCCACTAGCGGTCACATGAAGTGTCCCTATGCAAGCCACTGAACCCATAGTTGCTAACACCTCTGTCCCATCGGTGTATGAATGTGATCTAAAGCACTGATTGGTCTATACAGATTCAGATTATCTTTGTAGAGATCTAGTGTTTTGTGAATGTGGATAATTGTGTACGGAGGTAAATGACGGCATAGATTGTTGTAAGTACTTTTGAGTATCTTGATTAGATAGAAATGTCATGAGTACAGTCCATTTACCATTTATACAGCACATCACACTATTGCACATTAGGGAATGATTGCAAATGGCTATGGTACATTTGTGCAGTAGGTGCTGCGTGGCATTTAATGCCCCGTGGGATGAAAGCTGTTTTTTAATGCTCCTATACATCCTGCCTGATTGCTGTGGTTGGAACAGGATGCAATCTTTTAAAAATGTGGCTTTCCTGAGACTGGGAGCTGTCCAATTCTTTCAGAGAGGGCAAGGTGCACCCAGTAATCTTAAGGGGCAGTGTTGACCCCCTGAAGAGCTCTGGCTTTCTCTTCAAGCATGGCTGGTCAGGTTGATGCCAGACCATAATCCCTAGTCTGCTGATTTCACTGCGGTAAGGTGCCAATGAATGAGTCATGTAACATAAAAACTTACACCTTTTTTTTTTTTTTTTGTAATGGTGGGTGAAATCCCCTCCCAAGATGTATACAAACTTGATCACCAGTAGAACAAACACATGTTTTTGTGTGGGTAGCAAACTTTATTTGCTCTTAGAAGTGCAACAGTTTCACATACACTGGTGAAGATTCTCATTCATCCAGAGCATGCTAAATTCGTACCCAGTCATTTTCACACCGATCAAGAATTTCATCCATGTGATCAGAGTTGCCCTTCTGTGAGTCAGACCCCAACAACCCCTATTTTGAGGAGTGAGAGGGCAATCTGCATCTGTATCTAGCTTACCTCAGCTTTAACCCGAACCCCACACTGTCCTTTGAAGTGAGAAAGCTCCTCAGATGAGAAGTGAAACGTCTTTTTGAGTTCTGCATATAGAACTCGTGATCGTTGAAATAAAAACGGGTTTACTTTTTTTTTTTTTTTTTTCCATTTGTAGTCGAAATCTATGGAGGATGTCTTGCAGCAGAATGCGGAGAAGGACCAGGAGATCTCGTTGTTGAGGGATCAACTTGCCAAGCTCTCCCAGAATTCTCCTGTGCAGCCGAAGGCCAAGAGAGGCCTCCTCGCCAACATCAAGGAGGCGGTCGGGTCGCCTCGGAAATGTCCCATTACCCGGAAGAAAATGACCATAACTCTGAATACCGATCACTGACGTGTTTTTTTTTTTTTTTTAATTTTAAGTTGGCACATTTTAATTGTTTTTACTTTTTAAAATTCTAATAAAATTTGACATTTTCAGACTTGTAATGGGTCGTAACTTTTTCTCACGGGTCTGCCTTTGTTGCTTCAAATCGCTTGTGCACTATCAGTTCCTGCTCTGAGTTTTATATCAACATATCTGGAAACTACTGGAGTGAAATATTTTATACTGCACCGTTTTGATAAAGTTCAGGATAGTTTGCAACAAGTAGCTTTAATGTTAACCAGCAGCTAATGAATGCTTTCAAATCATTCTCCCATTTAGATCCATTTTTTTTCCCCGTTATGTTTTTCAGCACGTAACTCGTTCCTCGGGTCTATTTCAACGACTCGTTCATCAAAATGTTCAGCTCATTCAGGACATTCCTGCTGTGACTTGTGGTATTTGTGCAATTTTGACTTTTTGAAATGTGTATCTTTTTCAGCCATGGTTTCCTCTTTGAAAATGAATGAAGCTCTCCACATCCTTCAAACCCTTTAGCTGTTTACAACTGCTCATTTCAGCTATTCTGATTCAGGGTTTTCAGCTTCTTGGTGCTCATTTCAGATTTATTTTTAGTTCTGCTCCTCTTTATTTCTGTCTCTCTTGTAAATGAGTCCCTGAAGCTCAGTGGGATTAACCTGTCTAAAGGTTGAATTAATGTTAAATTCAGATCTTTTCCTGCTTTTTCAGCTACTTTTTGGTATTTTACTGCTAATTTGAGTTTTTTTTTTCTTTTTTTCTAATTCACACCTTTTTGATTCTTTGAATAATTTAGCCTTTTTTATGCTTTCAACCTCTTTCTGTACTTCAGCTTGTTTTGTTGCTTTATCAGCTACAGTACTTTAAAATTTCTGCTTTTTTTTCTGTTCAGCTTTTCTTGTATGCCAATTTCAGTTATCTAGTCAGTCTCTCTGCATATTTCAGCTTATTCTACTACATTTCTGCTGCTTTCAGCTTTTTCATTTTCCTGCTTTCAGCAAACGTCAGCTGTTTATATTCAACTCTCATTAAAAGAAACCTTTTCAGCCTGGGTTCAGCTTCTTAAGCAGCTTTCAGCAAAATAATGACCACACTGAATTTTTGCATGAAATGCCATTTCTCTAATTGATGTTTGGATTGTGCACCATAGATGCACCAGTAACTGTTGCTGTCATTTTCTTGTCTTCACAAGTCCTTCCGATTCTCGGCTGTTGTGAACAATCACTCCCGGGGGCTGATGGGATATTTCACGTTGACCTTTCCAGTTGCGTAGAGGTCTAACCAACCTGTATAAAGCGCTCCAGGTAACGGAGCCGAACCTCCTCAGTCGGTGACCGGACCATTGTGGTAGACGGCCAGCTGCTCTCCCATCTCTCGGGGTCTGAGTGATGCTTAATGAGATTAGCAGTTGGCCTGCGTCAGTGCAAAGGGGTCAATCGCAGGATTAGCACACTTGGAGTTGCATCAGTTTTATACTTTTTTCTTCATTACTTTGACTTTCCTGCCTCCGAGGCATGTTCAGCCTGCCTAATAGGAGCGTAGCTGTGGATGTTCTGCAGCATGCTGCCCTGGGACTGAGTCTCTGGACTCTCGGCTGCTGAATGAAGCGGAGGCAGGCGAACAAGTGAAGGACGGTTTGCGCCAAAATCTCTCCTGAGACTCTGGACTGATCCTCCTCATGCCACCTGGAAATAACAAGGTTGGCAACGATGTTACAGCTGGCAACATCCAAGCTCTGGCAGACGGGAAGGCTTTGGTGGATTCTTTGATTAAGGTAAGCTGCTGCACGTTTTTATACTTTTAATGTGATTTGTGTCAGAAAATCCTACATTAGCAGCTGCTTCTACACTTATTGCTCCAGAAAGAAGCATTTTATTGTCTAAAATATTAATTTTTATAGGCCAATATTTCATACTGAATACATATGGTCTCCCCTGCAGCAAAAAATGTACTCTGCTTTGAATTTCCTGCTCCACTGCTTCTTTATAGCGGCTCTTTTGGCTAATGCTTTTGCTTTTTTCCCTTCATAATTTGTATCAACTACTCGGTTTTTATTATTTGGTCTGCTAATATAAAACGTTTTATTTTTGCAAGGTAAAATAGTTTTATTGTTGCCGCTTTGTGTTTTTCAGCCTATATCTATAAAAACACATTAAATTACTGGAACTTTCCTTTAAAAATTATAATATGTGCTTAATTCTTTACCAGTATAAGATTTAAGAGTTAAACATACTTCAATGTTTTGTAACTTAAGTATAAATCTATTTCAGCAGATGTAAAAGAATGGTTTAATCATGACTTATTTTAGTAATTGGATGTGGTTTTAATGGTTTATATTCCTCTGTTTTGCTGCCCGACATGAAAACGGGCCGCTCGACTCCACAAGGTTGTTTTGGCTTATCTAGAAATAGATCGATAATGAGATTATATTGAATATTTTTAATGAATGAAACCACACCAGCTAATCCACTGGGTTAAGCTAATGGTTGATAAAACGATGAGTCTGTGTGATTTAAATCATAAAACCAGTACAGTCTGGGTTTTTTTTTTTTTTTGTGCAGTTTTCTGGCTGGGAGGATTTTATTGTTGCCTAATGTTGGATCTGAAAAGGAGCACTTGAATGCCACAAAATGGCTAAAATTAAGTCAGTTGTGCAGATATGGAGCTAAAATTTAGCGTGCTAGTAGCAGAGAGTCATTCCAACACATCCATTGAGCACACGTGCAAGATCTTTGTGGCGTACCTTTAGTGTGCAATGGTAGAAGTCCTTAAAGAAATGCTTGATTCATCCAGAAAATTAGCTTAAAAATCACAAATGTTTCTTTATTTGAGCAATATTGCTCCTTTACAGGTCGTGGCATGTTACCGGCATTTATCCTCGTGCATCGGCGGGAGCACGGACGGCCTGCAGCTCCGCCACGAGCTGCGACAGACCAGAGAAAAGGCCCAGACGTTGTCTGCAGCCATCTGTCACCACCTGACCTTTCACCTGCGGGACAAGAGCCTCCCCGAGGAGCAGCGGAGGGAGATGGAACTCCTCTGGGTGGCCTTCTCCTCCAGCCTGGAGCTCCTGCACGTAGACATGTGCAAAGTTTTCACCATCAGTGGCATTTTCTCACTGGCTGACCCGGCGTCCCTGGTGCAAACGGGCCTTCAAGGTAAACCACAGTCCTGCGGGATCATCTGTGTGCTTGTTGGCGCTGTCGGTAAAATATCTCAAGTAATTTTTTAGATTGGATGAGCATCTACAACTGACCTTTTGAATTCAACTTGATTCAAGCCTGTGCAAAAAATGACAGTTTTATAAACTTCTGAGCTAAGTTTTGATACGATGACAGCTAAGGCTCTGTTCAGACTCACCTCTGCACAGATTAGATGGATGGAAAGATGTACAGGAGCTGGTCATAACATTTGAATATCATGGAAAAAGTTTATTTTATTTCAGTAATTCCATTCAAAAAGTGAAACTTGTATATTATATTCATTCATTACACACAGACCGATATATTTCAAATGCTTATTTCTTTTAATGTTGATGATTATAACAGACAACTAATGAAAACCCCAAATTTAGTATCTCAGAAAATTAGAATATTGTGAAAAGTATGAACATGAAAAGTATGAGCATGTACAGCATCAATACTTAGTTGTTGCTCCTTTTGCCTGGATTACTGCAGCAATGTGGCGTGGCATGTAGTCGATCAGTCTGTGGAACTGCTCAGGTGTTATGAGAGCCCAGGTTGCTCTGATAGTGGCCTTCAGCTCTTCTGAATTGTTGGTTCTGGCGTATCACATCTTCCTCTTCACAATACCTCATAGATTTTCTTTGGGGTTAAGTTCAGGTGAGTTTGCTGGCCAATTAAGAACGGGGATACCATGGTCCTTAAACCAGGTACTGGTAACTTTGGCACTGTGTGCTGGTGCCAAGTCCTGTTGGAAAATGAAATCTGTCTCTCCATAAAGTTGGTCAGCAGCAGGAAGCAGGAAGTGCTCTAAAACTTCCTGATGGATGGCTGCGTTCACCTTGGACCTTAGAAACCAACACCAGCAGATGACATGGCACCCCAAACCATCACTGACTGTGGAAACGTAACACTGGACCTCAAGCAAGGTGGATTCTGTGCCTCTCATCTCTTCCTCCAGACTCTGGGACATTGCTTTTAAAGGAAATGTAAAATTTACTTTCATCAGAGAACATAACTTTGGACCACTCGGCAGCAGTCCCAGGCGAGACGCTTCTGACTCTCTTGTTCAAGAGTGGCTTGACACAAGGAATGTGACAGCTGAAACCCATGTCTTGCATACGTCTGTGCGTGGTGGTTCTTGAAGCACTGACTCCAGCTGCAGTCCACTTTTTGTGAATCTCCCCCACACTTTGGAATGGGTTTTGTTTCACAATCCTCTCCAGGATGTGGTTATCCCTATTGTTTGTACACTTTTTTTCTACCACATCGTTTCCTTCCCTTCTCTCTATTAATGTGCTTGGACACAGAGCTCTGTGAACAGCCAGCCTCTTTAGCAAGGACCTTTTGTGTCTTGCCCTCCTTGTGTAAGGTGTCTGGTCGTATTTTGGACAACTGTCAAGTCGGCCGTCTTCCCCATGGTTGTGTAGCTACAGAACTAGACTGAGACCATTTAAAGGCCTTTGCAAGTGTTTTGAGTTAATTAACTGGTTAGTGTGTCTTCAGTATTGAACCTTTTCACAATGTTCTAATTTTCTGAGATACTGAATTTGGGGATTTCATTAGTTGTCCCCTATAATCATTAACATTAAAAAAAACACCTTGCACAAACAAACACATAGTGACGTAGACATTCTGCAGAGGGGGACGACGAGCGGTGAGCATGATCATAGATGCTCTCGAGTGCACTGTAAGAGTTCTGATAAAGATGAAATAATCAGCCAGTGTCCTCTGGTGAGATCCATAAACATTCTCAAGGTATGTTGAGGAATGGCCAAGAATAACGACTATGAGAATCCAAGAGTCCTGAAATGATGACGCAAAGTTTATTCAGCTGGTTCCATCTGGTTTAGTTGGAAATTCCTCAGGGAGGGGGTGGTGAGCGTCAGATCACATGTTCTCCAGGTGAATTCAGATAAGATGGCCTTCAAGGCGCCAAATTCAGATAAACACACAGTTGTTTTGGGGACAGGCAGAACTTAATGACATCTACCTTGAGTCTGCGTTGGTCCACTCGGATTGGGTGATTTGACTGCAAGTGGTCAGCCCTGAGTGTTCACACCTGGCAGGTAAACGTGCAACTACCAGATGTCAAGTACCTGCTCAGTACACACAGAGTGGGCAGTCGGTGAGCAACAAACAGGACATCAGCAGATGTTCTGTTAGAATAACAGATTCAGATATCTGAGCTGTTTTAGGTTGACAGTAACACGGTTCAGAGCCATTTGATGGACATATTTATGTAGTTTTATTTTTATTACACAACCTTCAATTCAGTTTATTTATATAGCACCAAATCACAACAGAAGTCATCTCAGGGCACTGAACAGAAACGGTCTCATACAAAAGCCAATCATTAAAATAAAAGTTCTCTAAGTGGAAAGGAAAACCTCCTTTTTTAACAGGAAGAAACCTTCAGCAGAACCAGGCTCAGACCAAACGTCCTCAAATCTGTTGCACCTCATAACTCTAAACTTTTACACAAACTTTAGTGTTTAATGCGCAGACCTTGTTTAGACTAGATTTGTCCATAAAAACCAGAAGACGACAACATATGAAAACATTTACACTTTTTTCCCAAAAGTCAAATTCTCTAGCCACAAATCGGACCCGGTTTTGGATAGAATATAAAGTCTTGGTGTGCACAGGAGAACGTTTTAGTTTTAAAACTGTGTAACAGTTGTATTTTTTTTCCCCTCTGGTGTATTTTACTTTGTCCAACTCATCTGCTCTGTGTCGACTGACTGAGCTTTTATTAGCCGTGCAACACAAATTGAGCGAAACGCCAAATCGTTTAGACACTGGAAAAATTGACGCAGCGTGTTTTGGTGGAAACGCAATGCGATCGAAACACTTGGGATTAATTATCTAAGAGACGCGATGTGAGGTGATTAAAACTGAACTGGAAATCAGAGCGTTGTTTAATTATAATGCAACAAAACGCCTCACTTGTTCTGATTGACTCAACACGTATTGTGTTATTGTGACCACGGCAGGTCCTAAAACAACCAGAATGAACTTTGAACTAAAAAAGAAACTCTCCATGTAGCATCTTGTCAACTTATAATTAATAATATCCAGACAATAATGAGGAATTCTGATTAACAGTTCATTTAACAATTTAAACAAGAAAAAAAACAAAAACTAAAAGGCTGTTCATGTTGGTTAGATTTAGCTACTTCCTTTATCTAACTTCCTGCCTCACAGATGGATCTTTCTCTCAAATCCACCAGAAATTATTTCAAATAATTTAAAATGAGTTGCTTAGAAGAAATATGGTGAGCCGATTTGAAAACGATAAGAATTTGAAAACTAAAACGGAATTAAAATCAAAGTAAATCAAATAATTTATCATTTAAAAATTTCACAATTGCATATCCAACGTAATTGTACATTTTATTATTTCAAAGTGGGATACTTGATTTTTCCACAAATAAAATGACTCGCGTGGGTCTGCAAAGTTCAGTTTTTATTTTTATCAAAATCTGTATAAACTAAAAATATTTTCCTTCTTTACATGAATATGGTCTTTGTCCTAAAAGGTAAAAATGTAAAAACTGTGTGTATTTTTTAGTTTTGTAATGTCACCTCCACTGGCCAGAAAGGCCACCCTTGAAAAAAACCTGAGATGGCCCATGGGCCACCAGTTGATGCAACAGGTTTTGCAGCTCTGGACACATCTTTAGTGAGCGAAGCAGCAACATTATTATTATTTTTGTTTGTTTTTAATCAAAAAGGTTTCAGAACCCTGGTCTAAATAAAGACTTATGACTTGGTTGGTCATTAAGGATCAGGGCAGATTGGGTCCAGACCGCCTTTGAAAGTGTGTCGAGGCTGTTCGTGCCTGGATTTAGTTCTCACTGCGGCCAGATGTCTGTGCCAGGTGTGAACTGGGTCCAAGACTAGACTCAGAGTCCTAATAGCGCAAGACGTTTTGTGTACAACTTTGGCATCAACTGTTGGAGCCAAGCCTGATTGTCTGTTAGCAAAATATCTTTAAAATTTAATTGGAACTCTTGTAAGTCAATCCGAAGTACATCTTGAAGTGGTTGACTTCTGTAAACCAGTGGTTCTGAAACTTTTTGGGTTCAGGGACCCCCTCATAACCCTCATGTTTATTAATTTTCTTCAATTTGTTTCTTTAATGCAATGGAGATATTTGTGTAACATAAATACTTTAAAACCTGTAGTGTTAATATAATTTTTTTTATACTTTTAACATGGGATATTTTTTCATTTAAGACACTTAAATAACAAAATTTTTCATTTC
This sequence comes from Nematolebias whitei, assembly GCF_014905685.2. Lineage (NCBI taxonomy): Eukaryota > Metazoa > Chordata > Actinopteri > Cyprinodontiformes > Rivulidae > Nematolebias > Nematolebias whitei. The sequence continues at coordinate 33,583,541 of NC_056517.1, forward strand.
AATTTTTAAAAATTATAGTTTTGGGAAAACCGTGTATAAAAAAATAAAAAAATAAAGCAACTTTAAAACGTTACCTATACACAATGAACATACTGTATTGCCACTTCAAATTATTACAGAAAACTCTTTACAGAAACTGAACAGAATCCCCCATTGAACCCCCAAGCACCAGCTCGCAGACCCCCGGGGGTCTGGGAACCCCACTGCAGTGTAGACATCTTGGTTTAAGATGACCATAGTTGACTTTAGCCAACACATAAATGGCTATACCTCAAATAATTTAACAGACACTGGGCTAGAATGTGGTGTGGTAGTAGCTGAGAGTCGTTCTCGTGACATGTTGAGGGCTAAATGATGGTTTGAGATCTTATGTTACACATTCCTATAATTCATGCCAACTGTTTGAATTTGCTTCCGCAGGGGGAGGCAGTGAGGTCACGGCTCGTGCGCTCAGTGTGCCAGACCTGAACCAGACTCGGACCCAAACCCTCCCAACTGCTCTTGAAACCGAAGAACGCAGCACCATGGAGCTGGAGATCAGCCAGATCGACCGCATGATCGACGACATGGAGACGAAGGTCAACGTTCTGCGGTGGATGGTGGAGCCCCGCGGGCCTCAGTACACGGACCCTGTCAGCAGCACTGACAGCGCCTCCTTGGCTCTTGTCTCCGTTGAAGAGGACCGGCCCAGATCCAGATCACAGCCCCAGAGTCGCCACATCTTTGTGCTCGTGTTGCTGTTCGCCGTTATTTTAGTGGCAGCCATTTTATCGGTTTGCGTTTTCCTTTTCTCATGAACAAAACCTTTATTTTATTTAAAACATAAAAAAACGGGATAAATTGCAAGCTTTGCATGTACAATAAGTTTTATTTACATAATCGATGAAAAGTTTTTCGAAGCAATTACCTGGTTTGCTATTAGGCCTACGTAGGTTAGGCCTGTTTGTTGAAATGAATTCAAAGCTGCTTTGAAACTAAAGGCCTGATTGCTTAATTAAACTTAAGAAAATGTGGTTCCGTTTATCTTGCATGTTTTTCTGCAAAATTTTTGATTCACAGAAAGAATTTAAACATCTGTTTTGTTCCTTGTTGCCATGGAGATAACATGGATGTTAATTCCTGGTGATTTATTATATTTTCCCCAATTTTCTAGGTTATTTTGTACATGTACTGGCAATTTGATGTTTATCTGCATGCATCATACAGTTGGCAATGGTAATATATAAACCAGTGTTTTCCCATCTCTATCAGTTGCCAAGTACCTTCTTTAGAATTGTATGTGGAATTAGGAACACCATTCATTTTACTATTCTATTAAACCCATTACTTTTCAAAAGCCTTTTCTATGCAGTGGCGTTTTACAATACTAGAACATTTCTATCCTTTAAGATCGGGTGCCTTTCTGGCCCTTAATTACATCTAATAAGTTAATGAACAGATGGTTCCTGATGATAACCACATCTTCAATTCAAAAACACTTTATTAATCCCAAAGGGAAATTAATTTAAAAGTGAAAGGTTCAGTGTGAGTAGCTGTAGCAACATGCTAGGATAATTTAATATTATCCCTGTAGCTCATTAAATAAATATGCCACACAGGAGAGGTAGAACATTTCTTAATCCCTGGTTTAATCTTGCATGACGGAACAGAGTTTGAAATACAAGCAGGTGAGATGTTTACATGACGCTTGGTCTGTTCAAAGAGAGCATGAGGAAGTGTCTTTTTGACAAACTCAGACTCTTACAGCCTCCTTTCTTATTCGGGTGAAAGGATTCATGCTTATGCAGCACTAGGTCCAGTCATAATAACCTTTAACACACGCACACATGGTATATGAATTGTATAACATTTGACAATAAGTGAAAAACATCTGTGACCTTTCACATCTCCATCAACTCCCCCATTTAGTTTTTTATCACTTATCAATAACCCATTCTTGCAAGCTAGGATTCCTTATGCATGCGGTGGAAAATTAATTGATATTAAACAATTAATGTTAAATTAACGTGTTAATTTGAATACGAAGTAAATGACCAAATACATTAAAAAAAAAAACAAATCGAAAGGAGTCAGGACAGTTTAGTATGACAACTTTCATTCATGTGGCAGCCATATTGGATTTTTAGCTCTGGTGGTGCATTCCCTTTACACTCGGAAATCGCACTTTCAAGCTTCAAATCGGGACAAAAAAAAAGGCAACTAAAGTTACTGAATCTAAAAATTAGATGTATTTATTTGGCAATTTGTCACCAACTCCGACTTTAAGTTGTTAATTCCAACTTCGGAAAGCGCTCCAGTTAGCTTTCCTGATCTACAATGCAAAAAAAAAAAAAAAAAATCCGACTTCCAGATATTACGGGAACGCGCCATAAGAGCTTTGCTTTGAAAAGCGTAACCGGAAGTGCAGCAGCATTAAAGTTCCCAGCCGGAAGTAACCTTTGGAAGGACGCTTTGACATGGTACTGAAACATTGTCACTCGCGTTTCTGGATATTTAATTTTAATCACTTAGAGAAACGACATGAAGCTGCTTTTCGTCCAAACAAAGTTAGCTTGTGCGTACAAGAGCTATCAGGCACTAAAAAGGTGGCAGCCATCCACACCTCAAATCTGCGACGTTTGTGCACTCCATCATTTTTAAGCAGCTTCGAGCGGCCGAGATGGAGACGAGCTCCAGGACTGAAGTTAAAAGATAAACTCCCAGATGTGAGACTAAAGGCCATTCGAGGTAAAATAGCTGTTTTGGTCACTGAACCGACTTTTTTTTATTATTATTATTTACTGTCGCACTTTCACGTTGATAGAAATTTTACCTTCAGCTTTTGCTTGAAGTTCCGTTTTTCAAAATAAAAGTTTATTTGTAAAAGTTGGTCAAAGTAGCTCAAAGTGGACAGACGTTTTAAATTTGATGCTGTTGCTCCTATCCTACAGTAATTATGTTCTTTTACGTTAAATAATGGGTTGAGTTGAGTCTTTCAGAATATGTGTTTTATTTTATTTTCAGAGCTAAATACTTCTGTTAAGGCCCTCCAATATGACATAAAACCAGAAGTACCAAAGACTGAAGGCCGGAGGATGTTTTTTGACACTCACGCTGTTGTGAGAATCCTTGAAGACAATGGTTTGTTTGGTTTTTATTATCTGATTCTTAATTGTCATGTTGCATTAGTCATGCTTTTTATTAAATTAGTTTATTTCTTTGCTCAGCAGGTTTCACTCCTCAACAAGCTGAAGTAATTGTTAAGTTGCTACTACGGACAACTAACTCAAATTTGGACATTATTTACAGTGACATGGTAACCAAAGTGCAGCAGGTGAGACTGGATGAGGAAAAAAATACATAATACAATGTTAAAGAGATACTTCGGGTTCTGCAGAAATGATCAACCAAAGAAGTTGTATTTTCTCTAATTGCAATGAATGCAGAGTGATCACACTGAAACTGATTTAAAGCTTAAAGAGCACAACAGTAGCTAAAAGCTAAAAGAAAACATTAGCCTAGTAGCCCAAGTAGTTAAATGCTGGCTAAAACTAGCAAAATATTAGCTTAATGTAGCACACTGATAGCTAAACGAAGTAAAATGCAAGCTAAAATATTAAACTAGCCAAACTCTAAAGACTAAAAATTGCAAAAGATAACTAAAAAGTGGGAAAATGCTCAAAGCTTAAAAGAGTAAAACACCTAAAATGCTAACTACGAAGTCAAAGTAACAACTATTTCAAAGCAAAGCGTAAACTAGCTGTAAGTAGTTAAACGTTCGAAGGTAAAAATAGCAAAATACTAGCTAAAAGGTGCATAAAACTAAAAGTAAAATGCTAGCTAAAAGCCAAACAGCAAAACTCTAGCTTTAAACTATAGGTTGGAAAATGTTAGTAGCTATAAATGCTATCTCAAAGTTATAAGTATCAAGTTTAGTAGCTAGCTAAAAGCAGCAAAAGCCTAGGTAAAAATACAAAGTAGCTACATTCTAGCTTACAAAATCCTAGCTAAAAGCAGCTGATAGTTATCTAAAAGTATAAAAAAAACTACATAGAAACTGAGATTAGCAAAAGGCCGGTTAGAGGCCTAAAGTAGCAGAATGATAGCTAAAGGCTTCCTGATTAACGTTCTGCTCACGCTTTTATTTTCCTAACTGACAGGAAGTTGTTTTAATTGACAGGAAATCGTGTTGCAGCAGGTGATGTCTAAAATAGTAGCGGTGAAGAAGGACATGATCATCCTGGAGAAGAGCGAGTTCTCCGCACTTCTTGCAGAAAATGAGGTAAAATGTTCATCCGGTACTTCAAATTGTTATTTGTGTTTTAATCCTGAGTACTTCTGATGTTTATACTTTGCGTGTATCAAGAATATAAACGTACTGTTCGGGTTTTTGTGGTTAATTATGTTTCTGATCTGAATTTTTTTAAATTATTTCTCCCAGAGACTGAAGATCCATCTACAGCAGCAGAAGGTCCAGTTGGCTGTGTGTGGTTTTTTTTACTTATTTCAATCTATAATCACCGTTTGAATCACCGTTAGGCTTTTTTGATTTATCTTGTTCAATCGCTTATTTATAGACTTTTTATTGATGCTTAATTAACGTTTAGTTCCTGGTTATTTGTTTATTTTTCCTGTCTTGCAGGACGTGATGAATAAAGTGCGCTCAAACAACGTTCTGGACATGAACTCGGAGAAAAGTCGTGTAAAAATAATGGTAAGCGTTAAATTCTACAGCGATAAATCTTTAAAAATACATTTATCATTCGAACAGGTTTAATATTTATTTATTTACATCCAGACTCAAGAGAATAGCTAATAGCAGTTTTTAAATATATATATATATATATATATATATATATATATATATATATATATATTTTTTGTTTTTTTTTTTTTCTGAAAAATGAGTCGGAACAAGGAATTTATTTTGAAATTCTCCGTCTCAGAAGCTTCAAAATGCATGTTTGTTAAAATTTTGTAACTGACCTGGCAATAAGCTGGCTTTGTTTACAAAAGTGCCAGTAACTTTATTTTTATTTTGGAGTGATGCCTTCAGGAATTCCAGCCGTACATTTAAAAGGAGGAATCCCCAAGTTTCATGTTATATGACGGGATTTCCCAGCACTATAGTAGCCAGCAGGGACAAATAGTTTCTTTCAACGGGAGCTGTAAGGGTTATTATACAAGGCAAAGGATTATTTCTGAAGACATACCTGAAATAAATTTAATTTTAAAGGTTGATTATGAAGATTTAATGCTTTTTTTTTAACTCACTGGGATCAATAGATGGTGTCTACGGACTCGTTACACAAATCTCAAAATTTTAATTTATGGCCCTTCCCCCATGGGCTTGACTAGCCGTGACTCCATAGAGTCTTTCCATTGTGGGACACCACCTCCTTCCAGCTTGATTCTGAGAATCTTAGACTGGGTTGGGAGTTTATGCGAGTCGATGTGAAGGTCTGACGCCAGCAGCAGTCCGCAGCACACCGGTTGGACGGAGACGTCGATCACGAGAGCGTTTCCTTCACAGGAATCAAACCGCCATTTTACAAGCCTCGCAGCCGCGGCTTTTGTTTTATTTACCTTTTCAAATGTATGTAAAATAGCCTGTAAAATGGCAACGTGTGAACCAAGGCAAGTTTATGTTGGCCCCGCCCACACGGAGGCGGGGCTCTGTTACATGGGAAACTACTGAGACTTGAGTCGTGCTGGGACTGGATGATGGAGGAGTGGCATTATTTATGTTAATTCGGCAGCTCGGCTCATAAATCTTGTGTGTATAATTTAATTTTTCCACTTGTAGTAAAAAAAAACTGATAAAATAGTGGAATAATCTAGTCTAATAATCTAGTCTAATAATCTAGTCTAACCTAGTCTTCCTTAAAGGAATGCATATCGTCCGTCTCCTTTCACCTGCGTTAGCCCTCGGAGTATGTTTGGAAAATAACTCTCAGCTACGACACCACTCATTTAAACTGACAGAGTTAGCATTAGTTTTCAGACTCGCTTCTCTCAGGAATTTATGTTTTTTATCTTAATTATCTGTAAAATACTTTTTTGTTTGTTTTGTTTGTTTGTTTCAGAAAGCGGAGCACGAGAAGAAGCTTCTGGAAACGAGAACGGAGATCAAGGAAATGGTTTGTAAATGACTAAACCACAAGATGTCGTAGAAAGGTTCCCATTCTGCGTCATGTAGAACAAACGAACGAGCAGAATTCTCCTTATTATAATAATAAAATAATAATAATAATATAGATGCTTGTGGAGCCTCATAGCTTTCAAGCCTGACGTTCAGAGGTTTAATATTTAAGGAAAAATATGTTTTTTCATTCATCCAACATGTTTCAGCTGCAGAGTTTATTTGTTTTCAATCAGCATACCTGAGGCGTTTCCGATTTATTGATTAACGTTGATTTTTTTATTTTTTGTGTGTGTTTTTGCGTCTTCGCTCACACTTGGCATTCACCAGGCTCCTTTATTCTTATTGAACACATAATTTTCCCTCGTTTAAAGTTTTGCAATTTTTCCTGCAGGGAATAAGAAACAAAAATAAAAAGAGACGAGTATGGAACAAGAGATGTGTTTCTTTGACACCATTAATGTGTAAATTAGCTGCAATATATTTTAGATACGTCACTAAAATACAGAATATAAATTTTCACTTTAAATAAGAACGAGTGGAACAGAAGGAGCTCGAAGAACGTCAGACTCTTCTTTATATTAATGAACAGATTGAAGAGGTCTCTGGGGTTAGTTTCTGTTTGTCGTCCTGTTTCAGACGGCGGAGCAGGACGGTCGTCTGACTGAAACCAACATGAAAATCGACACGGAGGTTGCTGGTTTGAAAACCATGTTGGAGGCTCATAAACTGGATACTATAAAGTATCTTGCAGGTGAGACATTTAGACTTTTTATGATCTCAGTTCCTCACTGAAGCCACAAATATTAAATCTGTGAAGTACAGAAATAAACAGGTTATTTTAATATTGAGGCTTTTAAAAACTACTTGGATGCAGCAGGAGGAGCTGGAGTGGGAGGTCTGGGTTTCTCTCCTGGACCTGTGGTCTCTCCGACCTGACTACAGATAAGTTTTAGAAGATGAAGTTGATTTTTACGGTGAATTTTGATTCATTTAATGATTTTTCATTCAAATGTCCTGGAGCGATAACTTAAACTTTCGCTGCATCCTTCTTTTCTCTGCTGGTCTTGATCGCCCGGGAGGCAGTCAGGGACAATAATGTTATTTGTCCATGCGTGCTTGTTCGTTAGCAAAATATCAAAATGCATCATGAGCCACTGGACTGGTTTTAATAAAAAAAAAAAAAATAAATCAGGTAGAAATCTGATGAACGTCTACAAACGATTTAAAGTTTGACTTTAGTCTGATCCAAGATGGCTGCCACAGCCAACTGACCTTTAAAAAAAAATGCTAAAACGGCTAGAAGTCATTGAATTTTACTGATGCTGAGCTCAAATTTAGCGTGGTAGTAGCTGAGAGTCACCCACATCTCATACTCTGAGCATAAGAAACGTGATTTTTAAGATGCGACCCAAACGGCTGCAAAGATGATCAGAGTTCATGTGTGAAACTCGATGTTTTCTCTTTTATTTTTCCCTCCTCCAGGTTCGGTGTTCACCTGCCTCACCGTGGTTCTCGGCTTTTATCGGATCTGGATGTGAATTTGGACCGCTGACCTCACAGCGTCGCTCTTCTTCGTGTTTCATTTGAGGCGTTGGGTGTTTGTTCTTCAAAACTTAGGGGCAGAAAGTTTGGTGCTTTTTTTTTTTTTTTTTACCTGCTGACATTAGAGGAGTGCAGGACTACGTCTGGGTCAGAACAAAACCCGGGAAAAGGTTTTACAAAACCACAAAGAGCTCGGATAATAAAATGGGACGTTGCATTGCTGATTAGCAACACAAGCAGGTTAATATTTTTATTTATTGCCTTAATTTCGCCATTGTATGGAAACACAGTGATGACATCATTATTATTAAATGTATCACGATTAGGTCACTCGTGCAAGTTTTTTAATTGATGGATCTTTTTAATTGTTTTTTTCTGCCCGTCTTTTAAAAAAAGTCTGTTTTAATCGTTGCTTTTATCTAAAGACTTTGAGTTGAAGGTCATGATTTTATTGTGGTAAATGTTTTTATACATAAATACTGAGCTCTCGTGTACTTTTTAAGAAGACTTCCTCGTTAATATTTTTAGCCTAGTTTGTGCTCTGACAATTAGTTCTTGGACCAATTTTATTTATTTTACAAATAAAAGTCCATTCCTGTGATAAAGTCTTGAGCTGCACCTCTTTTCTTCACATTTTACAGACTCGAATGTAAAATTCTCCAGTTGTTTTAGATATTTTAATGTCTTTCCTTCTCCAGTAATGACTTCTTTAAAGTTTCTGACATTTTTCAGTTTAGAGAGTTTCTTCAGGACTTAACTCGATAATTCAGTTTAATATTTACAGACGTAGTGCTGCAGAAAAAAAAACACTCTTTTGCTGCAAAATACAGCTCAAAGAATTTTCCTTCAGCAAAACAATATATTTAAATAATCATTAAAGGTGTTTTCTGTATGATTTCTATAGCACATTTCTAAAGACGGCTAATATTTAGGGATATTTCTTACAAAAACTACTATTAGTTTGGCAACTTCCTGTTCATGTTTGGGACACAAATTTGCATTTAAAATAAATTTAAAAAGATTAATACGCTAATATTCAAGAATTAAAATGATGCATCTAACCTTGGTCCAGCAAATGTTTGTTTAAAATTTGGACAAAAATTTTAGCTAAAAAAAAAAATAATATTCAGGAATACTAAAAACTATATCTAATTTAGACTAAAAATAGTTTTTTTTTATTATCGTTTTTATAAAATGTCCAGGAATATTAAACATCTAAAATTGCTGCCTTTGGACACGAATGTCATTATATATATATATATATATATATATATATATATATATATATATATATATATTAAAACAAAACAACATGCATCTGAAGATTGTTTAGCTTGTGTTTGATATTTTGCATGAATTTTGACTAAATAGTTTAGTTAAAACCAACTTTATGTCCAAGAATTTTAAAGACATGAATCAGAGATTATTTGTTCAAAAGCGTTTGGGCAAAATTTTGGACAAATAAATATACATATTTTTAAAAGAAAGACAAATATGCAGGAATAAGTCACAAAAACAAGCCTTTTTCCAACTTTCTGACTATATTCTGGATATAAAATTAGATTTATGTTAGTTTAAAAATGGCAAAATATCCAGAAAAAAAAAATTACATCCTGTTAGTTATTGTTAGTTTATTTTGAAAAACCATTTGAACCGGAAGTGTCTTACTGTCCGCTCACGTGTGTTTCTTAGGAACGTTTTACAGGTTATCGCTACATACGTGACATTAGGATGCAACATGTGAGTTAATGTTTTATAAAAACGCGAGTTATAAACATTTACCTGTAATTAAACAAACAATTTAAGTCTGTTCGTTTAGCGGCTAAGCTAACAGCTACTGCTAAACATGTAGTCCTGCTTTTTTCAAGATAAATGAGGTTTTATTTTATTTTATTTTTTACCGTGTCTGGTTTGGGCAGTCGAGTTCAACTTTATCTATTTTCTTCAACCAATGTCCTGCGCTGTTCAATAAACGATGTTTCTTTGTTTTTTCAGACATTTTGTTGCGGCTCCTGTTATCATGGCTGATGCGTTCAGTAGCAGCTCGGAAATTGTAATTCAGCGAGTGTCGGAGGTGAAAGTGAAGAAAAACACCCCGCAGGAAGATCTTGAAGAGCTGTATCAGATTAAAAAGACTTGCGAGTTCATTCGAGAGCGTAACTTTGGAAAGGTGGGAACTTAAAATGTTTTTTTAATTTAGATTTTGTTGCTTTTGATGTTAGCATTAAATGAGTTGATATTTCCAGGTTGCTCTGCAGTTCCCTGATGAGCTGCTGGTTGATTCAGTGGCAGTAGCTGAAGAGATTGAGAGAAACAGTCAAGCCAAGATATATATTTTAGGAGACACGTCTTACGGCAGGTAAGAGTTATTTTATAAATTGTTGCACATTTTGTTTATATCATCGGAGTAGCTTTAAGTTACTGAGCAGAATCATATTTTTAACTCTTCTTTCCAGCTGCTGTGTGGATGAAGTCGCAGCCGAACACGTTGGCGCTGATTGTGTTGTACACTACGGCGGCGCCTGCCTCAGCCTCTCCAGAAGACTTCCTGTGAGGTACGTCTTCGAGAGAAGACCGCTGGACGTGGAACTCTGCGCTGCCTCCTTCAGAGATCTTCACCCCGACGCTCAAGCGCTCGTCATCCTCCTCTACGACGTCAACTATTGTCACGCTGTTGGTACGATTCACCATGAAGGCATCGTACGATGAACGCTGAGTCAGCATTCGCACGCTGCTGATCCTGTTTCCCTTTATTCTTTGACTCCTCTTCTGTACGTCTGCGTACTTTGTGCTGTTGTAGCCATCAATACGTCAAAATGTTCGGCTCATCCAGGTACATTTGGCTACGGCTTTTGTATATTTGTCATTTTTTTACTTTTCTAAATATTTTTCCTAATTTACAAAATTATTTCTATATAGAAGTTCATTAAAATGTTTTGAATTCCTTCAAAGAAATCTCAATTTAATACATTTTGGTTGCTTTTACATATTAGGTAGATTATCCCCTTTTAAGCTAGCATTTTGCTACTTTAGCTTTTAGATAATGTTTTGTTAAATATAAATTTTTGCTACTTCTTTTGCTTCAGCTTCTTTAAGTTGAAGCTTTCACACTGAATTTGAGCGAACAACAAAATTTATCCGGTTTATTTTAAATCCTGTCTGGATAAACGGATCGACCGCCCTGCTGTGTTTGGTGGAGATTTGTGAGACGTTACGAGTCACGACCTTTGACCCCATCTTGTCTGTTTTCAGATGATCTTCTGGCGCGTCTCTCGGCAGATTATCCGAACCTCGTGGCCTCGGAGCTCGTTGTGGAAGGGGAGCAGAGCCTCGCTCATGGATTAAAACAAACCGATGACCCCGGCCTCTCAGAAAACCACCGGCTGATCCGTCAGTTCGGACGGCATTTCTCCCTGAAAAGTGGAACAAGCCTAACGGATTACCGGATGTTCTATATTGGCCAGGAGGGGGCGACCTTACGGAACTTCATGATGACGTGGAACCGCTGCTCGTTCTGCTCTTTTGATCCCGTGTCGTCGACGGGGAGGATGGAGTCTGTAAACGTCAACCGCGCTCTGATGAAGCGGTACTACGCCATAGAACGGGCCAAAGACGCCGGCGTGGTGGGCATCCTGGTGGGCACGCTGGGCGTGGCCGACTACCTCGCCGTCATTCAGCAGCTGAAGGAGACGATCCACCGGGCCGGGAAGAGGAGCTACGTGTTCGCCATGGGGAAGCTGAACGTGCCGAAGCTCGCCAACTTCCTGGAGATCGACGTGTTCGTGCTCGTGGCGTGTCCCGAGAACTCGCTGCTGGACTCGGGGGAGTTCTTCAAACCCGTGGTGACGCCGTTCGAGATGGAGGTGGCCTGCAACAGGAAGAGGGAGTGGTCCGAAGAGTACGTCACGGACTTTCGACACCTCCTGCCAGGTAGAGTTGCATTCAGGCCCAAAAAATCCGACCCACCCCAGCCCGTAGCCATAATTTTTTAACCCCATCCGACCCGACAAATTAACAGGAATTACAGGTCTGGACACCCCCCGCCCTCCCCCCGGATAATTTTAATTGAGCTTTGACCTCTTATATAGTTATTAACAGTCGGACGCGTGCGGCCGAAAAGGGGCAGAAGATCAGAGCTGAGGGGGGTGTTTGTCCTTTCGTGGCTGTCAAAGCACATTAAATCCCTGCTTCTGCATCATTCAGACATGGACCCTGCTCCGACATGTCTGCTTTGGGTTCTAACCTGTTTGGGTCATGCGACCGCTGATTCCAGCTGCTGAACGTCCATTTGGGTGATGGATCGCTTCCTGGCAGTTTGGGGAGTCCCATCTGAAGCTTAACTGAACTTTATTTTATCTGCCGGTGCAGCTGTGATTGTATGACAAGCCAAGTTGCCATATAATTGGAAAGTATGGCAAGCCACGTTGCCATATAATTGGATTGCCAGCCACGCGAGTCTGCTGATGCAATCAAAAGCCCGACATCGACCCGGCCTGCCCATCCAGCAGATTATTATGGCTCGGTCCGGCCCAAATTCGGGCCAGGCCGGGCTTCGGGCCCGGGTTATAAATGACAGCTCTACTGCCGGGTCCGATGGTCACATTGAAAACTTTTGTTTTCTCATTAACGTGTAAACTCCAATTAAAGATGGCCGCCACAGCCAACTGACTTTGACACAAACACGGTTACAACTTAGTCGGTTTTACAGACGCTGAGCTAACGTTAGGCGTGGTAGTAGCTGAGAGTCATTCCTAAGACACTCTTTGAAAGTTTACAGATTGCTTGAGATTTTCCAAGATTCAGTCCAAACTGTTTGTCATTTTTCAAAATAAGATTTTAGTTCATGCCTGTGGCGTTAAAGTCGTTATTTCTAATGGAGGCACCTTTTTTTTTTTAAATAAATATTTGGACACAATTTCACTTCCAGTATGTTTGTTTATTTATGGCAGAATATTTGGGGCACGCAGGAGAAAACAAATGTTGAGAATTTAATTTTTTTTTTTTTTAGTTTTGGGATAAATGTAGAAATCAGGAGGGGAAGAAACTGTTTCAAGTGAATCTCGTTCTTTTATTCTCGTATAGCTGCGGATCATTAACTTTTACTGGATAAACTACAAAATCCCCTTCAATCTTTCAGAATAAGAGACTCATTGTTGATCTTCAAATTATACATTTTTAAAAGTATTTTCTCTAAAATGTTCTGTACACTGCAGCTTAGACTGCTGGGACTTCAGTAATTTTCAGATTGTGTGCAGATGTAAGATAAAGTGTTTGCTAAAAGTTTATTTTTATCTGTTCTGAAGAATAAAATTGCTAATTTGGCAAAAAAAAAAGCTCTTTTAATCTTAGAGATTAGAAACTATAAATAATCATCATCATTTGAGCAACTCTAATACAAATATTGGTTTTAATGGACCAAAAACATTAAATATGTAACTTATTTTGTTTGAGTTAATAAAAATCTTTTCCACAGGCGGTCGGAGTCACGTTCCTTTGTCTGATGAGCAGAATGACGATGAGACGGATGTTTCTTTGATCACTGGAGCTCTGCGAAGCCAGAACCTGAACCGTGACCCTGCAGAGAACTCATCAGGATCCTCCGTGGTCCTCAGGAACCAGACTCTGACTGTAGCCAACACAAACTCAGCAGGTACGACACAAACGCTCGTTACAGTCATTAAATATGGATTTATTGTGAATTTAGCATGAATACAGCCGAGTTGTTTTACATGTTGAGGGGTAGCCAGGATAGAAAATTACATGTATTAAACCAAGGGTCCCCATCCACTGGGCCAAGGACCGATATCTTGTATCATTTGGTACAGGTCCACACACAAATAGAAATACCACATCTCTTAAAAATCCCATATAAATACTTTACATACATCAGTCTGCAAAGTCGTTTATCTTAGCGTGTTCGTTTGCACTTTCTGCACATAATTCAGGTATTTTTCATGTTCGAGCAAACCTGCAAGCTAACATGAGTACATCGATCCCTCCATTATCTTTAGCCACTTTTTACATTTTCGGATCACTGGTGCCCATGTCCAGCAGTCACTGTGTGAGAGGCGGGGGACACCCTGGACAGGTCTCCAGTCCATCACAGGGACACATGGAGACAAACGAGACACTCTCTCTCTCGCCTAGGGACAATTTAGAGTTACCAATCTGCCTAACATGCATGTTTTTGGTCTGTGGGAGGAAACCGGGAGTAACCGGAGAAAACCCACGCATGCACGGAGAGAACATGCAAACTCCACCCAGAAAGGCCCCTGGACCGGGATTTGAACCGGCGACCTTCTCATTGAGAGGCGGCAGCTCTATCAATCTGAGCCACCGTGCCTCTTGTATTAAATTGGTTCATGAAATAATTTTAGGGGGAAAATCTTGTCAGTCTGGCAAATTAAAAGAAAAAATAATTTTAAGTTAATTTATAATCTGCAAAAGACTTTCTGTGCAAAAACTTAAAAAAATATATTGGACTGTGTACATTTACCAAGGTCACGTACGCGGTATACTGTACTTTTACCAAGGCCATGTACATAGTATACTGTGTACTTTACCAAGGCCACATACATAGTATACTGTGTACATTTACCAAGGTCACATACGCGGTATACTGTGTACTTTTAACCAAGGCCACGTACACATTGTAATGTGTATTTTTAACAAGGCCACATACACAGTATACTGTGTACTTTTACCAAGGTTGCATACACAGTATACTGTGTACTTTTACCAAGGTTGCATACACAGTATACTGTGTCCTTTCACCAAGATCATGTACACAGTACACTGTGTACTTTTACTAAGATCATGTACACAGTACAACCTCTAGGTGTAGAAAATATTCAGTCAGGAGATTTTTTCAGATTTAATCCCTGCAAGTAAAATGTAACTCTGCCCAACGCGTCGTTGGGAAGTTGTCTTTCATGAAACTGGTCTGTGGTGCAGAAGCAGTTGGGCGGCTGTATCAAACTGTATTTTTGGCCTCGTGGTTTTTCCAGCCTCCTTCCTAGCGGCTCGGAGCTGGCGGGGCCTGGAGCAGAAACTGGGGGAGACGCCGGTCGTGAAGGCGGTGGAGGGCAGGAGAGGCATCGCCATCGCCTACGAGGAAGAAGGAGCATCGTGATAATTCATCAGATTATTTAAAACTGCATCTAAAAACTAGACGCTGAACCAAAGTATTAAAGATTTCCTTAATTTAAAAACAGGTTTGGTTTTAATTTTTTTTTATCACCATAACTTGTTTAGGCGAAAGTATTTACAGGAGTTACTGTCCGTTCACAGGAAGTTCCTCCACGAAAGCTGCAGGAAATATACCGGTGTTCCCATTACACTGCCCCTCCAACCAGTCCTGGTTCACTGAGGTGGGGGGAGAAACGGTTTAGAATCACGTATGGGGAATAAATGACCTTAAATTTCTAAATATACCTCTGGAGAGAAGCTTGATGGTGTCACCCTGCTGAAAGTTCAGATCCTCTGGGTTCGATGACTTGTAGGAGTGAAGTGCCATGAACCGGATCTCTTTCTGTGGCTAAAAATATAAACTTTAGGAAAAAAAATAACAAAAACTACATATTTTACTAAAACCTGATGGCTTGAGATGTGCTCCCTTTTAGACATTTCTTATTTAGCCTCTGTTAGCAAAATATGAGTCATTGATTTAGTTTGTTGGTTAAAACTTTGGCATGCAAGGCAGCGGGCGAAAATAAAAAATGTCATACTGGGTCAATTTGTTTTAATGGCAAGTTCTGTGGAACAAAAATGGTTAAATCATGTCATCTGGACCTGTTTCTTTAAAATGTTAACAGTGTCTTACCTGTTGCAGATAGCTGTTTAGTGATATAACGTAATTCTGACAGATTTGATGAGCTAACAGCTAGTCTTGCTTCCTGCAGGGAAAATTATTTAATAATAATATTTTTGCTCGAATGATCGTGTATATTCTGAAACTGACGGATATAAATGTTTAAACCTATTAAACAAACAAGTTATTTCATAGGTTTAAACAAGCTAATGGCTAGTCCGAGCGAGACCAAGATTAATGTGGACTGCTGCCGTCTTGAAGGTTTTCAGTGCAAACTTAAAAAAATCAAACGTAAATTTATTTTTCTTAACTACCGTACTTGCCGCCGTACACGTCGCGCCGCCGTATAAGTCGCATCTATTAGGCGTCACCGCTGGCGGGACGTGTTTGTTATGCGATACCGCTGACCACTCGGAAATGTGGGCCGGTGTTGTGCCAAAAATCGATTAGCTGCCAAATGGCAGCCGGGGGAGCGTGCACAGGAGGACTTCAACAAGATAACCTCCTAAAAACAGTTATTTGTTTGCTTGACGTTATAGTAAAGGTGTGTCTCAGTTTAACTTTTCCTTAATAAATGGTCAAATCAGCTGCAGGTCGCCTGGGCGTCGTGGCGAAATGCAGCTTATTTGACGTTTGCTCCAGGAGTTCCGGAGCGAGACGAAGGTGGCATGGTATGGTAAGCCAAGTGTCTCATTAATAGCCACTTTTACCTATTAATGACACACTTGGCTTGCCATATTACTCAACTGCCCTCTAGTGGCTGAAAATGGTAGTGTTCAATATTTTCCATGTCAGAATTAATGAAATCGTCAGATCTCAGCCAAAAATTGGGTTATAAATATGAGAAAAAAAACATATATAAGTCGCTTCGCTGTATAAGTCGCAGGGCATGCTAATTTATGCAAAAAGTGCGACTTAAACAGCAAAAAAATACGGTATATCAAATGGTGCCATTTGATAGTGTTTACGCTGGTTGTTCATTTAATTTTGAAGTGCGGGCATGCGCTCATTGTAAACAAAGCACTTTTCTCAGCAAATCTAAGTGTAAATACATCAAACTTGTCTCCACCCTAATGGATTTTCTGTAAACATCACGTCAGCTGTTTCAGTAGGTAAACAAACTGCACTTTTTTTAAACAGAAAAAATATTGTGTGGATTTCGTTTCTTTATGAATTTTCCTGACCAGTAACTTTTCGTCGAGTCTTAAAAGCAACGCCACTAAAATAATTTCACCGAGCTTCAGGAAATAAGCAGCGTTTCTGCAAACTGAGGTAGCTCGCAGAGCGATCCACAGCAGGTAAGATACTTGTTCATAAGCTTTCCACTGAACCTCACTTCAACATTTATTCACTGTTAGCATTGCAGTTTTAAGGTGCCTTTTATTTAAGAGTCTTGGCGTTTCAGTCAATGGAAACATTCTTTTTAAATTTTCTTTAAAAATTAGCAAACATTAATGTAAAAATAGATGAGCTGATTTTTACCTCTTTGGTGTTGCACCACAGCGTGATGCGTCCTCCAGCGGCCTGGCTCCACAGATCTGTGTTGGCATCGATGAGTTGCTTCCCACTCGAGTCTAAGCTGAAATTAAAAGAAAATAAGCTCGAGTAGAAAAACGGTAAACTACACCGGTGGTAATTTAAATGTACCTTAAGCAGATGGTGGCAGGAGGGAGATTCAGCTTCTTGCTGATCTTCCCCATCAGGATCACATGGGGAGACCCGGAAGGTACAGAGACGATGAAGTTGAAGGTGAAATGGATTTTAATGTGGCATGAATTATCTTTTGGCTGTTCCATCTGATATTAAGAGAGACACACGGTGGATGTTAAGTCACATCGATCGAACATTTTAACTTCATGAAACGCAGCGTGCACGGACCTTCTGCTGAGTTCTTCCATTTCTCTCACCTGGAGTAAGACCTGACAGGACGTAAATCAAATGAGGATTGGGAACACTGTTCTATGGTAAACAAGAAAATTGGTGTGTGTGTGGGAATCTACCTTGAATCCTCTCAGGTCTGGTTGGTGGTTCTCGACTCAGAGGTCTGGCTAAACTCTGAAGGTCATTTCCATTCAAAACACACAAAAATGTTAAGTTTTTGAGAGAAGTTTAATTAAAAAAAATGCAATAAATGCACAATGCCAGTCAAACGTTTGGACAATGTTATGAATAAAACCTTTTAGATATGTTTGAACAAGAAGTAACTCGTACAAATTTCAAATTAAAAGCGTTACCTTGTTTTGTTTAGAGGCCACTGAGATTTCCAAGCGTTCGAGGTAATTGTAAGGAACAAGTCCCCTCTGTAATGGACATCACACTCGTCAATATCACTTCAAATCAGAATAAAAATAGAAAAATACTGAAGAAAGTTTGATAAGTTTCAATACAGCTACATTCTTCTGACTTATTTTCAAGAGTATCGACAACTCCAGGTTAAAATCTCAACCTGTTTGCCCTTTAGGGTTTTAAAGATTTAAGATTTTTTAAATTAAATTGTCCTTAATGTTGACAAACACTATAATTCTACAGGATTCTGGGAGGCAGCCATGATGGAATGATACAACAAAGGAGAACCTGCACAACATTTAAATGGATCTTAGTCCAGCACATGTTGGCAACACATGTTTTCTCTCTATTCTTCTAAAAGTTGTTTGAGAAACGTGAAAACTCCTTATTTTTTAAAAAATCTACGTTTATTACATTTTTTACGGAAGGACTTCTGGGGCCATGACATCGGTTGTAGTGGAGACTAAAGCACAGGGAGTCGAGGCTGTAAAGTTATAACGTGACAAACTTTTATTTTGTATTAGTTCTTATGTACAATATGGGTTGAAACGATCAAAGGGTGATAAACTTGTGGTTTTTAATTTATTAGCTCTGCAGTTGATGCTATATATAAATTAGCTCTGAAGCAAATGTATTAGCTTTTGAACTTATTCTTATTATTTGGTCTGGAGTTAACGTCATCTATGTATTAGTTCTGCCAAAAAACAAACATTCAAGCTAAATGGAGCTCGCACTGGGACAATCTGTCTATATAATTTACCCAGAATGCATTGCAATGTAAAAAACTATGACGACGTTCGTGTGTCATAAATTTTTTAAAACTTAACCTACAGTATGTTTACGATCTTGTTTTTATAGCTGAAGCGATTCTTTATTAAATTAGGTCTATTTTTCCAACCAGTTGGAGATCCCTTTTAAGATTCAGGGACCCAGAATCTGCTGAGTCATTGGTTACCGTGGTGATTCCCGCTTCTTTTGTGGGGCAGGAGGAAGAAGGGGAGCTACACCTACAAGCAGTGACCCAGACTCTTGACAATTACTGTTGCCATAGTGATTCCCGCCTTTTCTGGGGCACCGAGGGAGGAGGCGGAGCTACAACCAGAACTAGACAAAAGCTATCAACTAGTATCATTCTTGAACTGTTGCCGGCAGGAGGTTCTGTTGATCACTCGTAAATTTTAATCAGTCTAAATTGTTTTTTGTCTGTAATATGATATAAAAAATAACCTTCTAGTTTGAAGATCTATATTTTTAACTGAAATAAAATGATCAAAATGATCTAAAAAAGTTAAGTCTGGTCCTCAGACTTTTTTTTTTATTTTTCTACCTGGATTATTGAGCATGCATCAGGATATGAAATAAAATGAGTGTTTGGGTGTGTGCAAACTTATTCACATAACAGTGAGGGGTTAAAGAAAAATTAAAAAAATACTACTGGTAGTTTTATGCATATTTGTATGTAAAAAAGGACTAAGAGGAATTTGACTGGAACAAAATTTGGCAAGTTTAACATCATTACACTCCTAATGTAAACATTCTGTCAGAAAAATGTCCAAAAATCCAAAAGCTTCAACCATCTGTGCAAAAATTATATATATAAAGTTCAACTCTAAATGTTACAGTAACATTACAAGTTTTCAGGCTTACCCTTTCGTTGAAGACCACGTACGCCCAGTTGTCAGCTCCCTTCTGCAACACGAACACGATGTTGCCCGGCACTACGGCCAACTCGTCATTGGTCTCAGGATCAAACTCAAACAGCACGGTGTGGGGCTCTCCTTTTAAAGCTCTGAGAAACCAACATGTCCACAAGGTCAAATCTAACAAAAAACAGCTATTCAACAATGAAACCACAGGATGCTGGGTGTTTAGCATTAGCTCAGCCTTAAAGGTTTACCTCAGAACCTCAGGTTCTTTTGGAGTAGCTGGACCACCTTCAACCTGAACATCAAACATTCAGTTAATCGTTAATCAGTTCCCTGTTCTATATTTTAAATGAAATGAAACACAGGACGATTGATTTTCAGTTACCTGTGGCTGTAACGGTGCAAATCCAGAGAATTCATCCTGAGGAACCACGGAAGCAACAACCTGACGATGACATGAAGTGAATGTAGGTACCTTCTACAGATAAATTCATTGGTAATAAAACATGAATCTTTCCATAATAAAAGCTACCTTAGCTTTGCCCAGGTAGTCCTTTTTCTCCAGCTCAGCGACGTAGTGCTTGTTTGGTTTGAACATCATCTTCGAAGGGAACTCGACGAGTTTGAAAAGCTTTTGTTTCTGTCACAAAAATTTAATCACAAGGATTAATTAAATTATTTCTTGTGCATTTTGTGCATTTTACATCTTGAGCAGGCAGGAGCACATCAACGTAAATGGGGCTAAAAAAGTTCTGTTTACAATGACTAAAACTACATGTGTGCACTGCAGTTATTAGATTAAATTATAGTGAATATTTAAATACATGTTGGTCATTTGGATTCTAACCGACCAGAGTGGACTGCAGAGCTCTGTCGATGATGCCGAGCTTGGTCTCAGTCTTGTAGTCGAGCGCCTTGACGAGGTTCTCCTGAGCCTTTTCCCAGTTTCCCTGCTGAGCTTCAGCCAGGGCCACATTATGGAGGACCTGCAGCAGGAAGTGATGTAATGAGACTGATTTAGACGTTTGTCAGTAATGTAATCAAGTCCTTGACGTTACTAAATGGAATTGAAAACAAGAAAAATTCTGAAGAAATTCCACGTTAGTTGAAGTTTCTGATGGTCATATGTGTCCATTTTTCTTTCTAGTGTTTTATGGAGGAGATATGACAAAATAAAAGAGCTCTGGTTTGCAGAGGAAACGTAAAGCTCAGACACAGTGGAAGTCAATGAGAGTTTTGGTGTGTGCACTTTGCACTTTGAAGGCGATTTGAGAAACAATTATCTACCGCAGTGAGACACCGTGGGTGAAGGAGGACAACACGGCGCACCTTATGATTAAACCGTGTGAAGAAGTGTCAAAGTTTGAATACTCTGTAGTAAAATTTCCACAAATTCACAAAATACAAACTGCAATTGTGTTTAAAAAACAAGTTAAAGATCTCAAACCTCTAATTCAGTCACGTAAAGTTCAACATCCTGCGACCCGTTTAAACTATGAATGATGTTTCTATGGTGTTTTTATTTTTAATGTTTCAGGACTATTCAACTAATTACTCACGGGGCCACAGTTACTGAAAGACAAGCGCTCAGGGGTCAGACATCCAGCAGTTATTGTCATTAAGTAAGTATTTTACTGTTTAAAATCTAGATTTATTTAAAAATGAACCCATTGGTGGGCCGAACTGAGCTCTCCCGAGGGCTTGATTTGGCCCCCGGACCGCCAGTTGAATAGCCCCGTTTTATGGTGTGATATTACATAAATTCATTTAGCACACAATTCGATTGAGTCGCATGTTTTAATGCATTCTTCACCTGGGTTTTTGCTAAGATGCGGAAAAACAACTTAAAACTTACAAAAATGTTTAGCCTAAATCCCATCATATTCTATGGGGAAAGTATCTGTCATTCCACTAAAAGTTCCAACTCTATAAAGCTGCAGTGTGTAAAATTGTGAAGGAGGTGCAAGTTTTAAATGATGCAAAAGAGGAAAAGTGACTTATTTTTTTAACTGAATAGATGATAGAGGTGCTGAACTCTTACCTCACAGGCGTAGAGGATGTATCTGAGACCAAGAGCTTTGTAATCTATCAGCTGGTTGCCCCTCAGGGCCTTAAAGGCTCTCTGGAAATCGGCCGAACTCTCCTCGTACCTTCAAACCAGGAGAAACTGAGAAAATTATTTGTTGCACATCATAAACCAAAATGCATGATTAGTTCACTGCATTGTTTAGGGAGCAGGCTTGGACGCAGCTCGCCTTTTCTTTTTGTAGAAGGTGATTCCTCTTTGAAAGAAGGCGACCGCCAGATGCTCATCCTTGCGTATGCTGCAATCAAACGCCTGAGAAACAACGGAAAACAGCAACTTCCTCTAAAACAACAGAAAGGTGGTACTTCTTCTTTCACGGTGACTTGCACTTTACAAAAGCGGGTTTCACCTCAGCCTTATCGGCAGAGTCCAGACGATTTTCCTCACAGAGGCACACAGTTAATTGAAAACATCACAGTCTTTTATTGTCGTCCAGACGTACCTTTTCTGCAGCATCCAGGTCCTGGTCCAGAAGCTGAAGGCAGCCGATGTTGAAACAGATTTTGGAGATTGGCTCTTGGATGGACAGGAAAATCCTGAGTGCTTCTGACCATTCCTGCCTGTTGGCGCAGGTTACGGCTTCGTCCCACTGTCTCAGAGTGTCCACAAAAGACATGTTCTCTGCCTGCTGCTTCACTGAGACTGAATTAGGGAAGTTCTTCTGATTTGTACCAGATAAACCAGGAAGTATGACTGTTGAGCATCTTCCTGCTCTCTACAGTCTTTTCAGCAAGCTCTTTAAATTCTACTTTTAACTCCATCGTTGTCTGTTTATAAACAGTAAATAAACGCAAAAGCAATACGTTTTAAACCTAAATGAGGATAAAACCAAAAATTTTACAAGTTAGTCCTAAGAATATTAGAGAGAACTGCTTTTAATCACCAAATCTGAGGTCACAAGTCTGGGTTTGTTTAAGATTTGAGCATCTGATCCCTCAGAGTTTTACAAATGAAATTTTGTCACATCAGCTGTGTGTCAGGGATTCATAATTCTGTTTATTACACCCAGAAGTTTTGTAATACGTGTGCACTACTTGTTCATATAATAGAAAAAAATCATTTAAAGCTTGACACATTTTTTTTTTACCTTACTTTATATTATGTAATTAATTACGGTATTTAAAAAGTGATCTTTTTATTACTTTTTCTGTGCAGATGTACATATTTTAGCCTATGTGAAATGTTGGGTGTCGCATATTATCTTATATGTTGAATCCCTGATGTAAATATATAATTTTGTTTTGCAATAATAAAAGTACTGATTGTTTTCCGTTTTCTAAGACAAATTACTTTTGTGACTTTTGTTTATAGCATTTAAAGCTGCATTAATTTCTGTGAAACGTGTTGGAAAAAAAAAAAGAATGAATAAATAAACAAATAAGATCGCTTTGATATAATTTGACTTTTGGACTTTGCTTGGACAAGGGTAGTATTAAAAATGTGTACTTTATAATAATTCAGTATAATATGAACAATTAAAATCAATAAATTATTTAAGTATAAGTAATGTACATTTTATTATTGTTAAAATTGACATGATTATTTTAAAATTTCACAAGGCATCTTTGAGAACTTTCAACGCTACTTCCGGTCTGTTCCCTTAAAAATAAAAGTCTTCTGATTGAGCAGTGGTCGTTACTTACAAAATATTAAACCTTTTATTACAAAATATTGCACAGAGTATTTATTTATATGTTGCATAAGGATTAAATTAGCATACTCCTAAAAATAAGACATTTCTTTTCGTTTTTAAATAGACTGTGATCATATTTTGAAAAAGTAATATTTTTCCTGTAGCTCGTTGCTAGCCAAACAAACATGGCTCAGCTACTTTACCAGACAGCGGATCTTTACGATACGTAGAACAAATGCAAAAATAAGATATGCCAAACTTAATATAAAAAAAAATCATGCCATGTTTAATATGAGTAGATAAAAAGTAGCTACCAAACTTATTTTGTTAGCTCTGAGCACCGTTTTTGTTCCCGTGTTGCATACGGCTAACTCCACGGTCGGCTAACACAAGCTAACAAGATGAACCTTGGATCAATGCTGTACAAGAATTTAAAAGATGTTACATGGAGCTCGACGTCTTTGCCTTTAGATCAGCTCGTCAGTGCTTATAAACTGCCACAGATTGTCAAGCTGGATAACGGCAAGTAGCTGTGTTGTAATGCTAAGTTTGTTAGCACGTTAGCGCTAGCTGAAGCTCAGCTGACAAATATTTGCTCGTTTCTGTCGCTAGTTTGAGTTTGCGCTGCCTTTTTTGTTCACAATACATTTTCACGGCTTTCTTTAATAATCAAAGGATCGTATCTGCATGAAAAACCGCACATAATTTCAGCACACTAACTTTATTATGTGTGCATTATAATAAATGCACGTGTTGTCACTTTGTATACATCCGCAGAGTAAACAGTTCAGGAAACACTTGTTTAATATTAATTCATTTTAGCTACTTTAAGATGTGTTTTTGTCCATGTCTAAGAATATATTATACTGTTTAACGAAATGACAGTCGCAGTTCATGGATTAATAGACACTTTAATAGATTAATTAGTGTTAATTGCAAAATAAAATGTTTATAGACATGTTTCAGTGTAAGAGTTAAATTATTAATAAACACAGTGCTGTTAGGATTGAGCATATGGATCTAAGTGAAGAAGCCTCAATTATACTAGTAATTATTTTTAGAGTTTATTTACATTTTGTGATTTTACTAGTGGTGTTCTTGGTGTAAACGGAGTTCCTAGAAGTTGCTTTTAGTATTTTCTAGGTTTTAAGTTTGGAAAAGGGAAAGCAGATTCTGTTCAGATTCTTTAGACAAACAAATCAAATATTGGTTAGAGGATTTACATTTACACCAGATTACCTTTCAAAGCCAAGATGGTCACCACGGCTATCTTTTGAAATACAATGATGGCTACAACTTGGTGAATGTGAGATTTTTAGCTAAAATTTGGCATGGTAGTAGCCGCGACCATCATTCTTAACTTGTACTTGGAGCACTAAAACATACTCTTTCTTACACAAGTTTGCCTCCTTAAAATGTTTACAAATTCTCTGTTCATCAAAAGATAAAAGTTCAAATATGTGCTATCATTTGTCTAATTTTACACAGTTTGACAGTCACAAGATACCCTGATTTGTCTGTTAAACTCTGAGCTAGATGTACAAAATAAAGCTCATAAATCAAATTTGAACCCTGTGATAAGAACCAGACTTAGTACAAAATCAGACAATCATCTATTAATATTTTGTGTATAGTTCGTATTTATAATTGGATGTCAAAAATGGTCCAAAAATCAAAATAAAGTTGTAAAACTGAGCCTGAATAGGTCTGGATTATAAATAATGAATGTGTAGTAACCATGAACCCTTTGCTGAGTGGAGTGTGCCGCATAAAAATAGAAACACTTGTATAAGTCGTGCTTATTGATTGTTAGGTTGGTGTCAGCATCCTTTACGAATCAGGCCATAAATTAAAGACTCCAGATATCTTTGGCATTTTTCTTAGCCAGACAAACTAACTGAATCACATGAGGCTTGGTTTGACATTTGATGGTTTTGTAAATGTTTGTTCATGTGGTTTGTGCAGGTCAGTTGGTGGAAGGGCTCAGGGACAACGACTACCTCTTGATTCATTCCTGCCGTCAGTGGACAACCATCACCGCTCACAGCCTGGAGGAGGGACACTACGTGATTGGGCCCAAAATAGAGATCCCTGTTCATTATGAAGGTAAGCTCCAGCTAATAAAGATGTTGTGACCCCTGTTCTCTGAATATAAACTTATAAAAGTCAAAGCAAAGCTAATCATCCAACTCCTATGGGTTGGTGGCACATTCTAGTTGCACTGAAATGTTTCTTTTTCCTTTCTTTTAGGTCAGTTTAAGCTGCTGGAGCAGGACAGAGATGTCAAGGAGCCTGTGCAGTATTTCAACAGTGTGGAGGAAGTGGCCAAAGCGTTTCCTGAGAGGGTGTACGTCATGGAGGAAATCACTTTTAATGTTAAGGTGCAGTAAATCCTTCTGATAGGTTGGATAGTTTGTGATACTGGACATAAATACCAGTTCTATCAATATATTTACTACAGTTTAACCCGTAAAAAGAGAGCTCAGATCTTTGGAAGTTGTTGTTTTTTTGTGGTAATGTTGCAAACATCTTACATGTTGAAAAACACCAGCTTGAAGACAATTTAATTCTGACCAGATTAGAACAAAGTGGATGGCTGTGGTCATTAAATCATTTGTTCACACAAAATAGTTTAAAAAACCTTTAAATCATTGTCAATTAAGCATTACTTGGTCAATTATATGCATTTATATGGTTATTTAGACGTAAATAGCAGCAAAAGTAGCGATACTAGAATTTTGGGTACATCCAGGGGTCACACCTGGCAGCAATTTTTTAATATTTCTGACAGAAGAACAATATAATGTAAAACTGGTGATAACACAACGCTTAAATCATATTGTTTGCACAAATAATTGGAAGTCTGGAGCTGTTTCAAGACGGCAGCAGTCTACTTTGGAAGTAGCTCCGTTGGTACCTACCATCAGTGCGATCGTCCCAATGTAGTTTTTGTGAGTATAAAGTAATATCAGACAACTCTAGAATACTTCAATTGACAAAACCAAATTGAGACTAATTGGAGACAAACATTTAATGAGAATCCATTGAGACACTTTGACTAAATTGCATAATAATTTAGATTATAAATTTGCAAGTCGCATGAACAAAAACAAGGTATGAATTTTAAAACTTGGTTATGGAATTGCGGCTGCACGGCTCACTGGTCATTTGGTCCCAAACACTCTGCAATACTGCAATAAAAATATTTCATTTTCCTTGAGTTGCCACCTCGTCTCCAACAGTTGCAGTTTAGCGAGGTGCTATCTTTACAGAGTTGTTGGGAACGCCTCAAACTGTTCTCAGTTTAGTTTCCATAATTCTAGAGCATTAAAGTCGTGCGTTTTGACGACATTTGCAAAGTTCCATCAAATTTAGTCCCAAATTTCACTGGAAGTTTGGGCGATTTGTTATTTTGTGTGATTTCGGGTGACAATTATGTATTTTCCTTCAGTTTTGTCACAACTCAGTGACCTTAACAGCTCGGTTACATCCGGTTTATTTACACTATTTATATTTATCATTATAGATGGCTTCAGGGCAATGCAACGAAGACACAGAAGTTTACAGCATAACACTAAGCACTGGCGACGAGCTGACGCTAATGGGCCAAGCTGAGCTCCTCTATGCCAAGAGCTCCAAGGAAAAATCAAGACTCAACACAATTTTTAAGAAGATCGGCAAGCTGAACTCAATCAGTAAGATCGGTCGAGGCAAGATGCCCTGCTTGATCTGCATGAACCATCGCACGAACGAGAGCCTCAGCCTGCCTTTCCAGTGCAAAGGCCGCTTTAGCACCTGCAGCCCGCTGGAGCTTCAGATGCAGGACGGCGAGCACGTCATCAGGAACATCGTGGAGAAAACCCGACTCCCAGTCAACGTTATCGTACCCAGCACTCCGCCTCGCAACCAGTACGACCTCCACCTCATTCGGGAGGGTCATCGATACAAACTTGTGAACATCCAGACCAAGACGGTGGTTGTGTGCTGCATTCTGCGGAGCAACAAGATCATCCCCGTCCATTTCCCCTTTTACATGGCCATGCCGAGATTTATCATCCCGGAGGAGCTGGTGCAGGGCGAGCTGTGGTTAGACACCATGGTACACCGCTGGTTCTCCTTCTGCCAGGAGCAGTTCGATATAGACGATTACTCCCGTGCCGTACGGGACGTGCGGACGGACTGGAACGATGATATCAAAAGCCCCAAGAAAACCAGTGGCAATGGTAATTGTGGTGGAGGCAGCAACGGCTCCATCGTGTGTCCCAACCACATGCAGATCCCCAGCTCCTTAACGTACGCTCGAGATGAACTCGCGCAGTCCTTCCACCGACTGTCGGTGTGCGTTTACAGCAGCAACCTTCACGGGAACAGCGAAGTCAACTTGCAGGGATGCATGACACTGTGTGCAGACTGGGCTCCTCTGGGTTCGGATGGCAGTCATTCAGAACCTGGAGAGAACGAGCACTTGTTTCCGGATCATCTAGACAGCACAACCCAACATCCATACATGAACAAGCTGGACATTCAGTACGAGGAGGTGTGGTTGGATCACTTGACCGGGCAGAGCTCTAAACCCTATCCCAGTGAAGGAATAAGAGACGTCAACAATGACTGCGCTACACCAGCTGCACACTTGTACCCGGTCACCTGTCCTCTTGGTGCCATAACCAGTCTAGACGCGCCTCTTACTCCACCACCCGTCCCACCCAAATCTGAAGCTGTGAGTATATTCCACCACAATTAACCTTTATAAAACATCTTCCAACAAGAATCAAACTGCTTTTCCTCTTGTTCAGTTTTTTACAACTTTCAAAGCAGTGAAACCTCCACAAGTGATATATATTTGTCAAAATATTACTTTTACTTTTTCTATGTCGCAGCAGTTCATAAACTTTTCAGCACCAACTTCCATTTTGGTATGTGGATACATCTAGGAGTAAAAAAAGGTCCTTATTAAAAATTGGGTTGCCACATCAAAATCCAAGATGGCTACCACCATCAGTTTACAATATATATGTAAACTGAATGCCCCAATCATTTGAAGTAAGTACAGATTCTAGTTTTTATACTTGTTAAAAGTGTAGTTCCCTCAAATGATTGGGGTGGTATTGGGGTAACCAAAGCTTAATCTGTAATGGCCAAGGCCACCATTGGCCACCCCCTGGCTCCACCACCGTACCTGGTGGTGGATAAAATTGCTCCCTCCACTCGCCAAGCTCTGTTACTCTGCACTGTCTCATAAAAGCAAAAACCTACCTCTCTCATAAACTGTGTAACTTCATACCCAATTGAATATTTTGCACTAAAACATCTTATAAAATCTAAAAACAATCACTAGTCAAATCCCTTGGCAGCTGGGGACATCGGTGTACTTGTATTGTTTTTATTGACTTAAAATATGTTATCTCCTGTAGAAATTATACTTCTTTTCTTGTTGGTCCAAGATGTTTTTCTCCTTATGAGAAGAGTGTTGTCATTTCAGACTTTAATGTGCCAGGATGCAAAACTGTATCCTGCAAGTGATGCTCCATTTATACGTTAGTGGTCTCCGTCAGCCTGGCCTTCACAAGAAGAGTTTTGGTTACTCCTCTGTTTAAAGTCAGGTTTTCTTATTTGATGTAAATGGCTTCTTTTACCGTCTCACATCAGGAAGCCAACTTTAAACAGTGGAGTTTATTAAACTCAATATGAAGAACAGGCTGACACTAATCCACTAATACTAATACAGACCACTAATGACCTTCAGGAGGGCGGGGAGTGGGATCCATCTGCAGTGTCCTCATGTTGAGGGGGTTTAATGTGAGGCAGCAGTTGGAGGGTTTGCTCTGGTTTGAGGGAAATGGTGAAACATCATTAGTTGTATTGTGGCACAGCTTCCACGAGCCTCGTGTTTTACAACTCAACGCTGTATTTATCAAAATAACGCGACTATCATTTAGGTGAAGGAGGAGTGTCGTATGTTGAACGCTGCTCCACCGGTCCCTCCTAGAAGTGTGAAGCAGTTGCCATCAGTACCCACCCCGATGAAGCCACAGCAGCAGGACACTCGCGCTCAGAGTCCAACCCTCTCCTATTATTCCTCTGGTCTCCACAACATGTAAGACCATTTTATTTTTCATTTAAGATGCGTCATACAAGGTTACTTCTCAAGCTGATTAAATGTAGTTTATATTTGCAGAGGAGCATGTGAGCCAGAAGAAGGTGACCTACAAGAGCAGTGCCACGCCTGCTACCCCTGTAACTGGGGTAGATCCAACACCGAACCATGGACGGTGTCGCCCTCCGGCAGCCTGCTGCTGGAGGGGATCTCCTCGCGTTTGTCCTGGCCAAATAACTTCAGCGGAGGAGACTCGCGCTGTGCGGAAGAGTTTCAGCCTTCCAGCTCCCGGAGTTACTACAGTTACCCCAGAAAGAGGACCCCGAGAACCTGCACGTCCTGCCTCATTGACTACGACGGGCGAGAGCACGCGGGCTGCCGTGATGGGTTCCAGAAACCGTACGCCAACCAGATCTGCACCAAGTCTTCGAGTTACAACGCTGGGATGTACGGAGTCAAACCGATAGAAGAATCGAACACTAAGCAGAGCCTCTCCTGCCCCGTTTTACCACCGAGAACACCCAAATTCAACGCCATCAAGACATGGGCCGACTTACTGTCGGAGTCTGTACCCGACTCAAAACTGGAAGCTACGACCCCCTCACCAGTTCTACACGATCAGGACACGGATGACCCATTAACTTTTAACTGTCCTTCGTCCCCTCCCTCTGCAGAGTGGCAGCCGCCCTTAAACCTGGCTGGTACTTCCATCGAGGAGGTGTCCAAATCCTTAAAGTTTATCGGCTTGCCAGATGACATTGTTTCCCTGTTCGTGTCCGAGAAGATCGACGGGAATCTACTCCTGCAGCTCACCGACGAGATTCTGTCCGAGGACTTCAGACTAAGCAAGCTGCAGGTGAAGAAGCTGGTGCAGTTCATAAATGGATGGAGACCCAAGATCTAACGGTACAAACACTACATTTTGTTAAGAAGCTGAGAACATCATGCCTTCAGTATGTATGCTATGCACATCAAGCCACAAGGAGCATTTTATTTTGTAACATATGAACGTTTTTGTGTTGATGCGTTACGAGGAAGACGCTACAGCTGCGTAATTAAAGTCTGACCGCTAACTGCTAAAATCAAACCGTATGGCACTTTGATAAAAACGTTGGTTGTTGGTCAACTTTTAGTTCGTTTTAGCCACAACTCTTGAAAATTATTATTAAAATGTAATTCAGCTCAAGAAATCTAAAGAAAAAACGTGGCGGAAGTTAATTTGAGAATATATTTTATGTGTGACTTTTAAGGCCATAATTTCATATAAAAAGGCTAAAAGATATGATCACTAATGAAGCTATTATTGCAAGCTCCGCTAATCTTTGGTTTAAATGTTATGAAAAGAACGTGTTTGTACCAGGGATGCAAAAAGAAAATGTTACTGTTAAGCTAAAGGTAGAATGATTGTGTTCGACTGATAAATTAGGCCCAATATTTTTTTTAAATAATTGGCATCAGTTATGCAAAGCCAATTTACAGGCAGTCCCCAAAGGAAGAATATTGTACCAATGTTTCAAAGAAAAATGCCAGAAAACGAAGAAACCCCAATTCTTATTTTTCAGAGTCAAACACATTTAAGATCCTCAAGCCTTTAATAAACGGCAACACTGGTCAGAACACGTACCGAAACAATAAATCTAAGGCACCAATATTTTATCTATTGTTTCTCACAAACCAGTAGATTACAATATATGTGACAAATAAACTAATATTTTTAAGCTAATACTAAACAAATCTTCTTTATCAGTTGACCATCAGCCACTGAAAAGGGTCTGATCGGTCTACCTCAAGTCTAAAGCCGTGGGTCACAGGGCTGGACACTAGTTGGCGACTCCATATTATGAGAAAATACGCACATTTTCCCTTCTGGTCTCACTCAAATTTGAGTGTTTGCAACCAAGTGAGCCCAGTTTATGAAAATCCCTGCCTATATTTGTGAACATAATTACAAAGCTGTGTTCTAGGAAAAATACTTGTTCTAGTTTTTTTACTTATCGTCACTCACTGATAGGTTTTCCCACCCCCAACGTCGTGGACATGCAGATCAGATCTCCTGTGCAGGTGTCAAAATAAAGCTCCAGCACAAAAACAAAGTTGTTGCACAAATGCGCGACTTAAGCGAGAACGTTGAGAACCCTCTGCAAACAGTGCAAGATGTTCCGGATGGTGAACGCCATTCGCCAACCCAGTTAGATGCTACCCTAACTGGTCAACTTTAAAAATCTAAAACCTGCATCTCACTACACTGTGCCTGTTGGCGGCAAATAGCCAACAGCGTTCCTGAGGGAGTCTCCAGAATGTCTCCAAATGTTTGCGGGGTTTCTCAAACTCCTCGCCTGAGCTGTAAGGCACTTTCAAGAAATTCTCAAACCCTTCTCAGTTTAGTTTCCATTCAGAAGTAACTTTCAGGAACAAAGTCTGTACTGAGACGCCTTCTGACCACCTAGGTGGTCTGATTTCTGAAAGAACAGAAGCGGCTTGACGGGTTAAAGTCAACCCAACGCTGATGTGCCTCTGAGCTGCCAGGCGTGGTAGTAACAGAGCCGTAACAGTCGACGTGTGGAAAGGTAGATGTGATGTGGCGATTACATATGGTCCATGCGACCACCTGACTGTAGGATCTAACGTTCTCCACACCTCATTTATGTTAGCTCATGTGTCTGTGCGACGACTCTGCCTTCATTAGTAATTTATGAACGATCGGAGTAGCCTAAAGTCGGACCAACTTTACAGTTATTTGCTTTTTTGTTTAGAAAGAGACAGAAACGTGAGGCAACTTTGGGAGCGTTTGAAGACGATAATAGACCAAATTGTGACCAAATTCAGACACTTTGCGACTAAAATGACAAGGATATCTTTCAGTTACATACAAATGTGTCATAGGTACAAATTCAGTCTGATCCCAAGTGAAAATTTGTGTATTTTCTCGCAATTTTGTGTTGCCAACAGTCACAGCCTTTTGAAATACAGGCTTAAACAAAACTAATCATTTTAATTTATTCTGTCATTATTTTCCTCTTGGGTAATTCTTTTACACCTATTCTTAAGCTTTTGGTGCTACAACCAGGTATTTTTTTATATTTTTTTTTTTTACAAATCAAGTATAAATAACCTGAGTGGAGCTGTTATGTTGGGTACTATATGAGTATTTAGCAACTTGAACAAAAACAACCTCTGGAAATGTATTTTACTAAAACCCATTGGATATTTCATGAAAGAACAGTAGTTTTTTTTCTGCTTTCAAACTCTGCATCTTTACGTTTTGGATTTATTTTTTTGTCTCAAGCTAAAAAGCTCCTTATGCAAAATCTTGATTTTGTTTGATGTTTTAGACCAAACATTTAGCTTTACTCATAAGTTTCTATCCACTCTTCATGAACATGAATGTCATTAATTTTGCGCTTTTTGTCTGAGCTGTCCTTTTTCCAAGGTGAAATGATTCTACAATATACAACAAATGATTTTTAAAAACAAGAATTGGGTTCACAAGTTTGAGTTTATTGTGGATTTTCTCCAATCCACATAGGCTCAGTTCGTACTCTCTAACCAATATTTGGTTAAATATCCCTCAGCCAGTCTCACCTGGACTATTTTGTCTCCATCAACAAGATCCTGGCTTGATATTTGCCTGCTCTTCTTGGCAGAGCTCAGTTAAACTGGTTGGTTTCCTGAAAACGGACCTGACCAAAGATTTTATGTTGAAGTGGCAGCTTTGAGAAGGCCATTCCAGAAGCTTAATGTTAGCCCCAATTATCCAGTCAGAAACCACTCCTGGTGTGCGTTTGGGGTCCTGGTTGTTCACACGCAAACACAGTTGCCCCAAAAACAACTGTTTTATTTGTTGTTTCTAAAAATATCCTCATCTAAAAAATAAAAAAAAAACCTTTTCATCCACACAATGACCCAGTTAGCTGTAACTATATGTATATATGTAACTACAAAGATACACCAAAAACAGGAAACAAGGCATGTGCTACACCGTGTACGAACAGGATGAAACCGTTGCGTTTTAGTCATCCACATTGCAAGATATTTCCCCACTCTGAAACAAGTTTTCAAAACGTGCCATTCTGAGGCCCATCAAACATCTGTTTCCATGTGGACGTGAGGCTGAAAATGATTAAAAACTTGGACCAAACATCAACCATCTAGCTGTCGATTTAGGCAAAGTTTAAGAACTTGGAGGTAGTCCTCCTCTATTATTCCATTCACTAGTTTGTGCGATCCACCAGTCCTACAGCATGATGCTACCACCACTGTGCTTGATCGTTGTTCCAGGGTTTTTAGGTTCAAGCCACAACTCCAAACGGACTTCTTCTTGTCTTTGATCTGCCTTGAAGTTTGTTGGTTCCTCTCATCCGAGAGTCACAGTTCTTCAAACTTATAAACACAATTCTTGTTTTTAAAAATCACGGATGACGTACGTTGTAAAGTCATTGTAGCCTGGAAAAAGAACGGTCTAAAATAATCCGTAAAAACCCCCAAATTTACATTGACACTATTGCAATAGTAAACTCATGGCAGTGTTTCCCCTACCGTTATATAAGCTGGGTGCCCCACCCCTCCAACAGAACTGAGCACCCCGCCTACCAAACCGAACTAAGCTAGCGGCGCGAAATACCGGTTCTCTAGCTAATAAAGCTAAAGGCAGCGCTCACGTTGTGTCTTCTCTCAAGCTGAACCCCCACACACTCAAAAACTGTATAAACAGCGCACAACTCAAACGTGTCGCGCTAAGCTAGCAGCGTGCAATACAGGCGCTATAGCTAAAAAGCTAAAGGCGACTCTTCTCTCATGTTGAATGCCCCCCCCCCCCCCCACCCCAAAAAAAAAAAAATAAAAATCATGAGCACCCCGCCATGGCAAGTTAACTACTGCATGGTATATAATTCTGTCAATGTGGAGAAAAGTTGCAGAAATAACAAAAATTATTGCCATTTATCTGCGTGAAGAAACTTAAATACAGGTATTCTCTTATTTTGAAAAATCTGAAATTTGCAAGACAGTTTTCTTTATTATTATTATTAATTTTTTAATGTTCTCTGGTTTGTGGAAAGTCCTAACTGGAAAGTCAAAACTTTTATTTTACGTAGATTAAGTTATAATTTTGCGAGGAAAAAAAGGCAAATTTCCCACAAACATTCAGATATTTTTTATTGTCATTCACATCTTAGAGAATATCTACATGTTCATTTTTCATAAACGTTTTTCTTATCGATTTATAGTCAAACCATCTCAATAAATGTCTTCATATCTTTTTTTATTCATATCATGACTTTAATTTGGGATTTGACTTTTTCTTGACCCAAATTCATGTTTTAAATCATGAAAAACAACATTTTTAAGTAAATTTAAGACTCCAACATAAGAGAATACCCAAGTTTATTCACATAAATTTAAGTAATTAAAGTCGAATGGTTTTAACGGTTTTATTATGATTTTTATTTGCAATATGTCATCATTTGGAACGGATCAGAACATCCTACAGAAATACAGTTTATGCATGGCGCACTTTGGCAGATTAGAGTTAAAACACATGCAGTAATGAACGGTAAAAATAAAAACCTTATTAACGTGTCTTCGTTGTGACTAAATGCACTACTTTTTTATTTTAAACTACAGTGGTACGTCTTTTTTTTATTTTATTTGGAGTGTATTACAAAGTGTCCTCTAATTTAAGAAGTCTCTGCGCCTTAACCCAAAGCCCTTAAGATGTTTCACCGTTAAACAAATCTGCTTTTAGAGACTCTAATTCAGAATTTATGCATTATTTAATATGATGCACAATTTTATTCTTGTTTCAACTTCTGTATCTTGTATTTGGACTGCCCTGTTTAATACTTGTCATGGTTTGTTACATCTTCTTGTTTTTTATATGTAATTTGTAAAAAAAAAAAAAGATAATTACTAATGTTGAGATTATTTTTATTGACATTTTTTTTAAACTCTGTTTCAATGAGGTTTTTAATAACGTTTGGTCAAACTGCAAGCCTCAGTCAGTACATGAATACGCTCTTATTTTGCTAACAGGAAGTGGCCTTTGCCCAGTTAAACTGCAGGTGACGTCTCATGCAATAACAACGGCACCGCAGAAGTGAAGGAACAACGAAGCAACGGAGTATTAAAACTGCCGCAGTATTGACCTGTGGCCCGCGAACAGGCCAATCGGGCCCGGTTCTGATAATCCGCCGTCACCGTTAATACAGAAGATTGTTGGGACATTTTGTTTTCTCTGAACCCGGGTCCTGTTCCAAAACCAAGGTGGTTAGAGACTTGAAACCTTTGGTTCTGAAGAGTTTTTGTTCAGTTCGACTGTTTCCTTATTTTTGATGGTTCAAGTCTATTAAAAAATGGATCAACTATTTCTTGTGTTTTTCCTTCTTAGTCCAGAAACTACGATTTATGACTATTAAACTCAAAAACTTTAATTCTGACGAGACTGGAGAGGGAAATCTGGTCTAAGTTGGGTCACTGCTGTCTTTAAGGGAGTCAACCAAGACTGTGGGAACCGAGGGGGCAGAAGGTGCCACAGCACCTTCTTGTAGACAATAAATAAAATGAATAACTTAGATTTTAAGCTATTTGTAGGTAGGTGTAGCCTGGGGTTAAAACTATATATATTTATATTTATTTCCACTAGACCTAAGTGTTCTTTAAATTCCCACTTATTGCTGTCTGTGAATGCCCCTTGAATTACCGTATTTTCCGATGTATAAGTCGCAGTTTTTTGCATAATTTGCATGCCCTGCGACTTATACGCCGAAGTGACTTATTTGTGTTTTTTCCTCATATTTATAAACCAATTTTTGGCTGAGATGTGACCGTTTTCATTCATTCTGACGTTGAAAATATTGAACACTACCTACAAAGTCCATGCTCAATAATCCAGGTGTACAATCCAACAATTTTCAGTCAGGTCATTGGACAGTTTCTTTTTTTTTTGTGCTGAAACGTTTCACCTTCCATCCAGAAGGCTTCATCAGTCAAGGAAACACACAACACAAAACAAAACTGATTCTTCCCTCAACAGCTTACTCCAAAGTGGAACAAACCAGTTATGTTGGTGTTAAAATGGTCTCTTTGGCATGCCCCCTCCTCCGGTACTGGCCCTCGTCCTTGTTGACAGTCATATCAAACTAGTTCAAAACCATCAATATATACCTGGATTATTGAGCATGGACTTTGTTGGTTTTGAACCAGTTTGACATGACTGTCAACAAGGACGAGGGCTGGCACCGGAGGAGGGGGTGTGCCAAAGAGACCATCTTAGCACCAACATAACTGGTTTGTTCCACTTTGGAGTAAGCTGTTGGGGGAAGAATCAGTTTTGTGTTGCGTGTTTCCTTGACTGATGAAGCCTTCTGGATGGAAGGTGAAACGTTTCAGTACACACAAAAAAAGAAACTGTCCAGATGACCTGACTGAAAATTGTTGGTATTGAACACTACTATTTTCTGCCGCTAGATGGCACTCGAGTTGTATGGCATGCCGTTGCATCATGAAATGGGTAAAAGGGACTATTAATGATACAATCGGCTTGCCAAAGCCTGCCACCTTCGTCCAGCTCCGAGATCATGCCTGGAGCAACCGTCAAATCAGCTTCATTTCGCTGCGCCGCCCCGGCAAAATGCAACTGATTTGACCATCAAAGTGCATTTATTAAGTAAAAGTTCAACTGAGACACACCTTTGCTATAATGTGGAGCAAACAAATCATTGTTTTTAAGTGTTAATCTTGTTAAATTCTTGTTAAAGTCCTGTGCATGCTCCTGCGGTCGCCATTTGGCAACCAATTGATTTTTGGCACAACACCGGCCCACATTTCTGGGTTGTCAGCGGTGATGCATAAACGCGACGCGTCAGCGGTGACGCATAACAGATGCGACTTATACGGCGAAGCGACATATATATACATATATATATATATATATAGTTTTTTTCCTTCCATTTTATTAGACATATTTGGACTGATGCGACTTATACGGCGGTGTATACGTATAGCGACGTGTACGGCGGAAAGTATGTGCTCACAGAGTAGTTCCACCCCTCACGTAAGTCATGTGATCACGTCTAACCAATTGTGGCCATGGATGAAAGGTAGAAGCTGCACTGACTTCCTCTCAGTCAGATAGATGGCTGGAGTAGGACCTGGATGCAGTGAACAACAGGGGGCGATGTGTATATATGTGGATGGATGGGGGAAGCATGTTGATGGCTACTACCAGGTCTGTTTTTACAAACAATTTGATATTTTGGTCTCTAAAGTGTTTCTGCTGTTTTATTTGACTAAGTGTATTGATGTAAAACCTTTAGACCAGACGACCAACACACAGAGGGACGTTTTCATCTGTTTAAGTGTGAAATTATCTTGGAATTGGCGATTCTGAATTGTTTTAGCATTAGCTGCTAGTGCTTAGCTTTTAGCAGACCCACTGCTGTTTGTATTGCATTGTATGCCTATTCTGGATTATTTGTTGTGCAAACACTGAACAAAATTATTGTAAATGTTAATAATGTATTTATTTGGGATTTATTAGTTTTATTTTGGATTTGTGTTATGTGTACACATGGTCAAGCTAGGATTTGTTATTAGCTTGATTTATAGAACCTTACAAGTCCTGTTTGTCTAATACAGGTGAGGTGGACTCGGATGAACTTGGATTAACTCAAACCTGTCAATCAGCTTGGAGGTTTGTGGATGGCAAGCTAACTGCCCAGTTAGGAGTCTGGGATCCCAGCCTACAAATGAACTCGTCCTATGGTCTGGTAGGAGGCTGATACAGCCCAAGGTCCCATCTCATTTAGCTTTGCTCACATAAAAAACAGCTTCCAACACACTTTCCTCTTGCTTGAACTCATACGACCTCTTAAAACCTCCATGAACATCCTAAACTCTACAAACTCGTACTCGGGGACACGGCTCGTTTGTCACAGTTGATGATGGACGTTTCCTTTATTTATTTATTTCCCGACAAGGCCTTGCATTGATTTTGGTTTCTGTCTCTTGCAATAGTATTTAAGTGCACTTAAGAACAATAACTGCTGCAGCAATTTGTACATCATTTATGGTATTTGGTTTATTTTTGTTGACTATTTATTTTACACGTTGTTGTCATTGCTTTCAGTTTATTATAGTACATGGTACCATCAGAAAACTATTTTACTACATTTTTGCTGAGTTTGGATTTCACAGCATTTTGTGACAATTACCTACCTAGCCTTTTAGCTTTTAAACTTTTAGTTATCCTTTAAATTTCTTTAAGTTCTTCTAGCTTTTAGTTAGCCTTTTTTTTACAATTAGTTTTTGCCAAGCCTTTTGCTCCTTTTAGATTTTAGCTAGCCCTTTGTTACATTTAGCTTTTTAAACTTTTGCTAGATTTAGCCTTTACTCTATCTTTTCCTACCATTAGCTTTTACCCAGCCTTTTGCTCATTTTAGCTACCATTGAGCTATTTTTTAAATTTGCCTTTTGCTACATTTAGCTTAAATATGACCTTTTGCTAGACTTAGCTTTTACTTAACCTTTTGCTCCTTTTAGATTTTAGCTAGCTTTTTGCTACTTTTAGGCTATTTGTCTAAGCTTTAAATGTTAAATGTACCACACTTAACATTTACCTAACCTTTTGCTACATTCAGTTTTACTTGGCCTTTTGATCCTTTTAGCTAGCATTTTGCTCAATTTAGATTTTAGCTAGTCTTTTGCTACATTTAGCTTTAACATTTGCTCCTTCTAGCTTTTAGCTAGCTTTTGCTGAATGCTAAATGTACCTAAGCTTTTTTAGCTTTTACTTAAACTTTTAGTTCGGATGAGGCCAAATAAAAGTTTCACGTGTTTGATTTATCAGCTATAAACAGATTTGTACTGAGTCCTAAAAATAAGGAACAAAGTGGATTTTTTATAAATCCAATGAGGCAGTTTCAAATTTTTTCTCCAGCTCAGTAACATAAAAATGCCAGCTTTAAAGTCAACTTAATGTTTTTTCTTTTGAGGAACCTTTTAAAAAGAGGAACTGTAAAGTGTCTTAACTCTTACCGGAGCTTAGTTTGGTTTGGAAACTGATCCCAGACCAGATCTGGGGCTCTTTAGGAACAAGAACGAGTCAAAAGTTCGGCTTTTGTGAAAACAGCCTCTGCTTCCTGTCTTGACTTAAATGTGACAAAACTTTAGCTTTTTGTCCTTTAAAACCTGAAACATGACAAAACACAACCATTGAAGAACATTTGAAATAAATTAGTCTCGCAGGAAAGTATTTTCTTGATCTGAAAAAATAAAACGGGAAGTTTAAAGTAATATTTATATTACTGGTATCTATAATAAGAAATTGAATAAATCTTATTTTTAATTGAGCCAGAAAGCATTCTTTTCTATTTAATATATTCACATGAGAAAACCAAATCTCAACAGCTGCTATGGAAAAAGGGGTGGTAATTGCTAGTTGGTCTGTGTTAGCAAAATATCTCGCCAAATATTGGACAAATTCAAATGAAACTCATGTCATCAATGGATGAACATCTACAACTGGTAAATTTGGAAGCCAACTTAATTCAAGATGGCCGCCACAGCTGATCGTCATATCAAACACAAAAATGGCTACAGCGTAATCATTTTTACAGAAGACGAGCTAAAGTTTGGTGTGGTAGTAGCTGAGAGTCATCCCCAACTCGTACTCCGAGTGCTAACAAATCGTGCTGGCTCTGCGTTTAAAATTGGAGAAGACGCGCAGCACGGAGAGAACATGCAGGCTCCACCTAGAATGCCCTCCACCAGTGGGGATTTGATCCAGTGACCTTCTCACTGAGAGGCGGCAGCTCAACCAACTGAGCCACCGTGCCCCCCCCCCCCCCCCCCCCCCCCAATATGAAAAATACACATTGTGTGCGCACACGATGCAAAGCTGCTCCCCGCCGGTCAGTAACGTGCGCCAAAGTAAAGGTCGTAAGAAAAGTAACCAGACTATTCACACTGTCAAGTCAAGTCAAGTCATCTTTATTTGTAGAGCACAATTTAAAACAGATAAACTGTTATCAAAACTGAGCTCAGATATGAAGAAGA
Organism: Nematolebias whitei; assembly: GCF_014905685.2. Classification (NCBI taxonomy): domain Eukaryota; kingdom Metazoa; phylum Chordata; class Actinopteri; order Cyprinodontiformes; family Rivulidae; genus Nematolebias; species Nematolebias whitei. The sequence continues at coordinate 33,623,817 of NC_056517.1, forward strand.
CAAGGGCAGGGCTTGAACCCAGGACCTGGATGCTGTGAGGCATCGGAGTTAACCACTAATCCATCGTGCTGCGTTTGAGGTTTAGCGTTTGACAGGTTCAGGTGTGCAGGCTGCACGCAGACGACGACTTATCTTCTCCAAGGCTTGTAAATATCAGTGGTGGACATGTTTTACTTTAAACTGTGGCAGCAGTGGGTCCTCCGAGATGTGGACTTTACATGTTCTTCCCATGCACACATTGTCCAAGTACTCCTGTTTCCTCCCACACATGCCTGTTAAGATCACTGGTAACTCTAAAGTGTCCCTTGGCATGAGTGAGAGAGTGGACAGTTGTTTGTCTCTGTGTGTCCCTGTGATGGACTGGAGACCTGTCCAGGTGTCCCTGTGATGGACAGGAGACCCGTTATCATCCAGCTGATTTACGTTTGTTGAATTCATCCATCCATCCATCCATTTTCTTTACCCGCTTATTCCATTTCGGGTCACGGGGGTCGCTGGTGCCCATGTCCAGCAATCACTGTGCGAGGGGCGGGGTACACCCTGGACGGGTCGCAAGTCCATCACAGGGACACATAGAGACAAACGAGACAAACAGCCATTCACTCTCTCACTCACACCTAGAGACAATTTAGAGTTACCAATCAGCCTAACATGCATGTTTTTGGTCTGTGGGAGGAAACCGGAGTACCCGGAGAAAACCCACGCATGCACGGAGAGAACATGCAAACTCCACCCAGAAAGGCCCCTGGACCGGGGTTTGAACCAGGGACCTGCTCGCTGAGAGGCAGCAGCTCTACCAGTTGCGCCACCGTGCTGCCCGTTTGTTGAATTCAACTGACATTAATTATCAATTCTATTAATTGTTAAAAGATTACGATCAACTGGCGCCACAGATCCAGCTGGGCTTGCTGGTGATCAAATCGTTGATGTTGGTCTCTTTGGACGCCATCTTGGCTCCTCCCACGACGTCGCAGGTGGAGGCAGTGGGCGGGACAGGAAGTGCTGTCTGATTGAACTCGATGTTTGCCGCAGGCTCGTGCTCACACGGAGAGAAATACGAACCACCTCCTGTCAAACCCAAACTGTATGAACGTTTATCTTGCATGTGATAAATTGCCCATATTCATGTTGCCATGGAGACCATGCCTGCTGAACATATTGGAGGCGGAGCAGATGGGCTCTTCGGCTGTTTTAAAGAGAACTGAAGGCGAAGCCCCGAGTTCCACCAGCCAGTTTAGACATGAATCTCAGAACCTCCACTGGTTCTGGAGCCTTAATGTCCTCTCTCAGCTTCCGTACTAATGCCTTTTTCTCTTAACAGCTGTTTGTTTTTAGGATTTGGTTATTTTTTTCTCTTCCAACAGTTTTTTTGTTTGTAAAGTGTCATCATGTTTGTTTTGTCTCCATCATGTGGTTTAAAAAAAAAAACGAAACACGTCGCATCACTGGACAGAATCTGATTCAAGGAAAGTTCTGTTTATGTTTATCTCATTTTGCAGTTTAGACCCTTTAATAGCTTTTTAAATGTTACAATTGATAAAAAAAAGAAGGTCACCAGTAAATTTGTAATAACTCGTTTAATTTCCTGAACAGTTTCAATAAAAGGCGACATTACACGTATTTTCCTTCACATTTCACATTTCCCTTCCCATCATCATCGCCTGAACCGATTATGAATGTTTGATTTTAAACAGGAACCCTCAGAACCACGGCTCCCAGCCCGCCCAGACCCGGCCCAGCACGTTTGGGTCCATGGCCTGGTCCAGCAGGCAGTCCACCTGCTTCTCCACAGACAGACCTTCAGCTGGAAGCTTCGCCCGAACGTTGTGCTCCTCCGACCCCAGAGCTACGGCCTGCATCCCCGGGAACGCCGCGTCCTTTTCAAAACCCAGCTTCAGCTCCTCGCTGATTAAAAAAAACAACCAAACACACAGAAGCAGACCTAAATGATCAGACGGTCACACTTTAGCTGATTATTGTGAACCCAGAGATTAAACGATAAGTGAAGAACCGAGAAGAGTGACGGGAAGAAAGTCCACCCTGTACTCGTTCAACATTTCACCTTTGGGATCCTGTGAAAATGCAGTGAATGCTTGTTGCAGAAGAACTTGCTGAAAAACGGCTAAAATCAGTTAAAAATATGCTGAAAAATAGCTGAAATGGATGAACAGAAGAAAGCAGAAAGAACATATTTGCTGAATTAGGTTTAAAAAAGCAGAAGTGAGTAAAAAAACGAGGAAATTGGCTAAAAGAGCTGAAATTAGCAACAAAATAGCTGAGAAGTAGCTGAAAAGGCAGAAAGCAGCTTAAACTAGAAGGAAGTGGAAGGAGCTGAATTGAGCTTCAAGAATGTGTAATTAGCTAAAAAAGCTACATAGCATTAAAAAAGCTCAATAGTAGCTGAAACTAGCAGAAATAAGCTGAAAGGAGTGACATGATGAAATTAGCAGAAAATAGTTAATTAGGCTGAAAGTTGCAGAAATTACCACGAAAACTTGAAAGTACAGTTCAGCAAGGCGTGAACACAAAAAAAAAGACGTGTCTATACGTAGAGTATTTCGAGAGAGAATTATAGTAAATGTTTTGAACGGGTTTAAAAATTCATAGACAAGAAAACGAGCGAGACTAACTTTTAAAGCCCAGTGAGAAACTGGCTGAAACACTTCCTGGACCAATATTTCTATCAGAACAACCGCGTAAAAGATTTAGACTTGACCCCTCTCAGAGAAGTCGTCAGCTCATCGGTCCAGTAAGAACGGAACTATTTCTCCATCTACAACAGGTAACGTATTAAATGTTCCTAACTGCTCCACATAACCTCACTTTAAAAGCTCTGAACTATCCCTTTAAGAATCCTCATCATCCTGCTTCCGACTGACCAATCACAGAACCTGATCCGGTGGTACCTGGTTATAGCAGCTGGATTCGCTCCTTCTAGTTTCCTCCTGGCGAAGTTGACTTTCTGCAGGGGGAACCAGTTGATCTCCTTAGTGTTCACGCTCTCGGTCCACGTTCCAGCTTTCTTCAGCTGTTTCACCTCAAAGTTCTGACAAATTACGAGTACATTTAAAATGGTCAAACGCCGTGGTTTTTAGTGGCAGCAGCAGAATTTCAAATCCTTTAAACTTTAGCTGTTGTTGCTGTTTTACCTTCCAGTCCAGCAAGGGTTCTTTAACAAATACGTCCATGGTGTTCAGCAGAAGGTCCGGCTCGGCCCGGTAGGCTCTCAGAGAGTGGATCATGATGCTCTGGATCAAACCGGACTCCTTCAGGGGTTGCATCAGATTCAAGAACTGTTGGGTCAGCCGGAAAGGCATGAGCTCCGGCACGGGAAGAAACTGGAAGCAAAACACAATTTTTACTCTTTGTACTAATGTACTGCCATTTTCAGCTTTTAGCTAGTGTTTAGCTACTTTAGGATTTTAGTTTTTTGCTACTTAAGAGGTTTTTTTTGCTATTTTGGGTTTTAGCACTATTGGTATTTTGAGTTTCAATCTAATGTTTTGATCATTTTAGCTTTTAGCTAAAATTCTGCTACTTATAGCTTTTAACTAAACTATTGATATTTTAGCTAATTTTTGCTGCTTTTAGCTAGCGTTTTGATACTTTTAGCTAATGTTTTGATACTTTTAGGTAAAATTCTGCTACTTATACCGTTTAGTTAAAGTTCTGATGCTAAAAGCTTATAGCTAACCTATTGATATTATGCTTTTATTTTAGCTAGTGCTAGCTACTGTTTAGCTGTTTTTAACTAGTGTTTTGCTTCTTTAATCTTTTACAACTCAACTTCAGCTTCTTTAGCACATTTCAGCTGTCATTCAGGTTCATTTTAGCAGAAAGAGTCATTTCTCTACGTTCATGTAGATATTTTAGCCTTTTTTCTTACACTCCCTTCGCCTGTTGTGTGGTTATCGCAGCACAAACAAACGTTTGAGGCACAAACTGAATCCCGACCTGCGTGGCCGACCCAAAGGCGTGGCCGAAGTCGATGCCAATCATGCCGCCTGTTTCCGTGTTGATCATGAAATTGGACAGGTGGCGGTCTCCGATGCCCAGGATCCAGTTGCTGATGCAGAGCAGAGCGTGGGAGCTGATGAAGTGGGAGCGCAGGGAGAGGAAGGCCTCGGGGCTGCTGCACATCTTCAGGAAGGCTCTCCTACAAATTAAAAACAGGAAGTCGAACACAGCCGCTCGTCTCCATCAGAAGCTTCGTTTTATATTACTTACTTCAGCAGATCACTCGGCACCTGCTGCAGGACTTTCAGGAAGTTGTTCACGGCATCGGCACGTTTGGCCTTCCTGTTCAGAACAAAAGAATTCATATCACCCGCCATCCTTCATGCAGGAGTTTCAAAATAAAACCATTTTATGCTGAGACATGACAAAGTTGAAGCCGTTTGGGTCAAACCTAAAAAAATAAAAAAAATAAAAAGTTACGCACCAACTCGTGCAATTTGACGGGACCTTGTGCAGATTGTTGACGCTTGGGGACAACTCTCAACTACTACCACACTAAATTTTAGCTAATTATCTATAAAACTGCTCGAATTTTGGCTGTTTTTGTGTTTACCAAAGTTAGCCAAGGTGGCCATCTTGAATCCAACGGCTCCAAAAGTTCAGTCATCAGTTTTTATTTCTAAGAGTTCCAATACAATCCATCCAGTGGTTGATCAGATATTATGCTAACAGGCATGTGAACACACACCGGCAGTGAGTTTGCAGTTATAATAAGTTTTAGTCGCATGGTACAATATTCAGCCATCTTACCTGTAAGCCAATCCATAGAGGAAAATATTATTAGTAGAAGCAGAACCGAAGTTTGAGAGCCAATCGTGGTAGATTTCAGCACATCTAAAAACAAAAAATACTCATAAATACCCGTAATAATTCTGAAATTATGAAAATATTAGTGCAAAAGCAATTTTACTTCTTCAGCAAGGGAAAACAAATCTTTTAAATTTATTTTCATGTTCTGGTAAAAATTAAACCAGTAAATAAATCCTCTTGAGCATCTATGGTAGTAGATAAAACGTGAACGCAGTGTACTGCACCTCCCTGCTCTTTGCTGCTCCTCGTCTGTCATGGTGTTGTACAAAAACTCCTTCAGAGTACACGTGTTCTCCATCCATTCAATCAAACCAATTCTAAAAACATTAAAAAAAAATTCAGTTAAATTAATAAATAGGATTTCTAATTATTAGGAGTTCAAATAAAAAGAAGCAAAGCAGAACTTTATTCTTTTGTTTATGTCCCAATTTTTAGTTTAATTCTTTTTAGTAATAAAAAAAATATGCATCAAAACGTGATGCTTAATCAGAAATACAATGTTATGTATTTTAGTACATAAGTATAATACAATGTTGACAAAATAAGCATAAAACAGCCAAAAATGTCCCCATAAATGTTTGAGGACATATGACATGTTATGTAAGCTCAGAATTTTCTCGTCAAAGTTGAAAGAAGAGTATCTTTTATTTGTCATATTTCTTAAATAATACACTAGCGATAAATAAAAATTATGTACAAGTCCAGCAAAAGTTTATGGCGTTCACAGTTCGGCCTGTCACGATAACAAATTTTGCTGGGCGATTAATTGTCTCAGAAATGATTGCGATAAACGATTGTTTGAAATTCGACAATAATTAGTAATTGTCAAATTACCTTTTTTTGACCACCAGATGGAAGTATAAGACTGTTTGAACCAAAGGATGGATAGTGAGGGAGCAAGCAGCGTGTCTCTTTAAGAAAAATGGGAGGGAGGCCCCTTGACATGACATGGGCTGTCTCTCCTTCCAGTTTTTTGGTTCTCAAAATGGCGGACGCTCGGTGAGGTTTGAGTTCTTTAGCATAGCATTTGTCACACAAAGCTTTTAATAAAAAAAAATCAGTAAACAAGTTCTCAACTTCTTTTTGCAGAGAAAAACAACTTTTTACACAAAGGCACGGGTTTCAACCGTGAATTTTGGAGCTTCGACAAGACGGAGTTTTTTTCCCCGAGGTCAGCCTGTTAGCTTAGCTCGTAGCTTAGCTTCTCAGCTTAGCTGCTTTTAACTATCCAAAAACGCAATTTTGGATGATTAAAACAGATTTTAAAGAGAGAAAAGAACGGGAGGTGTCAGTGAAGAGCACTGGAGTTGAGCTTTTTGTCATCCAGTGTCTTCAGTACAAAGAGAGAGACACGAAGAAACGATAAAGCCGATAAATGAAAACGGTCGATAATTTTCATTTATCATGCGATTAATTGATTTGTTTATCGCGACAGGCCTACTCGCAGTTCAAGAATACAACTTTTTTTTTTTAAGTAACAGTTTCTTTGAGGCTCAATTTCCATTTGTGTTTCTGTCAACCTAAAAAAGAATGGTGTGCGCTCCGCCTCGCCACCTGCTACCCAGAAAAGAAGGGAATTGCCATGGCAACTAGTGAGTCAGCCGATTATTAGTCTTTGGTTAAATAATTCAGCAGGTTCTTAAATAGGATCAAGGGCTTTGCCTCCCCACTTGCGCTCCAAAAACAGCGGGAAATACCAAAGAAATTGGGACTCTGCAGATTCCAAGTCACTTGTGATATTATTTAGCAGGTTCTTGAATGCTGTATGCTCCACCCCCACACCTGCACCCTAGAAAAGGCGGGAATCACCTTGGCAACTAGTGACTCAGCAGACTCTGAATCGTTAGTTATATTAATTATACTACCGGTAGTTCCCTTAAAACAAACGAATGAATAAAAAGCATAAAAAACAAACAGGAAAAATGGGAAAATGTTTTAAACTGGAGTTTTAAAAGAAAGCTGGTAGATATTTTTCAAAATAAGAGTCTGGGCCGTAAGCTGCGTTGGCCTCCTTTTAAATTTCTTCTCAATTTTGAATTTTTTTTAATTTTGTGCGAAGGGTGTCAATGTGTAATTGACCAATGACGAATCATATTAGTTACTGTAATTCTTAAAGAGATAACCGTGTTATTTCTTATACACATGGTGTCACCGACGAAGAAAATAAAATTGAGTTCAATTAAGTTTCATTTCATCCCTTCTCACAGTCAGCTGGTGTTAAGGCAAAGATCAGGTGGGTCAAGTACCTGGTAGTTATGGGAATGACCTGGTAGGTGTGGAGCTGCAAGCCTCGCTGCGTGCAGCTCGTATCATGACTCAGCACAATGTTCATGACGGCGAAAAGCTGCTCGATGCGTTGGTCCTGACGCAGATCCTCGCTGCCCTTCACCAGAAAGGGGTGGTCCCGCTCATCGTCCCCGCGGATGATCAGACGTTTGGGGCGACGCATCGAAGACATCACCTTAACCTGCGGGGCAGAAACGACCTTTGACCCGACCAGCACACAACCCAGATTATTAAACGTAACACCGATAAAAGCTCACCCGTTCATCGAAGCCGGTTATCTTTGCGTGATACTCCGGTAATGGTTTCGATCTGCCGTCATATTGTCCTACAACAAGAGGGGGGGGGGGCTTTAATTTTAATTACAAACCATATGATACAATATAACATTAAAACCACATATTTAGACAAAGTAAATAAAAACAAACAAATCTGCTGACCTGGAACCTCCAGCTCGTTACCGAACGGGTCGGCTTTAAACCCACTCAGCCAGGGCGAGTACTCCTTCAGGTTCCCCGGTTCCTTCTTGTTAGTAAAGTTACGCATGGACCCTGCCAGCTTATCCACCTGTCCCACAAGGGTTTTGTCATTCTTCTTCTTAAACAGGTTGCTCCCGTCAGGTCCCAACAGCTTCTCCACATCTTTGGAAAATTTCTGCAAAGAACACGATAAAAATAAAAATCGGTTTTGCTTATTTTTCTGTAGTTGGGGTTTGCAAAATGCAGTAGGTTGTTACAAATACTAACAGTGTTCACTAAGAATCGAGCAAAAACAGATCAACCATCTATCAAAACATTAGCTATACTTAATTTAAAAAGGCAAAGAAATGAGGACTGACGCCAAGTTGAGGGTTCTTTGTATAAAAGTTAAAGTACACCGCTTGTCTAAAAAGAAAACATAAATAATATACGTTTAACTGGACTCCAACCACAGCTCCTGGAGGTTTTTACCTCCCAAAACACGTACAGTTGTGAGAAACAGAAGAACTTTAAACACCACAAACTCTAAAAGAATACATCTTGTATACATACAGCAAATGTACGGAGATGTAAAACTTTCCCAAATCACTAATTTTTCCTTCAGCAGTCATGTGTGTATTGCTTTGACCTGAGAAGTACTGTAGTAAAAATACTGCCCTCTGTAGTAGAAGCGCAGGGCAGGAATATACTGGTAAATGTATTCTCCTCCCTAGTTTCTATTCTGGAAAACCAGCTCAAACTTACATTTAGTCCCACTTTAGTTCCTTTACCAACCAAAAATACATCAGAAAGACCAAAAGTACTAGGTTTGGTTAGAAGCTGTTACTTTATACAGGATGTGCATGTTTTATTTTAAAGACCAAACCTGAACGAATCTCTTGCGAAACATCCCATGTCCGTCGGCGCTCCGATCCCCGAGCTGGGAGCGCATCTCCTCGTACATGTCACTCATCTGCTTCTGGTCAAAGGTCGGCTTCTCCAGTTCGTTTTTCACGATGTCCCACCAGTCCTGTGAGAGTAATAATACTTCACGTCAGTCCAAAACTTTGCAGAGCTGGCAGAATTATTGTGTGAATGTTTATGAAGCATTGGCACGATTGTGAAATATTTTTCTTCCGTACGTTTTTCTGCATATTTTTCACTCCACAATTTTTGTTCTTTTTCAACAAATCAGAAATCAAAACGTTCGGCTCATTCAGGCGAAGGGTGCTCTGACTTTTGGTGTTGGTGCAACTTTAGCTTTTTGAAATATTTAGCATTTTCTGCTAATTTTATTTCGCATAGAAAATTAATTGAGCTCATTTTACATCCGTCAAAATGTTTAGATGTGTTCACAACCTTTTACTGCTCCTTTCACTTTTTTATCTGCTTCAGCTTCTTTCAGCTTCCTTCTGCAAATTTAAACGTTTTTTTTTCAGCTACTTTCAGCTGTTTTGTGCTCCTTTTAGATTCTTTCTACCAACTACAAAATTTTTGTGCTTCTTCTAACTTCTTTCTGCTAATTTCAGTTTATGCTCCTGTCAGCTTATTTATGCAAGTTTCAGCTTTTTCTGCTATTTCAGGTATAATTTAGCTGTTTTATGCTAATTTTAGCTTTTTTGGCTAATTCCACATTTTTTGCACTAATTTAAACTTTTATCAGCCCAATTCAACAAAAACGTGCCCTCTTCGCTTCCTTCTGGTAATTTAAGCTTCTTTCTGATTTTGTAGCTACTTTACAGCGGTTTATTTTATTTTTTATTTCTGCATTTTTTCAGATAATTTCCACTTTTTGGTGCTCATTTCTGATTCTTTAAACCTAAATAGGCAAACGTGTTCTTTCTGCTTTCGTCTGCTAATTGTTCTACCTTTTCAACTAGCTTTTTAGCATATTTTAGCTAATTTCAGCTGTTTTCAGATAAATTCAAGTTTTTGTGCTCATTTCTGCTACTTTCAGCCTAATTACATTACTTCTGCTAATTTCAGCTTGTTATGCTCCTTTCAGCTTTTTTCTGCTAGTTTCAGTTATTGCAGCCACTATTTAGCTGTTTTATGCCAATTTTAACTTTTCAGCCAATTCCAGATTTTTTGCAATAATTTCAACTTTTCAGCAAAATTCAGCAAAAATGAAAAAAAAACTTCCTTCTGGTAACTTGAGCTTCTTTTTGCCGTTTTAGCAAGTTTTTAGCAGTTTTTTTTGTTTTGCCAATTTCAACTTTTTTCAGATAATTTCCACTTTTTCCTCCTTTCAGCATAAATAAGCAAACATCTAGTTTCTGCTTTCTTCTGCTAATTTAAGCTTTTCTACATTTTCAGTTAGCTTTTAGTATTTTTAGCTAATTTCAGCTGTTTTCAGATAAAGTTTTTCGTGATAATTTCTGCTACTTTCAGCCTAATTAACTTCTTTATACTAATTTCAGGTTGTTATGGTCCTTTCAGCTTTTTTCTGCTAGTTTCAGCTTTTCCTGCTCTTTCAGCTACTATTTACTGGTAGCTCTTTTGATGTTAATTTCAGCTTTTTCAGCTAAATCCACATTATTTTAAGCTCATTTTATTTCTTTCCACTTCCTTCTGGTACTTTAAGCTTTTTTTTTTTTTATCTTTTCAGCTACTTTTCTGCTATTTTTGCTCATTTCAGCTTTTTTTTTTGTTGTTAATTTCATAATTTCTGTGCTCATATCTGCTTATTTAAACTTAATTCAGCAAATGCATGTTCTTTCTGCTTTCTTCTGCTCATTTAGGCTTGTTTTTCCATGTCAGCTACATTTCAGATTTTTTTTTAGCTAATTTCAGCCATTTTTCAGCAAGTTCTTCTGCAATTAGCATTCATGCTGCATTTTCACAGGAAATTCAATTTCTCTAGTTGTTAGTTGTTTTCAGTACCTTAAAAATCATCTCAGGGTTTGTGAGCTGCTGAAGGGCGTCCACAAAGTTCCTCACAGCGCCGCCTTTATCCAGCAAGCTCCTGAGCCTGTTGACACAAACACAATTCTCTAAACGGAACAGAGGTTTTGAAATACAAAAGTAATTTGACAGGATACCTGTTAACATATTCCCTCTGCTGGTGACCCGTAGCCGAGTCCTCGAACCGGTAACTCTCGCTGCTGATCATGAGAGCGTAAACCAGAGCCTGAGGGTAGAACTCTGCTATCTGCCCAACGCAGCGCTGCACCGCCACGGCTTCAGGCTTGTCCAGCAGAGCCACCATTTGACTGATCCAGCTGATCAGGATCCAGCAGGGAACGGACGCCATCTGACCACAGACAGACAGGAAGTTCACAACCGGGAAACGGACTGCGTCCAACGATTACGGAGCTCCGTCTTTCTTGGTGGTTTTCTTTGATGAGACCAACAGATATACTTTAGTTCAAGATGCAGATTTTTAAATAAAATTACACGACTGAGAAAGTAAACTAAAGGTAGTGATTCATAAAACACCCTGATGTATTTCTGGTACGTATGCAAAACTTGCCATCTACTTATCTAGTATTTAACTGGTACTTAACAGATACTATCTGGTACAACCCCAAAATTTACCTGGTACATACCAAGTACCTAGTACTCAGCAAGTACCAAGGTTTTACAGAATACTAACCAGGTAATGACAAAGCACGTACAAGGTACCTACCTAGTATGTACTCCGTAAGTTACTGGTAAGTACCAGGTGTGTAGTACTTACTAAAAACAAACCGAGTATGCAGCTGTAACAAACTTTGTAGCTACTGCATAATGTACATACCTCTCACTAACAGCCTGTAGGCAGGGTGCTCAGTTCTATTGACAGGGTGGGGTGCCGAGCTTGTATAATGGTAGGGGAAATACTGCATATTACATACATACAAGGTTCTTACCAGGTGGGTTCCAAGTACGTACTAGATAATTAAATACAAACTATGTATTTACCAAGTGTGCTCTAGGTAACTACTCGGTATGTACACACACATACTTAAGTACCATGTAAGCACTGGTTACATACCAGATACTTGCCTAGTGTGTATTGAATACTTAGTAATACGGTACATATTTGGTACTTACAGAGTATGTACCTGGTACCAGTGGTATGTGGTACTTATCGAGCACATACAGGTTCTTATGTTCATGTGTTGGCACCAGACTCACCTCTTTTGTCATGAGGTCCAGCGTCTCAGACGGGTACAACTCGATGATCTGCAGCAGGCGAGGGAACTTGAGTCGAGCCTCCTCAGAGTTCATCTTCAGCGCTTTCAACATGCTCTCCACCACGTGAACCGGCAGCGCCACAGCTTCCGGAAACGGGATCTCTGCAAACAAATGTATAAACGACTAATTGGATATGGGAGGATACATAGTACTTAATAAAGATGGTCCGCTAACAGCAGTTTAGAGCACGTACTGAATATATTTCCAACATGGCTGCACAATAAACCAAATATAAATGTTGACCTGTATCGCTCTGCTCCTCGTCTCGCAGCAGCTTGTCACAGAAGTTTGCCAAAGCCATGTACGTCTCTGTGACGCCGCCGGTCTCCACAAAGTCCTGTGCGAAGGACTGGAGCTCCTCATCAGCCTTCCTGTTTGCCTCCCGTAGCAACTTGAGCGCATGCAACTGCAACCCCACCTCCACTTCCTGCAGGAAAGGAGATCAATCGGAAAGTTTTTAGATCTCATTTTGAATACAAAACACACTTTTGTTTCCAAACTAAAAGTGGGTAAAGTTGAGCACCTTTGGGTTTTGACTGGGCCAGGCAGCTCCTGAAAGCTGAACAACTCTCTCGGTTTTCTCGCGGTCAATTGTTCCCAGGACCGATGGGCTTCGGCTGACAGCCGAGGCCAACACGTGGAACGATGTACCCAGGAGGATCTTCTGGTGTCTGAACACTTTGGCTGAGGCACTCTGACAGTCAGCCTGAAGCTCCTCTGCAGAGAGACGGTAATCCGTTCATCATGAGCGTGAACTTCCAACCTGATGTGCGTCAGGAGGTTCTTCTTACCCAGCAGCGGGATGGTCTTCAGCATGGCACCGATCTGCTCCACAGAACCCTGGGTCTGGCTGCGCTTCTGATTATAGCGGCTGAAGCTGTGGACCCAGGACAGCAGCCATGCTCGGTTAGTTTTAGCTTCTCTGTGAAGCTCCTTCAGCAGCTTGGTGGCAACCGGGAAGTTTTTCTGGAAACATTTGCAGCTCAGGATGAGACTGACAGGATGTGGTGGAACAGAACGTTCCCCTCCAGCTGCGGTTCTTTACCTGCTGACAGGTGCTGTCGGCCATGCGGAGCTTCATGTTGAACTTGCAGTCGTTCACCATCGTCTCGACGTCGCCTGCTGGGTCCTGGGACTCGTCTACGTCCATGCTGTCTCTGGGAGCGTGGACTCTCAGCTTCTCTTTGATCTTGTCCAAGAAGAAACATCTGAACCACAGAGACCAGAACTCAAACTGTGTCCAATGTTAAATAAAACCCACAACCTTTTGGTCTGGTTCTTCTCACCGAGACGTAATGATGTCATCCCACACGTTTACCGGATCCACTTTCGCATCAGGATATCGATCAGTCCACGACCCGATGAGGCGCTTCAGAGAACTCACAGACACTAACAGGATGTAGGGGAATAAATTATTGTGTTACCGAGTGAATGTTCAAGATGGCCGCCACAGCCAGTCAACCTTAGAAATGCTATTAAAGGAGGATTCTTACCGTCTCCTTTGATGAACAGCAGGAAGTCCTGGATCTCGATCAAGGCCTGCACCGACTGCAGGACGGTCAGCCGACTCTGAGTCAGGAGTGTGTCCACACTGGAGTAACTCTGAGACACGAGCAGATCAAACATAAATGCAAACGCCTCAATACTCGAGCTAATGCAGAGTCACTGGTCACTCTGTTGTTTACTTTTCGATACGTTTATTTTATTTACAAATACTTTTGCCGTTGAAATAAACTTCAGAAACATTGTTCTCAGCTTCAGCACCTTGTTGTCTTCTTATGTTCCTTTTAGCCAGCCAGTTAATACATTTGGCTTTAAACTATCCATTTGCTACTTTTAGCTAGCTATTAGCTGCTGTTTTGCTACTTTTAGCTACTTTTTTGCTATATTTAGTCAGTCTTTTGATACTTTAAGCGTTTAGTTACTTTATAACTTTCAGCGACCGATCCGCTACTTTTAGCTTTCAGTTAGCCTTTTGCTACTTAGAACTAGTCTTTAGCTTTTTTTTAGCTAGATTTCTGCTAAATTTTGCCAGACTTTTGTTACTTTTAGCTTTCAGCTAATTGTCTGTTACTTTTAGATTTCACAGATGAAATCTTATAGAAGCAAGACGCTATAATTTTGCCACTTTTAAACTGCCTTTTCTACTTCTTTGGCTACTTTTGGCTTTAAGGTAGCATATCACAACTTTCCATTTTTAGCATGTTTTTATTTACACGTTTAGTCAGCTTTTGGATACTTTTAGCTACCCTTTTGTTCCTTTTAGCTTTCAGCTACTGATCTGCTACTTTCTGTTCTCAGTTAACATCTTGTTTCTTAAAACTTATAATTATAATTTCACCACCTAAATAGTCTTTTTCTACTCTTAGCTTTAAGGTAGCCTTTTAGCTATTTTTGCCTTTTAGGTAGAATTTTACAACTTTCTCCTTTTAGCCAACTTTTTGTCATATTTAGCCAGAATTTGCCCTTTTGCTTTGCTACTTTTAGCTAGCCTTTTGCTACTTCTAGCTAGATTTATGTTACATTTAGTTTATCTTTAACATATAAGAAAAAATGGCCTATTTTTACTTCTAGCTAACCTTAAGCTACAATTAGCTTTTAACTGACCTTTTGCTACTTTTAGCTAAAGGTTTGCTACTTTTAGTTTTTAACTAGCATTTTGCTACATATGGCATTTTTACCTAGCGTTTGACTCCTTCAAGCATTGAGCTAGTGCTCTGTTTTTGTTTAGCTTTAACAACTTAGTTTTGACTCCTGCTAATTTCAGCAAAGTCATTCAGCGCTCAGCGTTCCCACTGGATTTTGGCAGAAAATTAAAGTTTTCTGGTTTAGCTCGTTTTCAGCTAACTCAAAGCACATATGTGAGAGACCTCCATGAAGAGCTGCATGGCGTGGTTGGTGTAGAACTTGGCACGGTCGTAGTCCTCCTGCAGGATGTAGAGCAGGCCGAGCTCCCGGCTGTAGCGACTCTCCAGCAGCTTCTTGCGCTCCTCCACTTTCATGGCGTTATCAACGAAGCTGAGGAGAGCTTGGTCACCCTCGCCTAGCTGCAGCTGCTTCAGCATGCTGCGGATCATGTGCTGCAGGTACATTTCCTAAAAGAAATCGAACAGAAAAGACGTTACGATGATTAATGGCTTTAGCTGTGATATTTAATAAAGAGTGCCATATTGAGGATCCTGGTTGTGAGGTACCACCTGGTAGAGAGGCTCGGACCACATCTTCTCCAGGTTTGGTGGAGCATTTTCATCGATGTACACCGTGGAACAGTACTGAACAGACTTCCACTCAGTCAGCTGACTGTAGGCCTCCAAGGCAGCGATTTCCCAGAAATCCTTCTCAGACTCCGTGGGTTCTCCATCAGGCCAGTCTTCGGTGTTCAGGGCCTGCGAGGACAGAACTTCTGTATAAACACTACAGGATTCAAACAGGCAGCAATGACTGTCCCTGCTGGGCTTCCGTACCTCATTGTAAAGCGTCACAGCTTCTGCAAAGTCTGTGTTGGCTTCAGCCTGAAGAGCAGCGCAGGTGATTGATTTTGTCCCAACTTTACCACCAAAGATTCCTCGAACGACGTCGTAATTCTCCAACGATCTGTAAAGTCTGCAAAGAAAAAAATCAGTGTGAGGCGACGTGCTTAATGACGTTACTGAAGTTAGCTAAAGAAGCCAAAACTGACATAAAACAAAGAGAACCGATAAAATAATCAAAACATTAGCTAAAGCTATTATCCGTAAAACCATAAGCTGAAGCTAAATCTAGAAAAAACAATAACTTGTAGCTGAAATGAGTAAAACTGTAGAGTTGTATAATTAGGAAAACTACACCTAGAAGCTAAACATGGCAAAAAGTAGCTAAAAGTAGCACGGTAATGTTAGCAAAAATGTTGCCTGAAGCTAAAATTCAACCAATGGCTAAAAGTTAATATTAGCATAAACATCACATCATCATACAGCACCTTAGACTGAGGAAGTCTTTCGGATGAAAGACGAAACATAGACATTTTTTTGCTTTGTTTTGTTTTTTTGAATGTCCAGAGGACCAGATTGAACTTTTTTGGATTAGCATAAACAGTTGCTAAAATGAACAAAAAGTAAATAAAGCAAAATGGTAGCTAAAAGCTAATGTTCACTAAATACTAATTAAAATAAGCAAAACAGATGCTTAAGCTTAAATCAACAAAACAGTAGCTAAAATTACCAGAATGGTAGATAAATGCTAAAAAGAGCAGAATGATGGCTAAAAACTGAAATCTGCAAAACTGTGGCTGAAAGTAATAGAATGGTAGCGAAAAGTAGCATAAAAAGATAAAAATAAAGCCGGCAGCCAAAGCAGATTTCTAAAAGAACTTCATGTATAATTTGATTATTATTATTTTTTTAAGTTACTAAATATTTTGAAAAGTGTAAACAAAATGCCACGGCACACATCTCCTGACTGAGCTAAACGTTTTGACATCTGATTGGTTAAAGTAGCAGAATGTACAATGAAGCACCACAGATGGAGGACGTGATGAAGACCCACTTGGCGAGGTGGATCCATTTGTTCGTGTCTGGAGGGATTACTTGGCGCCCTCGTGAGCGTTTGGCAGGACGTTCTTCTGGTCCGCTGGCCCGCAGCAGACCCTCCTCCAGCAGCAGGATGCCCGACGGCTGCTGGAGACTCATCAGGCAGGTGGAGCTGACGACCACTGGATCCAGCTGCTGCAGCTCCGGGTGCCGGTAACACATGTCCTGACAGAACCAGCAGCAGGGTCACCAGCTGACAACTGCTGGACTCATGAAGGAGAACATGATTCGGATGTTTGGTACCTGCACGCATGCTATGAACGGAGGGAAGCAGAGCGTGCTGCTGCTCAGGAAGGAGTTCATGTTGCAGCGCAGCTCCTCTTTGATCCTCCCGCTCTCCTCTGGATCCAGGTTCTTCTCCATTTCTTGGAGGACGCCCACAAAAAGGGAGCTGAACAGCTGCTTCGCTAAAATCGGGTCTCTCTAAGAGAAGAAATCATAACGGAACGTTCACCAAAAGACTTCGATAAATTGTGCAATGAAACTGGAACTGAGTTGTTGAAGCTAAAAAATGCAAAACACAAACTAAAAGCTACAACAAGCTAAAGACTAGCTAAGCTCTAATGCTAGTAAATTGTAGCAAAAGGATAAATGCAAGGTAAATGCAGCAAAACAATCGTTAGAAGCTAAAAATGTCTAGAAGCTAAATAAAGCAAAAGGTTGGCTAAAAACTAAAAGTAGCAAAAGGCTAGCTAAAAAATAATGCAGCTAAAAGCAATTCAAAAGAATCAAAAGATTAGCTAGAAGCTTAAATTAACCAAAAACTAATTAAAAGCTAAAAACAACAAGAGGTTTGCTAAAAGCTAAAGTAGCTAAAGGCAATTTAAAAGAATCAAAGGATTAGCTAGAAGCTTAAATGAGAAAAAAACTAGTCAAAAGCTAAAAACAACAAGAGGTTGGCTAAAAGCTAAATTAGCTAAAGGCAATTTAAAAGACTCAAAGGATTAGCTAGAAGCTTAGCTTAACCAAACTAGTCAAAATCTAAAAAGAAAAAGAGGATGGCTAAAAGCTAATGTAGCTAAATGCACTTTAAAAGACTCAAAAGATTAGCTAGAAACTTAAATTAGAAAAAAAAATCTAGTCAAAAGCTAAAAACATGAGGATGGCTAAAAGCTAAATTAGCTAAAGGCAATTTAAAAGACTCAAAGGATTAGCTAGAAGCTTAGATTAACCAAACTAATCAAAAGCTAAAAAGAAAAAAAGGATGGTTAAAAGCTAAAGTAGCTAAATGCCCTTTAAAAGACTCAAAAGATTAGCTAGAAGCTTAAATTAACCAAAAACTAATTAAAAGCTAAAAACAACAAGAGGTTTGCTAAAAGCTAAAGTAGCTAAAGGCAATTTAAAAGAATCAAAAGATTAGCTAGAAGCTTAAATTAACAAAAAACTAGTCAAAAACTAAAAACAACAAGAGGTTGGCTAAAAGCTAAAGTAGCAAAAGGCAATTCAAAATAATAAAAAAGCTTAACGTGACAAAAGCAAGCCAAAAGGCTAGCTAGAGGCTAAACGAAGAAAATACTAGCTAGTACCTAAAGAAGTGTCTCCCCTACCATAATCCATGCAGGGTCTTACCTGAGCGAGAGCCTGAAGAGGAGCGATGAGGTTGCTGAAAGGGATCTGGATATCTGGAAAGTCACCGGATCTATAGTTACGGTACAGAGTCACTTGAGCCTCTTTTCTCAGCCTCTGATCAGCTTTTTCCTCCTGTGGGACGAATCCCAGACCAGAATTAAACCACAATCGAACAAACCAACTCAAGACCAGCAGTACTAGCTTTTAGCACATTATCTAGAAAACTGACTGAGTCAAAGCCATTTTTGTGTTTGCTAAGGTTGATTAGCAGTGGCGGCCATCTTGAATTGGGTTGACTCCACCGTTGATCCCTTCTCGAGTGCATCTATAGATACCTTTTTCTGCCTCTGTTGTTGGATTTCCTTTTGAGCGAAACTCAAGCTGACTTTCTCCTGATCCTTGAGGAACCTGCGTCTCAGCCTCAGAATGTTGTTGCGCCGCTCGTTCTCAGCTGTTTGTGAAGAAAAAAAAATATATATATATATTATATATAATAACGGGTATAGCTTTATTTCTAACCGGAATAAAAGTCCTAACTGCTCACATAGTGGATCTGTTTTCAAACGTTTAAAAGTGGTAAATGTTTCCTTGATGGCTAACCTCGGGTGCGACTATCCACCTCATCCGTCGATGCGGTCAGGCGCCTCAGACCGAAGCCTTCTCCGACCGGTCGCCTCGCCGACGTCTGCCGCTCCGACTTCTTATCAAACACGAGCAAGGAGGACAGGGAGTCGGAGCTGAGAGAGTAATCGGCCATTGTGTCCACACTGCTGCCCGTCAGCCAGTTATAGGCTGTACGCCGACCTGCAAAAGATCAAAATACAATCCCAGATTGTGTTTGTAACCTCTAATCCAGTGGTTCCCAACCCTGGTCCTTGAAGAACACCATCCTGCATGTTTTAGTTGTTTCTCTGCTCCAACACACCTGATTCAGTGGTTTAATTATTTCCTTAAATTTGACAGAAGCCTGTTAATCCCCTTTCATTCAAAACAAGTGTGTTGGAGCAGAGGGATAACTAAAACAAGCAGGGTGGTGTTCCTCAGGGACCAGGGTTGGGAACCACTGATTTCTTATCCAGCGCTGGTCGCAGCAGTACCTGGTGTTTGGGTTTGGCTGAACTCTAAAGACGTCTGGGTGGCTCTGAGCTTCCCCTTCATGGATCCAGACTGGGAGGCTGCCGTGCTCTCCGAGCCCTGAGAGCTTTGGGTTTCCGCAAACATGGGGGTCATTACTGTGCTCCTGAAGCGCCAGTTCGAATCAATCACACAGTCCTGTAGAAACGAGTCAAAACCTCATCAGCGCCATGTTTAATGAGCTCTCCCTTTCATGGCGGTGAGCGATAACCATCGACGCTGACCTGGAAGGTGCACTCTGACAGAGGATACTCAAACATGTTTCTCTTGAAGTCAGGACTCCGGCTGGTCATCTCCAGCAGCAGATTGGTGGCCAAGCTCAAAAAGCACCTCTCTATTTGGCAGGAGTACAGAGAGCGAAGCACCGTCAGCATCCGCTCCAGGGTGGCAGTGGGGAGGCGCTCCTCCTGACTCCAGAAGTTACGGACGTAAAGCCTGAAAGCACATCAGATGGAGAAGGATTTCAGAGTAAATGTGGAAAAAACAAAAACACACACACACACACACACACACACACACACACACACACACACACACACACACACACACACAA
>NC_056517.1:33643787-33665154 GCF_014905685.2 Nematolebias whitei
GTTTAAAATGAGCTAAACACGAGCTAAAATGAGCAGAGCAGAGGCTAAAACAAACAGAACTGGGGCTAAAATGAGCAAAAGAGTTTAAAATAAGCTAAGCACGAGTTAAAATGAGCAGAGCAGAGGCTAAAACAAACAAAACTGGGGCTAAAATGAGCAAAAGAGTTTAAAATAAGCTCAACACGAGCTAAAATGAGCAGAGCAGAGGCTACAACAAGCAGAACTGGGGCTAAAATGAGCATAAGAGTTCAAAAATAAGCTAAACACGAGCTACAATGAGCAGAGCGGAGGCTAAAACAAACAGAACTGTGGCTAAAATGAGCAGAACTGAGTTTAAAATAAGCTAAGAATGGAGACTAAACTATCTAAAGCACATGATGAAATGAAGTACTTAAAATAAGCAAAGTAGATGCTAAAACTAAAATTATACTACAAATGCTAAAATAACCAAAATAGAAAAGCAGCTTAAAGTAGCTAAACAGATGCTAAAGCTATAATTGGCAGAACAGTAGCTGAAATTTCAAATTGTTGCTACAAGAAGCAGAATGGTAGCTAAAAGCTAATTGTAAGAAAATGACAGCTAAAACTTAAAAGTGGCAAAAAAAGTACAAAAATATAGCATAAGAAAAAATATAGAACCAGTTTGCTGAGTAGATTTTTAAACAGAACTGTTTTTAAAGAGCCAGATTATACCCTAATGTGTTTTTATAAGTAAAATATTTAAAGTAAAATATTTAGAAAAATATTAAAGTTACTCAAATCAAAAGTCGTAGCACCCATCTTCTGAATGGTTTTGACATATGAACAGCTAAAATAATAAAGTGTGTAGAAGCAGCTAGGTTGGAAAATTGATAATGAAAAGCAGGAAAATAATGCTGACTCAGTATTCACACCAATATACAAAGACTTAAAAAAAAAAAAGGATTTTTATACGTATTAAACCGAGACAAGTCTAAGTTAAGAACGGGTTTTGATCTGAACGTACTGAAGGCCTTGATTTTCTTCTGATAATCCCTGAAGCAATGCTTCTTTAGATGCATTTAAAATCTCCACGGAGGTGTTGTCCTTCATGCTTTCTTCATCGCTGGGAAAAAATAAAACAAAGTACTCCATGAACAGGAAAGACGCACAGAATAAAAAAGTGCTGCAGTGACTACATCTACGACTATATCGGCATAAAAAAAAAATCCAAAAGGACCGACCTGTAGTTGTCCTGGACCCACATGAGGATCTCGTACATCCTCTCTCTGCAGACCGGTGAAGGGTGAGAGATGAAAGCGGTCACGGATCCCAAGAGCTCCTGAAGCTCAACCGGAGTCAGCCGAGCCGTGATCTTATGGATGATGTCCAGACATGTCCTCTGCCTCGCTTCATCCCTGAGGAAAAAAATCCTGGTTTATTCTGCCGCTCGTTTGCAAAATAAATCATGATTTGCTGGTGGAAAGGTTATGAACAAATATCTTACCTGCTCTAGATAGCGATTTTATTGACTACTTTTTGAAGAAATGGGAGTGTAATTCTGACAAGAAGCTAACAGCTAGTCTGAGTGAGGCCAAGAACAAAGTGGATTCTTCAAAAAACTCCAACCTCCTGAAGTTTGTAGCAGTTCTGAAGACTCTTGAGCATTATTATCACATTACACATTTATTTACATAGGATTTTATGGTTTGCAAGAACAAATAGTGGCATTAGCAGCTAGCTGTAGCACTTCCAGAGTTGGCCAAGTAGTGCAGTCTAGATTTTCACTGTCCAAAATTTTATTTTCAAATAATAAAAATCTTTAGTTACCTGCGTGTAAGCACTTTGTGTGTTTGTATGGTCCAATGGCTAGTCCTTGGCCCCACAACAATTAGCCATTAGTAGCTAGTGCTTGGCCCTGCTGGGGGACTACCTGTTACTGGCTAATCAAAATGGTCCAACAACCAGTCCTTGGTGCCACAGAGACTAGCAGTTATTGGCTTGTCAATATGATCTAATGGCTAGTCTTTGGTTTAGCTAGGACTAGCCAATATTAGCTCATCAATATAGTCCAAATGTTAGTGTCTGGCATCCTTAAGACTAGTTATAACTGTCTAGTCCTTGGCCCCGCTAGGACTAGCTGTGAGTAGCTCGTCAATATTGTCCAAGGACTAGTCTTTGGCCTCACTAGGGTTAGCAATTATTGGCTAGACTAGTCATTGTTGGTTAGTCGTTGGACTTGCTAGGACTAGTTGCTAGCTGTAATTTTCTTGTCAATATGGTCCAACTGCTAGTACTTGATCCACTAGGACTAGCCATTATTGGCTTGCAAGATATTATTTGTTGGTTCTGGCTTTGCTAGAACTAGTTGTAATTTACTCGTTGACATGGACCAGTTGCTAGTCCTTGGTCCTGCTGGGATTAGTGTTTTTGGCTTGTGAATTTGGTCCAAGAGGAGCCAAGAAAGTGCCTCCTGGCTGCGCTAGAAGTGCTATGGCTACCTGCTGCCGCCATTTGCATTTAAACATAAACCCAGAACAAATGTGTCACAAAAGCCTCACAACAACATTAAACATTTATAAGGTTTACCTTTATAAAGTAGCACAACTCTCTTTTGTCTTGGCCACACTGGGCGTAGCCATTAGCTTGTCAGTCTGGATACAAACTATTTCGACGTAATTTTGAAAGAGCCATCTACAACAGGTAAGATAGTTATTGTTCATAATATTTCTACAAAACTATGCTTCTCCTTTTAATGTTGTGTTTGATGTTTTGTTCCATTCCATGGGTTTGGAATGATCAACATTTTTCCAGGAGTATAAAATAACTTTTTAATATTACTGTAGCACGGAAGGAACAATATATATATTTTTAAATTAAACAGAGCGATAAGGAACGTGTGAATCATGTCTCGGACTCGCCTGTGGCTCATCATCTGAGTGAATCCTGTGGTCTTCAGATGCAGAAAGATGTCCGGAATGACATCAGCTCGACTTAAAACGCACTCCAGACAAAAAGTCTTTAAGAGGCCATGCAGCTTTGGCAGCAGAAAGAACACGTGGTTCACAAACCTGAACAATAAAAACATTTAGGTCAAAGACTGCTTTAAAAATGAGCACCGCACGGACAAGAACCCTTGATAATCTAAGACGATCAAATACGATCAGCTCACCGATCCATAAAGGGAGGAAAGTGTTTGGAGACTTTGTTTAGGCAGATGATGAACTTATCATCCAGATCTTTCTTCTTTAAGTTTGTTAGTTTTGTTGCAGCAAGACTGAGGAGCTCTTGATGTTGCTGAATTATTAAAAAACAACAATTAATTAAAGGTAAGAGATAGCTGTTATTTAAACTGTTAATTAAAAAGAAACCCTACGTTGCCCGCTTCGGCTGTATTTTTCAGGACGAGGCCGATAATTTCAGCTGCAGCCGAGTAGACCTCTTTGTACCTGATGAAGGACACGTTGTTGGTGAGCGACTGGATGTACCTGAAAACACAAAACTCTTTTTAAAGATTTCCCTTCAAAACAGGAAGTGAGCTGAAAATCCCACCTGCACAGTTCAACTCTAACAAACGACAATTTTAATTTAACGTGATTTAAGATGTTTGAACCAGAAAATAAAACTATAAATCCTTCAGGTGACAACACCTAAAAAAACCTGCATGTAAAATGTCTCATTACAGCTGAGAAGCCGACCACGAGGTGAAAGCTAAAAAAGAAGCAAAATGCTAGCTAAAATCCACTCGTAGCAAAACACTTGCTAAGACCAAAAAGTGACAAAAAGTTAGCTGAACACTAAAAGTAGAAAAATGGCTAACAAAAACGTAAAAGCAGTAAAGCAGAGCTAGGAGCTAAAAGCTACAAAAAGCTAGTTGAAAACTAAAAGTAGCTAAATTCTAGCTAAAGTAGCAAAAAGGCAGCTAAAACATTTAAAGGGGAGCTGAAAGTTGCAAGGCTATAACTGAAGGATAATGTAGCAAAAGTGAAGCTAAAAGATAAAACTACCAAAAGGCTGGCTAGAAGTAGCTAAAGGCTTGCTAATAACTAAAAGCAGCAAACAGTTAGCTACAAGTTAATGTAACAAAAAGCTGGCTTAAGTAGCAAACAAGCAGCTAAAATAGCATACACTAGCTAAAAGCACCAAATGTTAGCTAAAAGTTAAAGTAGCAAATGCATAGCTAAAATAGCAAATGTGTAGCTAAAAGCTAAAGAAGCAAAACACTTGCAGCAGTTAGCTAAGAACTAAAAGTAATACAACAGTGACTGAAGCTGAAGGGTGTCAAAAGGGTGGCTAAAACCTAAAAGGTAGCAGAGTAGCAGCTAAAAATAAAAAAAAATATCAAAAAGTTAGCTAAAAGATAAAAATGGCAAAACAGTAGCCAAAAGCTAAAAATGAGCAAACAAAGACAAAAAAAAAAGCCAGCAGCTGAAGCAAATTTCAAAGAGAACATTTCTGTATTTCTATGGGAAAAATATTTGTAAAGTTAAATATTTTGAAAAGTAAAAATTTACAAATATCAGCAGCACTCATCTCCTTTAAAAGCTGAAGGTTTTGACACACTAGCTGCTAAAATAGCCCAAAGTATGCAGAAGTAGATTGTAAAAACATACAGAAAAAAACAAACTGGACATCAACCGTTGACACAGGTGGTACCTGTCGTAGTCGATCCCACAGGAAGCTTCGTAGGCAGGCAGATTATTGGCCAGGATGATTCCCAACAGCTGGAGTCCAACAGAATTATCTTTGCTGTTTGGGTCGGTGCCACAAAACCGCTCGTATATTAAACTAGGAGGGGAGGAAAACAGAAAAGATGTATTGAAACTCTCGGAAAGTCAGGCCAAATCAAAATGGCTGCCAGGATTTTAGTTTTACAGGTAAGGCACATTACCTGTACGGCACATGCAGACAGTCCTTCCAGCACTCCACCAAGGTGCGAATGATCTCCAGGTTGTGGCGAAAAACGGCTCTTTTGGAGTGGAAGCTGTGCTTCATCAGAAACTCTAACAGGCGGTTGGCAAGGACTTCATCTCTGGGGTTTCCCTGGAGGAGAACAAAACGTACGATGTGTCAAAAACTGGGAACGCACAGATCGTGAAACCGTGTCAAATGGCCAAGCTACTCTATTTTCCCTCCTACGACATATACTTTATTTTCCCAACAATGGTCTATAATTACTATTTATGCATCGTCTCTGCTTTTCTTGTCTTCTCAAAGTTTTCCTGACAGAAACAGATCTATTCTCTGATGTAATAACGAAACTCATTAAATCCCAGAAAGTTTTTTTTTTTTTTTTTTCCCAGACGTGTGACCAACCTTGGGTGTGACCAGGCTGGTCCAGGACAGAACCGTCACCACAACATCCACCACCATGAAATGGATCCCCTCTCCTCCGTTGTTCCCAGACACAACGAGCTGCAGGAGTGGCCCGAGCCAGTGCTTGGCAAAGGGACGAAAAACCTAAAAACAACAAATAAATCCAGGAAGAAAACGTGAACAAATGTGAGGTTAGGTCTTTAATTTTTAAAAACTAGAGTAACCTTCACCTCCTCTGTGTTTATGATCAGCTTTGAGATGAAGAGTCGGATGTTCAGAGGCGTGGTCGGATTCACCAACTTCCCGTGCAGAAACTTCATCCACGGAGGAAGTTCAGGAGTCGGACATCCCTATTTATCAAAGAGGAAAACATTTCACGCTAAATAAATGTCATTTTTCGGTAAGAATGCAGAGTAAATGCTAAGGGTTGGGTGGCTTTGATGAAATCTGAGCTGAGCAGCTAAAGATGAAAAAAAAAATCAAAAGACAAGATAAAAGCTAAAAAAAAAAAAAAAAAAAAGCAGCACAACACTAGTTAAAGGCCAAAAAGTATCAAAAGGCTAGCTAAAAGCTCAAAGTAGCATAATAACTAGCTTAAAGAAATAAGAGTTCTGAAAAGCTGAACTTATAAAACCATAGCTAGAAGTATCAAAAATCTAGCTAGAACCTAAAAGTAGCGCAACAGTAGCTAAAAGCTAAAAATGCACAACACTAGTTAAAGCCAAAAAGTATCAAAAGGCTAGCTAAAAGCTCAAAGTAGCATAACTAGCTTAAAGAAACAAAGAGTTCTGAAAAGCTGAGCATGAACTTTATTAACTTATAAAACCGTAGCTAGAACCTAAAAGTAGCACAACAGTAGCTAAAAGCTAAGAGCAAAAGGCTACCTTCCAGCATCAAAAAGCTATTTGCAAGCTAAAAGTAGCAAAACGCTACATAAAGGCTAGAAACGGCAAATGCTAGGTAAAAACTAAAATTATCATAATGCTATGTAAAAGTATCAAAGAGCAACAGGCTAGCTAGAAGCTAAAGGAAAAAAAGGATAAAAGCTAAAAGAAGCAAAAGGCTAGTTAAAAGCAACAATTATCAAAAGGGTTTTTTGTATGTTAAAAGTAGTAAAACAGACATGAAAAGCTAAAATGAGCAAATGCTACTTAAATATCTAACAGCATTAAAATGCTATCTAAAAGTACAAAAGGAAACAGGCTAGCTAAAAGTGAAAGATAGCAAAAGCCACTGTAGATAAAAATTAGCAAAGGGCTATCCGGAGCTAAACATTGCAAAAGTCTAACAACTAAAAAGTAGTAAATCTAGTTAAATCTAAGAGTAGCAAAACTGGAGCTAAAGTTAGCGAAGGGATAGCTGAAAGAAGAAGAAAGTAGCTAAATGAGCAAAAGGTTAGCTAAACGTTGCAGGACAGTAGATAAATGTAACAAAAGGTTAACAGGAGCTAAAAGTTGTAAAAGCTGGGCTAATAACAAAAAGTAGCCAAAGGAAAGTAAAATTTTAAAAGTAACAAAATGGTATCTTAAGTTAGCAAAAAAGATACCTAAAAGTAGCAGAAGGCAGCTAAAAATAGTATAAAGATAGCTAAAAGCTAAAATTAGCCAAAGATAAAATTGAGCAGAACATATTTCAAAGAGAACAATGTTTCTGAAGGAAATAAACTGATCTATTTGTATTTGTAAAAGATTTCTAATAAAGCTAACTATTTAGAAAAGTATAAAAGTTGCAAAAACCTGAAGTCGCATCACCCACAATTATACAACTAATTATATTTGATATATAAATGTAGTTATAAAACATTAGTTGTTTTGATGTGGAGCTTCAAAATAAAAGCGGCGACCTGTTCAGTTTTGGGGGTTATGTTGTTCCTCTGCATGTGCTGGATCAGACCGGTCATGGCGGTCATGCATTCATGCTGGTTCAGCTCGTCCATTTCTAAGTCCACCATGGCGTCCTGGGAGGGACTTCTGTCCTCGGTGGGACTTCTGTCCTCGGTCTCCTAAACACAGACGTAAATAAATCAGGCTGGCATGTTCTCGATTGTTCTCCTGACCTGGAAAATGTTTTCTCCACAAAAACTGGAAGCGTAAACGTAGCAGAGGATTTTCACAAATATCCGGAGCGGTCCACACGAGGCTGATCAAGGACAGAGTTTAAAGACGGAGGACTAATTTAAGACTTTTTACCGCGGCTCGTTTGCGTCCTGCTGGGTTTTGGGAGCTGAAGGAGAAGCTTTGAACTCCCGTGGAGAAGTCGAACTGACTCATCTCCTCACTCAGGCTGCCGTCGGCCATGTAGGACTGGGAGGACAGGTAGACGGGTGCCTCTGTGGAAACGACAACAAAACTCAGATCCTGGTCTTTGTGTCATCAAGAGCATCAACCCAGTCGGACCTGAGGAGCAGAGGAACTGTAAAGTTCTGCTGCTCAGGTCTGAGCGAACGCAGCTCGAACAACAGGAACTGATTCTTTCAGCTAAAACAAAACAAATAACAGCTGAAGGCAGGTGAAGAATGGATTATTAACTGAGCTGAAACATTTTAAACAAACAGAACAGAATCTAAAATCACCTAAACTGGACCTAAAAGCTAAAATGAGCAAAGCTGAAAACAGGAGCTTTAATTAGCAAAACGGTAGCTATAAGATAAATTAGCAAACCATAGATTGTAGCAAAAAATGAGCAAAACAGCAGCTAAAGCAAAAAATTACAAAAACAAAAGCGAAATTAGCAAAAACAGTGCTAAAAGCAGACATTTGCAAATCAGCAGCTAAATGCTACATTTAGCAACATTGTAGCTTGAGACTAAAATTAGCAAACTTTGGATAAGAACACAAATGAGCAGCTAAAGCAAGAAAGTTGGCAAATTAGCAGCTAAAATAGCATAGCTCAAATGAATAACCAAACCAAAACACAAAAACAGTAGCTAAAATTTGAATTAGCAAAACCATAGATTAAAGCTAGCATTTGCAAAACTGTAGCTAAATGCTACCATCAGCAAATCTTTAGTTAGAATTAATCATTAGCGAATCATACATCATGGGAAAAATGCTCTAAATAGTAAAAAAAAAGCCAATTTGCAGCTAAATCATAAAAATAAAAGCTAAATTGCCAAAAACCATAACTAACACCTAAAATTTACAAAACTGCAGCTAGCAAAAAGCCTAAAAGTATCAAAAAGCTAGTTAAAAACTAAAAGTAGCAACATTCTCATTAAAAGCAAAAACTGACAAAACTTAGGCTAAAAGCTAAAATTAGCAAAACCATTGCTAATGGCAGAAATTGGCAAAACTGTTGCTAAAAATTAAATTTGATAAAACAGTAGCTAAAGGCAAAGAGAAGCCAAAGGGAAAAAAACAAAATAAAGTAGCTGAAAACATTTTGGTAGAAATTATAAAGATCCAAATTAATTTCAGTGAAAATATTTATAGATACATTCTAATATTTTGATAAGTATGAAAGTTACACACAAAAAAAAGCTCAGCACCCATCTCCTGAATGAGCCGAACGTTTTGATACAAGAACAGCTAAAAAAAAGCACCAAGTATGCAGAACATATGGAAGAAATTCTAAACTGGTCAATAAATGTTCATTAACTGCACAAACAACAATAAAGTGCAAAGATACTGTGATTAAAAAGAAAACCATTGTTCAAAGATGGCTGTAATACCTCCGCTCTCCTCGCTAATTTCTTTACGAATCATAAAATATTTCTTCTTCCTCTCAAGCGGGACCTAAAGAAAGGAGGAAAACATTAAACAAAAGATATTTGATAATGAATATTAGCTGTTAAATTAAAGAGCATACCTCGATTTCAATGGGAAAATTGTAGATCCTTCGAACATCGACGATGTTTTCAAGAATAAACTGATTCTGGATTAAAAAATAAACAAATCAGCGAGGCGATCTAAACTCGTTTAGTTTTTTTTTTTAAGATGGCAGCACCTTCTCCGGTTTCTCACTGAAGAGGAAGCCCTGGTAGAATTTGGGCTCGTTGAAGCTGCGGCTGATGACGGCGATGCCGCAGTTGTACGCGGCGCAGTGATAAAGCCTCCTGAGGTCGAGCAGCTGCGTCTCGCCCGCCATGTTCTCCGTGAAGGCCTCGAAACACGACCTGCGTAGGAAAAATATTTAAAAAAACTCGCTAAGACTCATTCGTAACAATAAAAACAAATACTTTTTGCAAAAACGCACTTGATCAGAGCTTTGGACAGCTCGTTTCCCTCGGTTCTGTCCGAGCGACAGTACACCTGATTGATGCGGGACTCCTTGGAGTAAACCTCCTCCTTGGGGAGCCGAGCGTACAGCAGCTCCATCAGCTTAAAGCAGCCGATCTTCTTCAGCAGCTGAACCTCAAAAGCTGCTTCGCTGGACTGAAACGTACAAACAGATGGCTCGTCGCTCAACATTTTATTGTAATTTTAACTTGATAAACGATTCACATTTAACCCTTAAAGGTCGCATGGGGGGAAAAATATCAATAATCAGCAATACGTTTATATTTGTTTGTTTTTATTTATTTTGGTGTTGTCAATAAACAACTGGTTCTGCCTTTAGGGTGTCCATTGAGAAAAAAACAAAAACATATTGAAATCCATTATAAATGCATTTTTTGGATCCTATATTTATAACACCTTAAAATAACGCATTTAATTAAGTTTTTAAATAACAGCCACAAAATAATAAACTGTCAATTAAAAAAATACTAAATTGGGGAGTTTTGTCAAACTAAAAGCCCATAAGGGGGTAAAATTGTAAAAATTGTTCAAATTTGATATTTTTATTTCAGGCTAAGATAGCTTTAAAAGACTGACTAGTTTATTGTTAATAAAGATAATAGAAAATGTTGTGGTGGTCAAAATTCCTCCCCAGGAACAGTTATTGTCATAAAGGACTGCCCCTGTAGGGTCCTTTATCTGCATCTGCATCTGGTAGCAGCCAAACTGACAAAGACCATGCAGAATAATGTAGTATTTTAATTCTACAGCAGCGAAAGCTGTGTAGTCTCTGTAAGTAGGTCTAGGAAAACAAAACAAACAAAAAAAAATTTGTATCTGATATCAGCCAAAAATACAATATCGTGCATCCCTGGTTAAAATCTAATTCTTTTACACATTGCATGGTTATTCCTGCAGAAATATTAAGATATAACTGCAGGAAGTGTCCACAGGCAGCACTGAAAATGCTACAGCTAGCTGCTGCTGAAGCTTTTTCCATTTGTAAAAAAAAAACTATGACCAAATCACGCGACATTGACGGCGGTGTGGAAAAGTTAATAAACAATTAGTTGCATGAGCTGCTACGGCTATTTTGAGACTGAACAAGCTATCCAGAACAGGTAAGATGTTAGCTATTCACAACCCCTGCACAGATGACTATTTTAAAAGAGCCGAAGCCTTGCTTTAATCTTCAAACCTTGGTGAAACGTCTCTGCAGGAGGGCGATTATGTCGCAGACGTTCGCCTCGAAGAAGTCGCTCAGGGCCTTGGAGCTGCAGTGGGAGGCCATGGGCAGCAGGACCCGCTCCGTCATGGCCTGCAGCGTTGAGCTGACCGGCACGTCGCCCTGCTGGATCGCCGTGTGCACGGCGCACAGCAGCTGCAGCTGCCGCGCACCGCTCGCCCTGACAAAGACAGAGCGGACACGATAAACGCCTGCCGCAGCCTGACCCTCGGCAGGAAGGACTTTTACTGACCTCTTTGCTATCCTTTGGAAGCAGGTCTGGAACTGCTCCTCCATGATGTGCTTCCTGTCCCGGCACAGAACTCCTGCCAGCAACTGGAGCAGAAGCGGGCTCTGGGACAGTTCCAGGGCATCCAGCAACTACAAATCCCCAGAAAACGGTGGATCAGGTGGTTGTAAAGAAACGAACGTCCATCCTTACGGTGCTCCGGATGTCTGCGTTTACCTTCTGGACACAGTCCATGTAGTTGTTGCGGTGCAGGGAGCCCTTGGCGAACTCGTCGGACTGCATGGGGAAGTGGGACGCTATCAGGGCTTCGAGGGCCCTCTGCAGCTCTGCCAGAGGCTCCTCTTGGAGGCTTGTGAAGAAAGGCAACACCAGCAAGGCCTGACTCTGAGGAAACAGACAAAATATATTCATGCATAAACTCAGTTTTGTGGTTTTTTTAAAGACAGAAAATGTAAAAAAAAAAAAATCAAAGTTACCTTGAAATTCAGGTGCAGATTCATGTCGAGCAGCAGTGAAGTGAAGGTGGAGAAGACGGGCCGGAACGCTGCATGGTTCACATCGGAGCAGACCGAAGAGTCAATCTAATCAGACCGAACAAGATTCATCAAATAAATCAGAGTTGGACCTAAAGAGAATTTTCAGACACTCTGAAGCAAGGAGAGCTGAAATGAGGCATTACTCCCCGGGACGGGGCGAGATATTAGGGTCAAGAGGCGAGACGAGATTTTAACAATATTTTCAATCAATTTTTTTTTATCCTGAAAACAGCTGACTGGAATCTTTCCAGATCTTAGAACGTGGTCCAACTCGTTTAATAAACAGCCAAAATAAAATCCTGATCAAGGGCCAGCCTTATTTTTTAATATTTTCTCAAATAATTAAACAAACTTGTCCCCTTATTAACTGGTTTCTACAAAAAAAATGTTCTACTGAAGGCCATCAGGACAGCTAAAAAAAACCTGAATAAAATTTTAAACAGCTTCTAACATTTCACCATAAAATTAGAATAAAAACTAAAAATAAGGATTTAATACATTCAGGCAGACACTGTATCTGTGAACATTAGAGTCTCAGGACATTAGAGTAAAACTCCTTTGTGTTTTTTATTAGTATTCTCATTGTGGGGAAGGTCTTAACGAACGGTACAGTTCGAGAGGTTCTTTATTTTCTCGGCTGTAAAACCAACAAATGACCACGTGATCTGGTTCCATTTTAAACTAGAGAAAATGCAGTTCCTGCAAAAACGCAGAGTGAATGCTTATTGCAGAAGAACTTGCTGAAATTAGCTAAAACATGCTAAAATGTAGTTGAAATGGAAGAACAAGCCTAAATTAGCAGAATAAAGCTTAAAGAGCACTTGCTGAAATAGGTTTAAATAAAGCAGAAATTTGCACAAACATTAGGAAATTAGAAAAAAAAAGCTGAAATTAGCAAACAATGGCTGAAAAGTAGCTGAAAAGCAGAAACAAGCCTAAACTACCTGAAAAAAGCAGAAAGAGCTGAAATGAGTTAAAAATGTGAAATTAGCTGAAAAAGCTAAAATTAGCAGAATAAAGCTGAAACGACCATAACAAGCTGAAATTATCAGAAAGAAGTTAATTAGGCTGAAAGTGTAAAAAAAACCACAAACGTGAATTTATCTGAAAACAGACGAAATTGGCTTAAAACGTAGCTGAACAGGTAGAACAAGCTTAAATTAGTAGAAGAATGCAGAAAAAACATGTTTGCCAAATTACGCTGAAAGCGGAAATGAGCACAAAAAAGTGGAATTTATCTGAAAAAAGCTGAAATTAGCAAACAAACAAACAAAAAAAGCAGCTGAAAAGTAGCTAAAAAAAGCAGAAAGAAGTTTAAATTACCAGAAGGAAGTGGCGAGAGCACATTTTTGCTTAATTAGAATGAAAAAAGTTTAAATTACAGCAAAAAAAAAAAAAGAGTCAAATAAGCTGAAAAAGCTAAAATTAGCAACTTCTTTTGGCTTTTCCCCCTTCGGGGGTCTCCACAGCGAGTCATCCTCCTCCATCTCTGTTCTCTGCATCCTCTGTCCTCTCCATCTACCTCCATGTCCTCTCTTAACTGCATCCATATATCTCCCCTTTGTCTTACATAAAACAGCTAAATAGTATCTGAAATAGCATAACAAGCTGAAATGTGCAGGAAGAAGTTAGAAGCAGCACAAAAATGATCTGCTCAACAGGCTGGAGTGAAGTTTGCGTACGGTCCTAGTGCCTGACATGTTTGACCTGCCGCCACACTAACAATTTAAAATGGTGGGTGCATTTCAAGGAATAATATAGCCAAAGTCGAGAGACGAGGTTTTTTAGTTTGCGCGACAGTTTTCAACTCAATGAGAAATCAAGTTTTAATCTACACCTCTAGTTAAGAACAATTATCTTACCTGTAAAAGCTTTACGAACAACCCCACTTTAAATTGTCCAACAGACACAATAACTACCATTACTCAGGTAATGCTTCACCTGAAGGAGCTTGGAGAGCAGAAGAAGAGTGTCAGTTTTACTCTCCGAAGTGGCTGAGGGTCCCTCCCACCATGTCTGCAGGCTGACCCACCTCCTCAGCACCTTCTCCACCAGCTCCTTCCCCTGTGTCTTCCTCACAGAGCGCTCTCTGAAGCTGTGATCCAGCATGCCGTTCAGCAGCATGCTCACCTAAACCACACGGAGAACCCACTTGTTACCACCCTGCGGTCACCTGTAACGTCTCTTGACTAAACCTGAACTGAGACAACAAACTACCGTGGAGGGGTTCTGAGACGCAGCGTTCATAAGGCGAGGCACGGAGGTTGTCAGACTTTTCAGCAGCTTGGTGTTGACGGTCATCTGGAAGAGGCTGTAGAAGTACTCGCCGTGCGAGAAGCTCAAGAAGTTACGGCTGTGATCGCCGGATATTGGTACAGAAAGCATGATGGAGTTCAACAGCAAATCCACCAGCTGCTCACTCTGCAGAGACATTAAAAACAAACAAATACAACATGAGGTGTGTGCAGTTAAGGGTGCCAATGCATAATGCTGTGGGAGGAAACCGGAATACCCAAAGAAAACCCGCGCATGCACGGAGAGAACATGCAAACTCCACCCAGAAACATCCCTGGCTAGGATTCGACCCAGCAACCTTCTCGCTGAGAGGCAACAGCTTTACCAACTGCACCACCGTGCCGCATCAATAAACATGAGGATAATTATCTAAAATTGTACAACTGTGCATGTTTCTAATTTAACATTTGATTAATACATATTTGATGTGATTTAGACGAAAACACATAAATCTGTTGGCGTTATTTAACGTTACAGCCTGATGTTGCAATTTGTACATGACCTCTAAACTCTCATCTCGCGTCCTGTGTTTCTGTCGGTGTCCCCGTCCAAACTGAAAACAAAACTAAACACAACACCTGCTTCACATAAACTCCAATGTTATTATGAATCTGTGCATTAGGTTTACTAGGTTCAGATCAACTACTGACGCGCTCGCGCTAAAACTAAATCTGCTCATAGTCAACTCAACCACATTTGTTCAAAACCTGACCAACCTGTTGGCTGAGAGAAAAGGCAAGCTGAAGCAGACCGTCTGCTACTCTCTTGGTGTTAACGTCCAACGAGGGAAGCGCCTTCCTGTCGCCTCCAGGAGCTATGCCTTTATAGACCGCCATCAGAAGTCTGGACCCAACAGATTCGGTGTAGGCTGAATCCTTCAAGAGAAAACACACACACAGTGAATGTGTAATAACAGCCAAAAAATGGAAGACACATTTTGTGCTCATATTTGTACCTGGCTGTGCAGGATGGAGTCAAGGAAGCCAGCCCTGTGGATCTGCTTACAGGAAGAAAGCATCATTTCCATTTGGTTATGGTGGCTGCTCGAATGGTACAGGTCTACAGCACACAGATCCTCCACACTATCATGGCCAAAAAAAAGAAAAATATAACAAAAAGTTTTAGTTATTTCTAACATTAAATCACAGCTGCAGAATATTTCTTGTTTTCTTAAGAACATCTCACTACATCTGCAAACTTTACTATTTTAACTATTCATATAACAAAAGGTTTAGCATAATTGGGAATCTGACACTCCCCCAAATATGGGCGGGGCTTATGATATAAATCTAGCCCACATTTGGCCGTCCATGTCCATGCCAGTGCATAAGCCCTTATTGCTGATCTGATCTTTGTCCGTTTATGACACACACCTTAAAAGAACAAAAAAACAACAAATAAAAAGCAATTTATACATCAAAACCTATAGTTTGAACAGGAATAGTGTGCTATCCATGTATGATGTACAATGCACACCCCATTTTCCAAATTTTAGCTGAAACACTGGAAGTTACGCACCTTTTCCGTGAGATTTTTGTCCGTAAGTTACTTTCAAGGTGGCTGCGGTATGGCGAGTCCAGCAGAGCTTTGAGTAGGGGTACGCACACCTCTGGAAGGTTCTTCATCACTTCCACGTCAGCCATGTTGAACCCAACAGCCGCTGGCTCGCATACCACTGTCGCAGTCACCTCAAAGAACAGGGAGCAAAACAAATCTTGTTCCAGGAGCTGTGGATAAAAAAAACAAATAAAAAATCACATATCAGAATTTTCAAAGAAACTACAGAAATAAAGGTGCAAACGTGGAGAGCTGAATGACTGTAGACATTTGCTGAAACTGAGTTGTTAAAACCTAAAATAAGCAGAACACTAAATATCAAAAGTCTAGCTAGAAGCTAAAAGTATCAGAGCAGTAGATAATAGTAACTTATGTTTAGTCAAAAGTAGCAAAACACTATCTAGAAACTGAGTTGCTAAAGGCTGGCTAAAAGCTAAAAGTAGCAAAATGATAGCCAATCGTAACAATAGTCTAGCTTATACTAAAAGTTGAAAATGGCAAACTAAAAGCATTAAAAGGTTTGCTAGAAGCTAAAAGCAGCAAAAGCCTAAAATAGTAAGAGACTAGTTAAAAGCTGAAAAATAGCAAAATGCCAGCTAAATGTATTACAGCCTAGCTAAAAGCATCAAAAGGCTGGCTAGGAGCAAAAAGCTGCAAAAGCTAAAAGTTGCAAGAGGCTAGTTAAAAGCTGAAATGTAGCAGAAAGGTACAAGGACAACTTTAGCTAAAGCTAAATGTAGCAAAAGCCTAATTAATTACTAAAAATAGGAAAAAAAAAGACTGGCTAGTAGCATCAGAAGAGTATCTAGAAGCTAATAGTATCAAAAGTCTTGCTAAAAGTTAAAAGTAGCAAAAGTCTAGCTTAAGTGTTTCTTTCGGCTGCTCCCTTCTTCAGCGGTTGCTACAACGAGCGAACTTGCATGAAAGATTTGTTAATGGTTTTACGTCGGATGTCGGAAAAGTCTAACTATATCCTAAAAATACTGTATAAAAAGGATGGCTTAAATTGTCACAAGAACAAATAGTAGCTCAACGTAGCAAAACACAGGCTTAAGAGCTAAAAGTAGCAGAATGGTAGCTAAAAGCAGTAAAGGTCAGGCTAAAAGCGAAACTTGGCAAAAGCTAGAAGTTGTAAGAGGATAGTGAAAAGAAGCAGAATAGTAGCCAGTGTTTCTCCTTGGTCAATTGCCTTGGCAGGGCGCTCATGTCTTTGGGGCATTTGTCGACGGGTGGGGGGGATGCGTGAGAAGCGGAGCGCTAAAATATGTAGCTTCTTGGCTAGCGCAACTGTAATATGCACTGCTAGCTTAGCGCTACGTCAATGCCTGCAATTGGCGATGGCAGCGGGGGGATATTTTGGTAGGCAGGGCGCTTGGTTCTGTTGACAGGGTGGGGGTGCCCCCCTTGAATAACAATAGGGGAAACACTGGTAGCTAACAGAAAAGTATAGCTAAAAGTGTCAAAAGTTTCACTAGAAGCTAAAATTAGCAAGTTGTTAGCTAAAAGCTCAAAGCAGCTTAAGAAAATAAGAACAGAGCCAGTAGCTGAAGCAGATTTCAAATAGAACAATGTCTTGGAAGGAACTGAAAATATTTCCATGTTTGTTTATGGAGAAAAAAAACCCATAAGTAAATACAGTAAAAAGTATAAAAGGTGCAAAAACCAAAAAAATATTTGTACGCATCTCCTCAATGAGCTGAACGTTTTGACATTTGAATGACTAAAATACCACAAAGTATGCAGCTAGGTTAAAAAACAATTCTAATAATAGCAAAATGGTAACATTCACACAAAAATCATGGGTACCTTCCAGAACCCCTGGTCTCCTTTGACAAGAATCATGGAGGCGAACTCCAGCAGACGGACGATGATGGTGCACTTGCTGTAATTGTACTGGTCCACTTCTCTCGGGCTGAAGTGGGAGGTCTTCTCACCGAGAGAGAAACAGCTCTCTGCTGCTGTGAGTTCATGAGCTGCCAGCTCCGTCAGGAAGAATCGGGTCGCCTTCAAGAAGCTGGATTTGTCTTTTGAGTCTGGGACGTGTAGGGTAAAAAGTTATTCATGGAGCTCAATTAATGGATCATAATCATCTCCTCTCCAGAACTTACTGAGAATGTGCTGAGGCTTGACTATGTGTAAGCTGATGAAGGTGTTGTAGCAGTCCACAACGGCCAGCAGAAGGTCCATCCACTGCAGGGCGGCCCGCACGCTGAACGGGCCTGTCAGGTCCCTGAGCGTGGGCTGGGAGAGGAGACCACCCCCCTCAAACTGTGAGATCAGGAAGTCCGCATCGCGATCATTCAGAATCCCGTCCAACCACTGAGGCAGAGATTTCTTCCCTAACGAACAGACATTTTAAATCGGATGCAAAATTAAAGTAGCGTTGCTCTAAAAATTAAAAGCCAAACATTCACTGAGCTTTTCATGGCAGAGTTTTAAAAAGTTTTCACGCATTAAACCTTAAGATAAATGTACACAAATACAGGCAACACTGTGATATCTCGCATGACTTTTTCATCTATTTTACTCATTTGAAAATATTTTCCTCTTTTAAAAAAAAAATAGTTAAAAAACGCCGTATTCTGAAATCTGCTTCAGCTACTGGCTCTGTTTTTCTCTTCTTATGCTCCTGTTAGATTTTAGCTACAGCATTGCTGATGTTAATCTTTTGGCTATATTTTTTATATTTACTTTTAGCGACTTTTAAATCTGCTTTAACTTTTAGCTGCCGTTTTGCCAACTTAAGCTTTTAGCTGGGGTTTTGCTAATTTTAGCTTCTTGTTACTATGGTTCTAAATTGAAGAATTAAATGAGTCAAGACAGTTTTCCACTGTCTCAACTCTCCTCAGCTTCGCACGACACTGCACCAGTTAAGTGCCTCCCCACTGTTGGTAGCCACTTCCCTCAGCCCAGTTTTTGGAACCCCTTTGATTGATGTTCTAAGCAGACTGCTCTGATGGGCCCATTGTGACATAAGCAGGAAG
Source organism: Nematolebias whitei (assembly GCF_014905685.2). NCBI lineage: Eukaryota > Metazoa > Chordata > Actinopteri > Cyprinodontiformes > Rivulidae > Nematolebias > Nematolebias whitei. Next base: position 33,662,126 of record NC_056517.1, read on the forward strand.
CAGCCGTTGATTGGTCAGTGGAGCTACATCACTGGATGACCCACCTGGCAAAACTACAAACTACATCTGGACCTCCACTTCCACATCGCGTTGACGGACAGCACAATAAGTGAGTGCGTTTACCAAGGAGCTGATGATGGTGCAGCATGGCTATACCTTGACTTAGAAGCAGTCCCGAGATGAGCTAAGGAAACTGAAGTCCGATTCTAGGGTGGCTAAGGACAACGGGTGGACTGGCTTGAACACAATGACCAGTTACGACCCCGTCCACTTTGCATTGATGATCCCGCCCACTTTGCATTGACGATCCCACCCACTTTGCACTGATGATCCCACCCACTTTGCACTGATGATCCCGCCCACTTTGCATTGACAATCCCGCCCACTTTGCATTGACAATCCCGCCCACTTTGCATTGACAATCCTGCCCACTTTGCATTGACGATCCCTCCCACTTTGCACTGATGATCCCGCTCACTTTGCGTTGATGATCCCTCCCACTTTGCACTGGTGATCCCGCCCACTTTGCATTGATGATCCCTCCACTTTGCACTTATGACCCCGCTCACTTTGCAATGATGATCCCGCCCACTTTGCATTGATGATCCCGCCCACAGAGTGGGGAAACAGGTCAATCTCCACTGTAGTGCAAATCACTTCCACCTGAGAAGAACCAAGAGCCGAGCAGAGTCACAAGATGGCAAAGCGGCATAAGAATGCATTTAGACTACTCCAGGTAGAGAATGCCAGGATGGTGATGGTATTTTTGGGATCTCTACTGTTTTAAAAATATTATCCCACCACTTAGCCTCATATTCTTTGTGTTCAATTACAAACATTTGCTGAATTAAGCGCCAAAAGAGACAAATTAGCACGGACTGGTTGAAAATGACATTCATTGTTCCTGTTAGTTTCTGACATGAAAGGAAAAAGCATGCCATACGTAATGGATGGATCAACATATCTGTTCAGGAGCAGTCGGTGGTTTGGGTTCAGGGTGGTTGTCAGTCCATTCCCTCCAATTAAGTGTTTCGAACAGATGTACGTACTCCTGTTTACATTTATCTGGCCTAATCCAACGACCACATTTCTCTCCCTGAGCATTTGTCTTTGGAAACGGTGAGAATCAAATACCGTGCCTATGAGACTAGTCAGAGTATCGGCCATCACTACTGCAGGTCCCGTAGCAACAAAGTTTCTTAGATACAATTTTTCTGCTTTTTATTAGATTTTTTTTTAATCAGCACAAACCATCACTGTATTGTATTGTACTCTAAGTTCTGCTCGCCCGAAATCCGGGTTCTTACTGACGCCACACATTAGGAGCTATTTTTAGTAACCCTGACCAGCACTATTATAGATTTTAGCTATCCATCAATTACATTTACCAGCTACTTCCTTTCTCGGTAGTGGGAGTCACTGGTGGCCATATCTGAAAACCACTGTGCACCTTGGACAGGTTTTCAGATCTTGTTTTGCTTGTTTTAACTAACCAAGTCCCCCTGCACTCAGCGTTTGCACGGCATTTTAAGAGAACATGCTAATTTCTTAGCTCAAAATAAAAATCCACATCTTTTCTGAGCTTCCAGCACACCTGGGATGAGGGGAATAAATTCATAGAGGAGCTCCATGCACTTGTGGCGGCACTCGGTCTGCGGTCGGCCACATTGTTCCAGCAGCCAGAGGAGCACATCTGACAGACACACCTTTCCATCAGGTGGGAAACCCCTGGAACACGATGGACACGACACCACAGATGAAATGTAATGCTCAGTAATCTACAGTCTGCAAAATTAATAACCAAGCAGTTCATTTCACCGCCCTGAGAAATGACTCATTTTTAGAGCAGTTTTGATTAACTCTTAAATTAAAGATCTAAGGATCTTAAATATATTCATCTTCAAATTAAATCTAAGGCATTAATACATTATATAATACAGTAATTGTTACATATATATATCTAACCTTGGGATGCGCCTCTTTGCATTGTGCTGATTGAGAGCGGGGGCTTTGTGTTTGATTATTCTCTTCAGATGGTCAATGGCGCTGCAACACTGCTGCAATGACCCTGCAACACAGAGAGAAGCAATTATTATTAAAATGAACCATAAAAACAAGTCTAACCAGAGAAATTAGCATTTTCTGAGTGCTGAATGACTTTGCTGACAAAGACACAAGAAGCAGAACACTAGCTAAAAGCTAAAAAACAAATGCTAGCTAAAAACTAAACAAAGCAAACCAGAGTTGTAAAACTTTTTAAAGACAAAAATTAATCAATTATACCCTGGACATTTGAATATGCCATCTGTAATGTGGGTGTGAAAAAACATTTACCCATAGATCGCTCGTCTGAGTGTCCCAGAGCCAGACTTTCAACAAATATGACGAGAACCTCAAAGACGAACTGTTCCACCAAAGAGTTCTCCTCCCTGTGAAGTCAGACACAACACAGACTCTGATGAACGAGAAAAATATGTTAAGAAACACAAATGCTAACAAAATCAACTAAAGAAACAGCTTTTTCTGCTAAAAAGCAGATTGAATGTTGAGTTCTAAATGTGTTGATGGAACAGAGGCTAAAAAGAGCAGAAAAGAGGCCAAAATGAACAGAACAGTGGCTAAGATGAGCAAAAGTGGCTAAAGTTAGCAGATTTAGCTAAAATGTGCAAACCAGAGGCTAAAATGTGCAGAACAGTGGCTAAAACTAGCAGAACAATGGCTAAAATTAGCAGAGGTGGCCAAAATGTGCAGAGCAGTGGATAAAAGGAGCAGAACAGTGGCCAAAATGAACTAAACAGAGACAAATATGAGCAGAGTCGCTAAAATGTAAATGAGTCCCAAGGCTCAATGAGACTAACCTGTATAAATAAAGGTTGAATGGAAAAAAATGAGCCGAACAGTGTCTAAAATGTGCAAAACAGTGGCTAAAATAAGCAGGACAGTGGCTTAAATCAACTAAACAGTGGCAAAAATGAGCAGAGTGGCTAAAATGAGCAGAACAGAGGCTAAAATGAGCAGAACAGAGGCTA
>NC_056517.1:33665164-33678722 GCF_014905685.2 Nematolebias whitei
AATGAGCAGAACAGAGGCTAAAATGAGCAGAACAGAGGCTAAAATGAACAGAACAGTGGCTAAGATGAGCAGAACAGTGGCTAAAAGGAGCAGAACAGTGGCTAAAAGGAGCACAAGAGTGGCTAAAATCAGCAGAACAGTGGCTAAAAGGAGCACAAGAGTGGCTAAAATGAGCAGAACAGTGGCTCAAATCAACTAAACAGAGGCAAAAATGAGCAGAGTGGCTAAAATGAGCAGAACAGTGGCTATGATGAGCAGAACAGTGGCTAAAATTAGCAGAACAGTGGCTAAAATGAGCACAACAGTGGCTAAAAGGAGCAGAACAGTGGCTAAAATCAACTAAACAGAGGCAAAAATGAGCAGAGTGGCTAAAATGAGCAGAAGAGTGGCTCAAATCAACTAACCAGAGGCAAAAATGAGCAGAGTGGCTAAAATGAACAGAACAATGGCTAAAATGAGCAAAACAGACAGAGCAGAATAAAAACAAAAAGCTAAAAACAGAAAACACAAAAACTAAACTTGAAAAAGATAGAGGCGAACAAACTAGAAGCAGCGCACCAATGAAGCTAAAAGCAGCACAACAATAGCTATAATTAGCAAAACAGAAGCTATACATTGCAAAGCTCCTTAAAGCTAAAAGCAGCTAAAGTAAGTGAAACAAACAGAATCAGTTTGCTAATCCAGATTCCAAAACAAACTTTGTTTTTGAAGAAATTGAAGAAATCCTAATGTATTTATACGGGGAATCTCATTTTAGATCAAGTTATTCTTTTTTAAACATTTAAAAGTTACCAATCTCAAAAGCCAGAGCATCCATCTCCTGAATGAGCTGAACGTTTTGATATACAAGCAGCTAAAATAGCACCAAGTACGTAGACTCAACAATCACTCAAAGTAGAACTAAAAGCAACAATCCAGACTGAGCTGCGTCGGACCTGAACTGCCTGTAGATGCTGTTGAAAGCTAAAGCGGCTCCAAGTCTTTTGAACCCGTTTGGGTGAAGGGCCAAGCTGTAAATGCGTTTAAACAGGGACTTCATGTTGGTCGGGCTCTTCTCCTGCTGCTTGGGGGTGGTTTGTTTGATTGACCATTTGACAAACTCTTCAATGCAGCGGCCACAGAAGTCTCTGAGAGTGCTGTCCACCGGGTCCACCACACCGTCCTGAAGACACACAACCAGGAGGAAAACTCAACACGCTGCCTTAAACCCCCAACGACGATGAGTTCAGGTGCAGGTAAAACCGTCAGAATTAAATGCCTTACCAGAATGGCCTCCAGAACAGCTACTGTATCTTGGCTCTCGAACTTCTTGTTGTTTGTGAACCAGTGAATCAGCTGCATGACGAGCGGCTCAAACAGCTGTCTGGTTACCTGGAAAACAAAGACGTCGTGGTCAAACCCTCATAAGAGATCTGTATGTGTTGAGAACGACTCTCAGCTACTACCACACCAAACTTTAGCGCAACATTGGTAGACTTGACTGAGTTACAGCCATTTTTGTGTTAAGAAGTTAAGATGCTAGAAGGTTTCAATAAAACCCATCCAGTGGTTCATGAGATATGTAGCTAACCGACAAACAGGGCGGAGTACCAATCGTTATTCTGAACAAAGAACCCTAAAGGCCTAAAATACAAAGTGCTTCCCCACCATTATACAAGGACGCCGCCTCGCCCGGTCAACAACAGAACTGAGTGCCCTGCCTACCAAAATGAACTGGCCCCCCCACCCCCATTGACATCTGTCGGCACTGATGTAGCGCTAAGCTAGTGGTGCGTAATACATATGCGTTAGCTAAAAGCTATAAAGGTAGCGCTCCCGTTCCCCTCCCCCCAACAACTGTCGAAACAAACAGCGTGCAAAACAGATGTGTCTTCATCTCCACCCCTCCTCCACCTCACAGTCGAAGAGATGAGCGCCCTGCCAAGGCATGTAACCTAGAGAAAACACTGAATATGTGTGGATCAATCTCTGCATCTATTTTACCACATTTAGTATCAATCTCTATAAAACTGACTGACAGTTATTTTAAGGACAATTAGCTGTGGTGGCCATCTTGAATCAGGCTGGCACCAGAAGGTGACTGGGTGTAGACGTGCATCCATCCAAAGGCGTTTCAACCTCTACAACACGAGCGTCAGACGAACCTGATCGACATCACAGGCCAAACGCAGCAAAACAGGAAACAGTCTTTTGTGCAGCTTGTACATCGGCGGCAGTCGGTTCTCCCCTTCAACCATCTGAGCGCTCTTCCCGACCATGAAGATCACCGAGCTGTGGAGCAGCTCACAGGCCGCGACCTGCAAAGACACGCGAGAAGATCCTGAACACCTGCTTGTCTGAATATGCCGAGAGTCGAAGAATGCGTACTTTGGTTTGCCGGTCGCTCGTGGACAGAGCCAGCTCGCTGATGCGAGGCAGGAATGGGTCGAGGTAGATCACTGGCTTCATGTCGGCGAAAGGCACAGCAAAGCTGAGCCTTTTCTCCGAGTCCCAGGCGACAAACTTCTTCATCATCTCTTCTGAGGAGACCACTATATGCAAAACACAGAGGCTTATACAGAAAAACTAGCTACATGCATCCACCACACGTCAAAGACTTAAAAGGACTACACTTGAACAACAAGGTTTGATTCTTACCGGTGACGAGGTTTCTGTTCAGCCTCCCTCCCAGGTGACCGAGCAGCTTCACCACCCGGAGTCTTAGCATGACGAGAGGAGCGTCTTCCTGCATAAAGACAAACGTCACCAAGAAAACTCAAGACCTGCATGACTCTCAGAAAAGTTTTACTTTTTTATCACGCATGGAAAAGACGAACTCTATTCCTCACGTTATGAAAAAAGAAATACAAAACAAGAGAAACTATTTTCTGCTAAATGCAGTCTGAACGCTGAGAGCTGAATGACTGATGCAGTTTGCTGCTGAAGCTAACTGAGAAGCAAAACATGAACTAAAAGCTAAAGGGAACGAAACACTTGCTAAAAGATAAAGTAGCAACAGGGTCTCTAATGTTTAATGTAGCAAAAGGTTAGATTACTGTAAGTATACAAATGCTAGATTGAAAGTAAAAGTAGTAAAAGGCTTGCTATAAGCATAAAAAAAGCTAGCCAGAAGCTAAAACCTATCCGTTGCAAAAGGCTAGCTAAACCCTTAAAGCATCCAAGGCTTCCTAAATGCTAAAAGTAGCATAATGGTAGCTTAAATTTAAAAGCAAAATGTTAGGTAAAAGTAGCAGAAAGGTAGCAAAAGGCTTTCTAAAACTTAGCTAAGCGTAGTAAAATGCTAACTAGAAGTAGTAATAAACTAGCTGAAGGTTAAAAAGGTAGCTAAAAGCAGTAGCCTAGTAGCTCATTGCTAAAAAAAAATAGCAAAAGGCTAGCTAAAAACTAATGTAGTAAAAGCTTAACTAAAAGCCAAAATTAGCATAACAACAAAAAGTAGCAAAAGGTTAGCTAAATGCTAAATGTAGCAAAAGGCTAGTTGAAAGCCAAACGTATAAGTTTTCAGAAAACTTGAGGAAAAATTAAAAAGAGGAAAACAAAAAAGTGAATGCTGAAACAATTAAATCAAAATTTGTATTTGTTACCGTAGAGAGCTGGTTGGATTTCTTCAGCAGCCTTGTCATCACTCTGTTGTACCCTCTGTCACTTTTCGATGACAAAGAAGACATCACCTCCCAGTTGCTCTCATCTTTGTCTAAGCAAAAACGTCTTCAAATACAAGCATTTATAAACGAGAATAAACGTGTCAGGGTGCGTCTTACCATTTGTAGAGGTGGTTTTCAGGTATCCATCCAGGAGCGGCAGGATCTCCTTGTAGCAGGGCTGCAACGTCTCCTGGGTAATGTTGGAGGACCAGTCCTCGAGCGCGTCCAGGGCTGTGTTGGCCAAAGGAACGTGGCTCAGACCCAGCCTCAGAGCTGTCTGGACCCAACCAAAGCACAAACCCACACATTTACTTCAGTAACTGACAGTAAAACTCTTTAAAAGATGCATGAGTGGGTGGGTAGGTTGGTGGATAGGTAGGGTGTGTGAGGTAGGAAGGGCAGGTACAGGGGGAGGGGAGGGTAAGCACAAAGGTAAGTAGGTAAAGTGCGTAGGGTAGGTGGGTAGGAAAGTAATCAGGTAGGCAGATAGGAGTAGAAGGTATGATAGAATGGGATGGTAGACAGAGAAGACGGGGTATGGGTGGAGCTAAGTAGATAGGTAAGAAGATAAGGTGAACAGGGTAGGTAGGAAGGTAAGATGGTATGGTAGGCAGAATGATTTGGTATGGAAGGATAAGTAAGTAGGCAGGGAGGATAGGATAGATGGGTATGGTAAGGTATGTACAGTAGGTATAGAGGGAGGGTAGGTAGATATTAATGTAGGGTAGGTAGAAACGTACATTGAACAAAAATACAGTAAATGCAACACTTTTTGCACCCATTTTTCATGAGCTGAACTTGAAAATCTATGACTTTTTCTACATCCACAAAATACCCTTTTCTCTCATCGTTCACAAATTTGTGTAAATCTGTTAGTGAGCACTTCTCTGCCGAGATAATCCATTCACCTCACAGGTGTGGCATATCAACAAGATGCCGATTAGACAGCAGGATTATTGCACAGGTGTGCCTTAGGCTGACCACAATGAAAGGCCACTTTAAAATGTGCAGTTTTAATCTATTGGTGATGATTTTTTAAGATTTTACCACATATTCAATATTTACTACCACAAACTCAATTTTTAGATAAATTTATACATATGTATAAACATGTATGTATCCATTGTACATATCCATCCATCAAGGCTAGCTAAAAACTAATGTAGTAAAAGCTTAGCTAAAAACCAAAGTTAGCATAACAACTTCAAGTCTTTGTACGTATCCATCCATCCATCCATCCAGAATCCCACCTCCAGAGCAGGACAGTAGGCCTTGATGTTCAGAGCCACGATGTTGTGGTGCAGTGAGAGGACAAAGGTCAAGCAGGACGCCAGGAGTTCATCTTTGTATTGCTTCATCCTCACACACACCTAGTGGTCATCACACATTCATAAATCATATGTTGAAGTAATATAAAACAAACAAGACTTTTTCCCCAAAATGAAAGGTGTACCTCTTTCCCAAACTTAGAGAAAAGTGCAAAACAAGCACTTTTCACTGTGTCACCCTGAGGAGATGCAGAACTTCTGAGGCCAACTCCCTGTTGAAGAGCAGATTTTTAATGTTCGTATACATATTAAATAAAAATATGTGCTTGTTACGAGACCACCTTCTTTATACCCTACACATTCTCTGAGCTGCAACAGATCACGGAAGATTTTTGGTTAAAATGTTGGAATGCAGGACGGCATTGATTTGATTTCTTTTTTTTTTTAAGAAGATGAGTTAGCCAGTGTAACAAAATGAAAATATTACCTGGAAGTACTTCATTCTCTTGGCAATTTTCATGGTGACGGACAGCAGCTTGTAAAAGCCGCTGACAAGAGGATTTCTTATGGAGTGGAGGATGAGTTCATGACTCAGGGGATACATCCAGGAGTGGAAATATTCCACATGTTTATTCAGCAACAACTCACTGCACAAAAGGAAAAAGAGATCACATGGATCTTTAAATGTACAGTTCAGATGTCTCGCGGTTAAAAATCTAACGGGGCTTCAGTCCTATAAATGGGGAGGAACGTTCTCGTTGTGCGTCTTTACCTGCAAAAGTCCACCAGGTTGATGAAGGCAGTGAAGTCTTTGACCTTGTTGGGCAGCAGGTGAGCTGTGGGGTCGGACGACGGCAGGGCATGGGCCGAGTCATCCGGCGTCTGGGAGACAACAGATCACAGGTGATTTTACGACAACTTGACATCAATAATGGCGTCTGTCAGTTTCTAACCGTAGATCCCATTGCAATGTGTGACGTCAGCAAGTATTAAGATCTCCGGCAATAGGAACTTCGAGTAAAATGCGATTAGCGCCGTACTTGTGGTTTGCGCCAATAAAAAAGATGGTATCTAAGAAGCTTTGTCGCTACAGGACTTGCAATAGTGACATCTTGCTGATATTTGCAAGGCATATGGTTCATGACTTTTCCAAAGCCGTATACTCGGGGAGAGAAACGTCACCTCATTATTGGGGGATTTCACTAAACAGGGATTTTTTTTTTAAAGCATTTTTGGGGGGAGAGGAGGAGGGGCCCTAAAAGTACAGCAAAATGTATTGTAAAATGACATGCAATGCTCAGATGTTGCCATGGAAACGTTTAAACAAAAAACTGCAACGGTAGTCATTAATGATTTTTAATGTGCTCACTTTGCAGGTGATTAATCCAAGTCATTTGTGACGTTCATCTCAACCTCAGATTGGAGATGAAAGCATTGTTCATGCCGTCTGGCGCATTGTTTGCCCGGCCTCCGGGACTTTCGGGGTTTCCTCGCAATAGTTGTGACATCATCTTCAACCAGTGCCATTGGATTAACCAAAACTTAGCAGTTCTCCTCACATGGGAGAAAAATGTCTCCACCAATGCTAAAGAAACTGCAGGGGCACCTGTGTTCCTGTCGTCAATGAAGCCAGTTTTACATCAATGTGGACCAAGAGGACCAAGAAAGCAGCTCCAAAACCTCCAAGCTGGTCTGAAACCTGCAGCTGTCCACATGGACCGGACAAAAGTCTTCTGCAGAAAAGCTCGGACAAGGCAAAGATCGAGCTGTTTGGCCACAACGGCAAGATGGATGTTTGGAGGAGTCGAGGAGAGGCTTTAAAGAACACATCGTGCTTTGGGGTTGAGTGGGTAGAATTATGGAGGTGGTCTACCTCAAAGTCTTTCACCTCAAATCAGCAGCTGGACGGTGGGAACTTAAGTCAGCTGGGTGTTCCAATGATCCCAAACACATCAGAACTGGTTTCAGCTTCTAGAACGGCCTCAACCCCATTGGAAACTCTGGACTTATGACAGGAAATCAACCAATATAGATGAATTATGCTAAGAAGTAAAGCAGTTAAATATCAGCCAGAAGTTTCTTGACTGAGGCAAAAACCCTGTGGTCCAGGCGCAACAAGCTTTGAAACATTCACCAAAATAGTGGAATAGCTTGAATATATTTAAGCTTTCTAAAATAACAAACACCAAAAAAAAAAAAACATTTCACCTCCTCTCCTGTTATTTTCTGCACAGACAGGTCCAGTTTCTCCACGATGCGTAGAATCGATTTCACCAACTCGTTGTACAGAAGACGACTCAGAGACCCGAGAGATGCATTCTGGCTTTCGAAAGCCCCGTCCAAAAACCCAGAATCCTGCAGGAGGAGGGACGCAACGTCAAAACCAGAGAAACTGCATTTCCTGCGAAAATGCAGTGCGAATACTAATTGCCGAAGAACTTGCTGAAAAAACAGCTGAAATTAGCTAAAAACATTCTGAAATGTAGCTGAAATGGAAGAACAAGCCTTAATTAGCAGAAGATTGCAGAAAGAACACAAACTAGCTGAAATAAGTTTAAATGAGCAAAAATTAGCACAAAAATTGGAAAGTAGCTAAAAAAGATGAAATTTGCAAAAATGGCTGAAAAGTAGCTGAAAAGGCAGAAAGAAGCTTAAACTACCAGAAGTAAGCAGAAAATCTGAAATGAGCTAAAAAAAAAAAAAAAAGTGGAATTAGCTGAAAAAGCTAAAATTAGCATCAAAAAAGCTAAATAGTAGCTAAAAGAGCAGAAAAAGCTGAAACTAGCAACAAAAAAAAGCTGGAAAATGATAAGCTGAAATTAGCATAAAGAGTTACTTAGGCTGAAAGTAGCATGAAAATCTTGAACTGATCTGAAAACAGCTGAAATTAGCTAAAGAAAATACTAAAAAAAAATAGCAGAAAAGGTAGAACAAGCTTAAATTTGCAGAAGAGAGTAAAAAAGAGGAAAGTAAAATAAAAAAGTTTGCCAAATTAGGCTGAAAGAAGCAGAAATGAGAACAAAAAAGTGGAAATTATCTGAAAAAAGCAGAAATGTGCAAAAACAGCTGAAAAGTAGCTAAAAAAAGCAGAAAGAAGCTTAAATTATCAGAAGTAGCAAAAGCAATTTTTTTGCTGAATTAGGCTGAAAAAAGTTCAAATGAGTGCAAAAATGTGGAATTAGCTGAAAAGCTAAAAGAAGCATGAAAACAGCTGAAGTAGTAGCTGAAATAACAGAAAAAGCTGAAACTTGCAGAAATAAGCTGAACAGAGCGTAACAAGCTGAAATTGGCAAAAATAAGTTAGAAGAGGCGCAAAAATGTTGTTAGTAGAAAGAATCATAAAACAGCTGAAGAAACCGCTGAAATAAGCTGAAAAAAGTTTGCATTTGCACAAGAAAGCTGAAAAAAGCTGAAGCAGAACAAAATGTGCAAGGAGCAGTAAAAGGTTGTAAACAGATCTAAAGATTTGAAGGATGTAAAATGAACTTAATTCATTTTCTATGAGGAAAAAAAATAAGGCTAAATATTTTAAAAAGCTAAAGTTGTACCAATACCAAAAGTCATAGCAGGATTGTCCTGAAAGAGCAGAACATTTTGATAAATGATTTGTTAAAATCAACCAAAAATTCTGGAACGACATAGAAACTGCCAATAATAAACAGGATCACAACAGTGTGAAAGCTTCCTAAACATTCACACAATAAACGTCTCATCTCAGCTGATTCTACCTGTAAATAGAGGTTTCTCAATCCATTAAACATGGTGACTAGAGCAGGACAGCATCCATACTGTAAAAAAATAAACATCTAAATGTACCTTCAAACAGTCACAGTCTAGAAGTTCTTTATACAGTGGGAGGTAACTGTGACAGGATGGGACTTTCCATTTTCCAACCTGGACTTCAGAAGACTTGCCTTTTTCTGAGTCCTAAAACGCATCACGAGAGACCATTTTCCTTTTCAATGTCAAAAATAAATAAAGAAATAAAACATTAAGATGAAATAAAAATAAATAAATACATAAATGTGTCAGACCTCGGAGAGCACGATGGGTTTTGAACAGACACGAATCAAGCCTTGGTGCACTGTGAAAAAATAAACATTGTGGTGGACGTTAAGCGTTATATCGTTAGAAAACAGTCACACAAAAACAAAAACCTTTAAAAATGTTTAAAGTTTTATTTCCTGCTGTGAAAGAATCAACAAGCTCAGCGATGTTGACAAGTCAGTGTTTCATTTAGAGTCCATCGTTCAACAGAGATGATTCACACAGGGAAAACATTTAAAAGAGCTGCAAATTCACCCCAAAGGTCAGACTGTGCAATGCTCAGAGGAATGAACAGACTCTACAGGCCTCAGTCAGCAGGTCAAAGGTCATGGCTATTTACTTTAAAAACAACATGGCAGCATGACTTAAGTTTGTAAAGTTTCATCTGAAGGAACCGCAAGACTTCTGGGACAGAAGCAGACAAGAGGGCAGATGTTTACCCAGAATGCACTGCAGCAAACCGCTCCTCCCAGCTGTCAGCACGGTGGCGGAGGCTGATAGTTTGGGCTCCTTCAATCACTGAGTGGACCATGAACTCCTCTGTAGACCAAAGGGTTCTGGAGCCTGTGAGTTTATCTGTCTAACAGCTGAAGCTCGGACCAAACTGGGTCCAACAGAACCATGATCCCAACCACAGCAGCTACTCTACAACAGAACGGGTCAAAAACAAAAGAACCAAGGTGCTGCAACGCTCCAGTCAGAGTCCAGAACCTCAGACCTGACTGAAACGCTGTGGTGGGACCTTCAGAGAGCCGAGCAGTAACCTCAACAATGAAAAGAAGAGCGGGCCAAACGTCCTCCACAACCACGAGACTGAAAAACCACAGGAAACCACAGAGTAGCTACTACAGGAGGTTCTACAGCTGCTGGACCAGGAGCTATTTTATTTAAATATGGTGGATTTTCTTCTCACCATCACTGTAAACTCAAAATGCAAGAAGCTCTCAACCAAGAAATGTTTAGGACTGCAGCCATCGTCCCTGAATGGTTCTGGACAATAAGTTGCTCCATGTGGTCAAAACGGCTTAAATTAAGCTGCCGCCTGACACACAAAGTGCTGTGAGTGCTCGTACCCACAGAGCTGATGAAACTCCACAGGACCGGTCCCTTCGAGGCCATGGCCACCAGGACCTTCAGGATGGACCTGCAGCAGGCCGCCTGCATCCTCTCGCTGTACTGAGGGAAGCTGTCGATCTGCACCACGAGCAGACGCTCCAGTATCGGCGTGTACACCTCTGGGATCTGAGGACGCAAAGAAGCGTTTCACAGCAGCTGGGAGAAAGAATCACCTGAGCCTCCCGGACCGACGTAACGTTCTGACCTTGTCCAGGTGGATGAGGACGCTGGCAATGGAGTCCAGGAAGCTGGGCAGCTGGTAGAAGCTGTCGTCCTCCCTGTCGGACTCCGTCAGGTACATCTGCTTACAGCGCTGGATCAGCTCCGTGTACATCAGGTCCACGTCCTGAGGGCAAACCTTCTTACACGGCTGCAGGAACGAAATGGATCAGACGGAACCGGCAGTTAGCTTCACGTGAGGAACTAAAGGCGAAGCAACGCAAACGGACAAAACTAACGACTGCACGGTGGATTATACATCAGAACTGCTCATTCATGTGAGGAACTCCTTCCTCGGTGTTCGTGCCATTTCAGCAATTCATGAATGGAAACGTTCGGCTCATTCTGGGCGCTCCTCTGGTATCTGTGCCGTTTTTACTTTTTGGGACATTTAGCTTTGTCGGCCATCTTTTTCTCATTGAAAATGAACGGAGCTCTATTCACGTCCTGCAAACCCTTTAGCTGTTTAAAACATTTTACTGCTCATTTCAGCTTTTGTTCAGCTTCAGCTGTTTTCAGCTTCCTTTAGCTCCTTTCTGATGATTTCAGCTTTTATTCTGCCTCATTCAGCTTTTTTGTACTCAAGTTATTTTGTGCATTTTACGCTAATTTCAGTTTAATTCTGCTAATATTTATGTTTTTCTGCATTTTCAGCTACTTTTCTTCTATTTTTGGCTTTCTCTAATTTCAGCTGTTTGTGTTTATTTAATCTTATTTCTGCGTTTTTCAGTAAACTTGTGCTCTTTCAGGCTCCAGTTATTAATTTAAACTTTTTCAGCTTTTTAAAAGCTACATTAAACTTTTTTTGGCTACTTTTCAGATTATTTTTGTTAGTTTCAGCTTGTTTGTGCTCTTAAAGCCTCTTTCTGTTAATTTTAGCTTTTTAGCATCTTTCTGCCAACTTCAACTTTTTTTTGCCTCTTCAGCTACTTTTGATTTTATTTGTAGCTTTTATCAGCTACTTTCCAGCATTTTGCAACAATCTTATTTCAGGCACTTCTAATTTAAACTTTTTTTCTGCTTTTTCAGTTAAATTTCCACCAATTTAAACATTTTTGTCACTTTGCAGCTGATTTCAGCTGGTTTGTGCTCTTTCTGCTAATATTTATTTTTGCTTTTTTTAGCTACTTTTTGTACATATCTATTTTTCTTGGATATGTTTGTGGCTTATTCTGCTACTTTTCAGCTAATTTTTATTTTTTTGCTATTTTTTAAAATCTTATTCCTGCTTATTTCAGCAAACATGCTCTTTCTACTTATTTGAACCATTTTTTGGCTTCTTTTCAACTAATTCATCTGTTTTGTGCTCGTTTTAGCTTTTTTTTTTTAATATACTTCTTGCAGCTTCTTTCTACTAAAATGAGAATTTTGTGCATTTTTTTTCAGCTACTTTTCTTTTAATTCCAGCTGATTTTGCTCCTTTCAGCTTCTTCTTTCAACTTTTCACCTACTGATGTTTTTCAAGTAATCTTTAGCTTGTTCTGCAGAAAGTAGCACTCACGATGCGTTTTCACAGGAAATGCAAACCTACCTAGTTTAAGATCAATTAAGAGTCCTTTTTGTTGCATTTAGTAAAAATAGTGTTTCAGTGGAAAGATTATGAACAGCTAATATCTTACCTGTTGCAGATAGCTCTCTGAACTACTCAGTTTGGAGAAATAAAGTTTAATTGTGACCGGAGCTAACGGACAGTCCGATCTGAGCCAAACCCCTGCGAAATAAAGATTATTAAAAACTTGCATATCTGCCTGTCTTCATTTCTAAAGTGTAATAAAAGTAAGTGTTTAGATTAGCAATCTAAAGCTGCAATTGGTAAATTATGCCAGAGTCTTGGCTTAGTTTGTCAATCTGATCTTAATTTACTCTACATCTCCAAACTGAGGACGTTCAAAGAGCCATCTACAACAGGTAAGATATTAACGCCCACTTTAAAAGAGTCGTAACTATCCCTTTAACTTACAGCTGCAAAGAATCCGTATCCTCGTATGGCGATGGACAGCTCTTTGTGCGTCGAGTCCATGGTCTTAATGATGCCACAGAACTTCTGCATGAAGAACTTCAGCTTGGCTTTGTGCTCCTCGATGTTCTCCGCCACCAACAGGGCGACCTGAAACACGAACGCAGACATTTGGAAACCAGGCGCTCGTTAAACCCGCGGCTCGGTCCGGATCCGAGGTCCTCACCTGTTTGAGGAAGGCCTCGAGGGCGAAGTAGCTCGTCTTCTTCATCTCGCCGTTGATGTGCCCGCAGAGCTTGCACATGGTCTCAAACAGAGCTCTGTAGTGGTCCGTGAGGCAGCTGCTGAACTGGGACGCGTGCCGGGCGAACAGCTTGAGCCCGGCTGTTCAAGAGAGACGCAGTCGGTCTTCATTTACACATAATCAAAAATTAAATCTCTGACGAGTCTTACCGAACGTGACGGCGTAACGGCTCATTTCCATCTGCAGAGAAGCAGCATCTGGTCAGAAAACAGAACGATCCATCCGAACACGGTGAAAAACAAACGTACCTGTGGACTGATCGCCTTCAGCGTGTACTGAAAGATCTCCCTGGACGTGACTGGGTCTGCGAGGCAGAGACAATCTGATCAGTGATGTACGGCTGAACCAGAATAAACTGTGAAAGTAGGAATAAAACACCATCGGCCACCTTCCTCCATGGTTTTAGTGAAGTTCACCATCAGGGCCGTGATCCCTCTCAAACAGCCGGCGACAACATAAAGTCGGGGTTCCTTTGTGGACGACGTCATCTGAAGCGAAAAATATCCCTTATATATTTATTGTTTCTATAATCTGACTACTTCTGCATACTTTGTAGATTTAAACGTTCATAAATCAAAAGATGCATCTCTATCAAAGGACGGCTGCTTCGACTTTTGATTTAATTATTGTTTTTATACTTTAAACTTTATTAATCCAAATATTTATCTCAAAAATGTTCCATTGTTCTTTTAGATATCTGTTTCAGCAAACTGGCTTTATTTGGGCTGCTTTTAGCTAGCCTTTAGCTACTTTGAACTTTAGGCTAGTCTTCAGCTACATTTAGGTTTAGTTAACCTATTATTGCTTAAGCTCTTAGCCAATCTTTTGCTATTTTTAGCTAGCCTTTAGCTACTTTGAACTTTAGGCTAGTCTTTAGCTACATTTAGGTTTAGTTAACCTATTATTGCTTAAGCTCTTAGCCAAATTTTTGCTACTTTTAGCTAGCCTTTAGCTAGTTTTAGGTTTAGTTAACCTATTATTGCTTAAGCTCTTAGACAATCTT
>NC_056517.1:33678732-33808525 GCF_014905685.2 Nematolebias whitei
CTTTAGGCTAGTCTTTAGTTACATTTAGGTTTAGTTAACCTATTATTACTTAAGCTCTTAGCCAAATTTTTGCTACTTTTAGCTAGAATTCTGCTACTTTTAAATTTAGTTAACCTATTACTTAAGTTCTTAGACAAACTTTTGCTACTTTTAGGTTTAATCTATTGTTACATAAGCTTTTAGTCAACCTTTTGCTACTTTTATAAATTAGCTAGCTTAATGCAACTTTTAGCTAACCGTTTACTTAATTTAGGTTGTTTATTTTTTTGCTTCTTTGGGGTTTTAATTAGCATTTTGTTCCTTTTACCACCATTTTGCTACTTTTAGCTAGAACTTTGCTTTTAGGTTTAGTTAACCTATTGTTACTTAAGCTTTTAGTCAAACATTTGGTACTTTTAGAAATTAATGCTACTTTAGCTAACCTTTTACTTCACTTAATTAGGTTTGCTACTTTTGCGTTTTATTTAGCTTTTTGTTCCTATTACCACCACTTAGCTGCTTTTAGCTAGACTTGCATTACTTTAGCTTTCATCTTGCCTTTTGTAACTTTAGCTTTAAGCTAGCTTTTTTTTTTTTAGATAATCTCTTGCTGTTTTTAGGTAGGATTTGCTTTAAACTTTTATCTAACATTTATTATTTTTGACTTCAAGATAGTTTAGCTTTTTTGCAGCCAGTGTTTTACTCATTTTAGCTTTTATCTAAATGTATGCTTCTTTTAGCTTTGACAGTTCAGTTTCAGCTATTGTAGTAAATTTCAGCAAAGTGATTCAACAACTCTGCATTCACACCTCATCTTTACAGAAAATGTGATTTTTCTAGTTTTCTTTTAAATTTTGATCAGTACACCGGCTATGTTTTAGTCTTAACATGAAATAAGCTAGCCTTTTGCTACTTTGAGTACGACCTAACGATAAGCTAGTGTATCTCTACTTTTAGTTATGCGTTAGCTAAAATTATGCTACTTTTAGCTAGCCTGAAAACTGGACAAAAACCAAAAACTGTCTTTAATACACAAAAGGTGCTTCAGAAAATCAAACGCGTACACGCACAGGAACAGAACCAGGCATGAAGTCAAAGACAAAGCACAGACGTCCAACAGAAAACAGCTGAAGCAGGTAATCGATGCAACAGAGCTCAGGTTTGAACAGGGAGCAAACCCAACAGGAAACAGTGCTACAAAATAAAACAGGAAGTCGATATAAACAAGCACATTGAAAGCAAGAAACTTCAGATTACAAATAATCTAGAAATCACAAAGCAAATTAAAATTGTGACATTTATGTGTAAATGAACGGGGTTGGGGTTAAATTAGGACCAGAGACACGATTCTGTGGGCCACACCTGGTCTTTGAGCTCCCCGACGTAAGCCCTGTACAGCTTGTCCGAGTTGTTGACCATCTCACTTGGATGAACTTCTGCAAGAACTCCCAACAGCTCATAGATCTTACCCAGAACTGTGGTGAAAGGCACAATCCAGATCAATTCAAATCGGTACGAGCCGAATAAAAGCGTTAGACGTGACACTTCGGACCAACGAGCGGACTCACCCGAGTCTGGCAACTTGCTCTTCTGGCAAAGCTCGCTGT
Organism: Nematolebias whitei; assembly: GCF_014905685.2. Taxonomy (NCBI): domain Eukaryota; kingdom Metazoa; phylum Chordata; class Actinopteri; order Cyprinodontiformes; family Rivulidae; genus Nematolebias; species Nematolebias whitei. The sequence goes on from NC_056517.1 coordinate 33,680,319, forward strand.
AAAATTTGTTGAATATTTCACCGATTCGGAAATCTGCAGCGACGCTGGACGCCTTCGTCATTTGGAGAACCTGCGGAGATGTCCACAACAAACCAAAAATTAATATTTATTTAGCCCTATATCATGCAAAATATTAATATTGGAAGTAATGTAGGCTTTACAGTCCCATCTGCATATTACTCCAGAAGGATTCATAGACGTATAATCAAAGGGCTGCGTATTAAATTTAAAAATGTATTCTTACAATCAGAGTATTTGTAAACATTTCCAGGATTTTTCTTCCATTTCCTGTTTGGACAAGTTACGTGTAAACATTTTAGATGTTTAATGAAGAGTTTGTTTCAATAAAATTATTATTTTTGATTTGTTTGTATTTAAGGACATGGGGGACCGGATGGAGATAATCAGAGGGCCACTTCTGGCCCCCGGGCCGTACGTTGCCCATGTGAGGTTTAAAGGTTTTCAATTAGAAACTCAAAAATGAAAATATTACTGACCAAAACCTTAAACTCTGGGATGTCGTGAAAAATGTTCAGCTTGTCTGAGCAGCATTAAAAAAAAATCTCAAATTAAACTTTGCTTTTTTTAATCTGGTAATGTTTTTCCATACATTCCCAGGTCGGGATATTACTAAAACCAACTTTTTGACTTTTCAAAACAAACGAAGAGCTCTGATATTAGCAGAAGTAAAACAAACGGTCATTCTGTTTCCTTCATCCGGTCTAAGAACAAAAAAAAAAAAAAAAACACTTTGATAACCTTTATAAGGAGCTCCAGCAGCGGCGTTCGACATTTGGCCAGTTTCTCCTTCGTGTACACAACCATGCACACGTCCTGCGGAACAAAAACAAATAAAACATTGTGTAAATAGAGGGCGGAGCTAGGCCTGTTAGGATAACAAATTTTGCTGGGCGATTAATTGTCTCAGAAATTATTGCGATAAACGATAATATTGTTTGAAATCTGACAATAATTAGTAATTATTAGTCAAATTTAAGAAGAAATGTTGGTTAATTTTATTTTGTGTGTTGTACCTTTTTTGACCACCGGATGGCAGTATAAGACTGTTTGAACCGAAGGATGGATAGCGTGAGGGAGCGAGCAGCGTGTCTCTAAGAAAAATGGGAGGGAGGCCCCTTGACATGATGTGGGCTGTCCCTCTTTGGTTCTCAAAATGGCGGACGCTCGGTGTGGTTTAAGCTCTTTAGCATAGCATTTGTCACACAAAGCTTTTAATAAAATAAAATAAAAAAACAAGTAAACAAGTTCTCAGCTTCTTTTTGCAGAGAAAAACAACTTTTTACACGAAGGCACGGGTTTCAACTGTGAATTTTGGAGCTTCGACAAGACAGAGGTTTTTTTTCTCCGAGGTCAGCCTGTTAGCTTGTAGCTTAGCTTTTCAGCTTAGCTGCTTTTAACGATCCAAAAAACACGATTTTGGACGTTACAACGGATTTTAAAGAGAAAGGGAGGGGTCAGTGAAGAGCACCGGAGTTGAGACTTTTGTCATCCAGTGTCTTCAGTAGAAAGAGAGAGAGACTCGAAGAAACGATAAAGCCGATAAATGAAAATGAGGTAGATGATTTTCATTTATCATGCGATTAATTGATTTATTGTTTATCGTGACAGGCCTAGGCGGAGCCACGTGTTTAGTCAGTCGTCTTACTCGTATGTCGGTGGCGTAGGACTTCTCCCAACCTCTGACTCTCGGTGACAGCTTGTCCAAAAACTTCTCCAGAAACTGCAAGATTTCCACCCGGGTGTCCCGCAGCTGGAAATACATATATAGTTTTAGATGTTTGAACGTATCACTTGACGACGGGATTATTTACTCTTACCTCATCGAAGGACAGGGACTTCCTGAGGAAGCTGAGGAGTCCATGATCCTTGGAGAACAACAGAGATGCCTGCAAAGCTAGATCAGAAGTTAAATTTTTACATTTGGTGTACATCTGACAGCACCACAACCTTTAAAAATATTTGTTCTGGACATACTACAACAAGAGAAATTGCATTTCCTGTGTGAATGCTTATTGCTGAAAAACAGCTGAAATTAGCTAACAACATGCTGAGATGTAGCTGAAATGGAAGAACAAACATAAATCAGTAGAAGAAAGAAAGAACTCAAAAGTTGAAATGAGTGCAAAATGTGAAATTAGCTGAAAAAGCTAATATTAGCATAAAAATGGCTAAACAGTAGCTGGAATAACCGAAACTAGCAGAAATAAGCTGAAAGGAGCATAACAAGTTGAAATTAGCAGAAATAATTTAGGTAGGCTGAAAGTAGCAGAAATTACCATGAAAAACTTAAATTTATCTGAAAACAGCTTAAATTAGCTAAAATATGCTAAAAAGCTAGCTGAAAAAGTAGAACAACCTTAAATTAGCATAAGAAAGCAGAAATAACATGGCTGACTTATTAGGCTGAAAGAAGCAGAAATGAGAACAAAAAAGTGGAAATCTAAAAAAAAAAAAAGCTGACATTAGTATAAAACCAGCTGAAAAGTAGCTAAAACAGCAGAAAGAAGCTTAAATTACAAGAAGGAAGTGGAGAGAGCACATTTTTGCTGAATTAGGCTAAAAAAGTTTAAATGAGTGCAACAAATCTGGAATTAGCTGTAAAAGCTAAAACTAACATAAAAACAGCTAAATAGTAGCTGAAACAGCAGAAAAAGTTGAAATTTGCAGGAATAATCTGAAGGGAGAATAACAAGATGAAATGAGCAGGGATAAGTTAGAAGAAGCACAAAATGTTGTAGTTAGCAGAGAGATCCTGAAACAAGCACAAAACAGCTGAAAGAACAGCTGAAAATAGCTGGAAAAGGTTTAAGTTTGCACAAGGAAGCTGAAAGAAGCTGAAGCAGAACAAAATGTGAAAGGAGCAGTGAAAGGTTGTAAACACATCTAAAGATTTGAAGGATGTAAAATGAGCTCAATTCATTTCAGAAAAAAAGTGGCAGAAAAGACTAAATATTTCTAAAAGCTAAAGTTGCACCAATACCAAAAGTCACAGCACCCTTCTCCTGAATGAGCCGAATGTTTTGATTTATCATTTGTTGAAACAGACCAAAAAGTGTGGAACAAAGATGCCGAAAAACATTTTAGAAAAATGGATCACTGAAGTCCAGAGGAGCCAGTTGAGGTGGTTCAGGCATCTGGTAAGGATGCTCCCTGGACTCCTCCCTAGGGAGGTGCTTCAGACATGTCCAACTGGGAGGAGACCCCGGGGAAGACCCAGGACACACTGGAGAGACGATGTCTCTTGGTTGGCCTGGGAACGCCTTGGAATCCTCCCAGAAGAGCTGGAAGAGGAGGCTGTGGAAAGAGATGTCTGGGCTTCCCTGCTCAAGCTGCTGCCTCCGCGACCTGACTTCGGAATAAGCGGAAGATGATGGATGGATGGATGGATGGATGGATGGATGGATCACTACAGTGTGAATGCTTCACAAGCATTCACACAAACGTGTTTGCCGATGACACTAATGTATTCCTTCCAGGAAGTATATATTCCCTTCCACACCCAAAGGGTTTGCCTTTGGGTGTCTGTGCCTCCAAGTGGAGGCATCCCAGATGCATTCCAGTCTGAACCACCTCATCCGACTCCTTTCGTTGTGGAGGAGCAAAGGCTCCAGACCGAGCTCCCCCGGGAGGACGGAGCTCCTCGCCTCAGCTGTAAGGCTGCGTGTATCCAGGATCTTGTTCTTTGGGTCTTGATCCAAACCTCACGAGCGTAAGTGCAGGTAGCAATGTATACGGACCAGTAAATCAGGAGCTTTGACCGTCAGCTCAGCTGCTTCTTCAGCCAGACAGACCAGAGCAACGTCCTCATTACTGTAGACGAAGGCTCCTGCTCCATCCTGTCATCACTGGTGAACAAGACTTGCACATACTCGCTCCTCCTTGGGGAAAAGACTCATTCCAGACCCAAAACGAACATTCCACCCTTTTCCCCGTTTCAGAACCGTGACCTAAGACTGGCCCAGCATACGCCGAAGGTCGTGGCTTGAAGATGCCACAGGAGCCACATCATCTGCAAAAAGCAGACACAAGACCCTGAGGTTCCAAAACAAGACCCCATCCTCTCCTCGACTGAGCCTTGAGGTTCTGAGGACCACAAACAGGATCTGAGTGGGAACGAGCTCAACTTTGAGTTGAGGATGCAGAACTTTGGTTTTACAGGGACCAGACAGCTCTGCTCTCTCAACCCAAGAACCCTCATACACCCTCCACAAAGTGCCTCAAGGAACATGGTTATAAACCTTCTTCAGATCCATAAAACACAATCAGACCGAAGAACCAAACTCCAATGACCCCCTTAGGAACTCCACAAGAGTAAAGATCTGGTCCACAACCAGATTCAAGCCCCACTGCCCCTCCTGAATCAGAGATTCAACAATAAATTGGAACCCACCCTTCATCGCCCTGAAAGACATCAGCAACAACCTCAGAGGAGATCAACTGTTGGTGCACATAAATCTGGGAAGGGTCAAAGGTCAAAGTGCCTCTTAACTCTAAAAACAACATGGCAGCATGGATTAGGTTTAAATTTAATCTGAAAGAACCACAAAACTCAAGGATCAAATCCAAACCAAGATCAAAAACTGAAGCAAACACAGCATGTCAACTGTGAAGCACGGTGGTGGAGGGCTGATGATCAGGGATTAAGCAGCCACTGAGCTAACTGATGTTCAAAGTTTGAAGTGATTTCTGTAAGACGAATTGATGAGCCACACTTTAGATCCACAGAGCACCTTTTCTTCCGTGTGTTTCATCGCTAGTTCCCAACAGAAACGCTTCTGAATTAAAATCGTCATTTTTTTAAATGGAGTTTGGCGAGGTTTATAAGTGAACTGCGTCTTACCGAGGTCAGTTTCGGTGGATGTTAGCATGCACTCTTGTCCCAAATCACCGATGATATCGTGACATTTCAAAGCTGCGGAGCGTAAGTCTGTGTCTGAAAGTGACTCGTGAACTTTCAGAAGAAGTCCTTGGATCCCCGAAGCGGCGCTGCTGCTCTGGGAGGACATGACTGCCGAACCGAGTTGGATCTAAAACTCGCAAGACCGCTTCACTTCAGCTAAAACCACAGCTTTGGTTCTCTGTCCGAAGTAGCCGAAAAACGGGTTTTCAAGTTTCCAGCGCGCATATTAACAATTGAATGCAACACCCGGAAGAACGAGGACAGGATGCAGCCTGGGAACATTTCAGAATAAAATATTTAAACAAAATCAAGCAGAGATTTAAACTTTGGACGTAACAAAAACATTAACCCGTTATAATAAATAATTCCAGAGTCTTTATTACTTTGATTCTACAGTTACATATATCGGTGAGTCTTGACGCAGACCAATCAATTTTCAAACACAAACTTACTTTGAAGTTACAACCGGAAATGGAAGCGTTTAATAGGCAAGTTTGGGTAAATGTCTCCCTCTAGTGGTCATAATGAGAATCACATAAATAATAAAATGTTTTCATGTTTTATTTATTTATTATTATTATTAAAAAATGTATAGGACTGTGATGTGCTAAATTAAATCTACAATGCCTAACGCTCATTATTATTATTATTATTATGCATTAGTATCAAATTGTATTTTTGTTGGCATATTGATTAAATTGAATGTATTTGACCGAAAATAGAAGCGAAACAGTCGATAGAATCTGAGAATAAAGACAATCAAGCCTGATTCATATGAAGACAAATTGGTTCATTTATTTAAAGAAAAAAAAAAAAAAGAAGCAGGCTCCAGGTTTATCTTTTCGTGTGGGAAAATATTGTTGTATGTCAAATTAAATACTAACACACAAAGGAAATGTATGGATTTGAAGCATCTAGTCACACTTTGAACTCATGTATTTTGTTTTAAATTGTAAATCCCTTGCGCGTAATCAGCCTGAAATTAAATATCTGAATTTTCTTTAGGAAAAGAAACGTTTGTGTGTGTGTGTGATTTATTACTTGATAAATCTGATCTAAATTTCATGTCTGATATTCTTCTAGTAATAGCTTTCAGAGCCTTCAAAAAAAGATTAATCTGTGGGATCTGCTTGCAAAAATAAATATTTCTTACAATATAGCACAAGTAGTGTGAAATTATTAAAATTGACCTTAAACAAACAGCTGATTACAGGTCAATACCACATTGAACACAAGCTGCACTACACAAGACTCACCAGCAGAGGGCAGTCGTGCAACGCCGCAAAGTTCTTAAATTAAATCTAGGCAGAAACTTTATTATATTTTATTTTTATTATAAATAAATAGAAGATGATCAGTGATGAGAACAAAATGAGTCGTACGTTTTATATGAACACAATTAAGATGTTTTATTTATTTAGTTTTTTTTAATTTAAATAATGTTCCTTAATTTCCTAAACTTTCCACATAATAGAGGGAATATATTTTTTAAAACTAGGTAACGTTTTATTTAAATTTATATTACTTTTACACATACATCTGACTTCTCTTAGTTTTCGGTGTTTAAAGGTTTAACATTATGTTTAAGGATTTTGTGATATAAGTGTTGTGATTTATTTAAAGCTGCTGTCTGTCTCGACAAAGACCATTTTTGTAAAAACTAAATGAATTTCAAGAGTTTTATGCATACAATCACAGCTTTAGAAATATTTAATGTAAACAACAAACCAAAAATACCAACAACAACAACAAAAAATTTGAGTTAAATTGGACGTTTCATTTTTAGTAAAGTTAAAATATTCAGTTTCGGAAGTAGTAAAAAAAATTTCAACATAAAACCCTCAAGCACAGCGGTTTATGAACTTTTAAGCTGTTTACGATTAAATTGAAAAATGGCGGAAACTTTTACCAGCAACTGTTGCTGTTGAAAATTATACAAAGAGCAGCGCTCAGCCTATATTTAATTGTCATTTGTCAATTTGATTGTCATGATTTTATACAGATGACAATCAGTTAAAACTAAATATTCATTTGGAAACCGTTTCAAGCTAATTTATTTAATATAGATTCTGAATTCTGGTCTGCCAACATTTTATTTTCGAATCACCTGATTTTCCTCGTCAGGTTATATTTTGAATTATATTATATTTTGGTTATATTTTTTTTTTTATTGTTGGATGTAACTGGGACCCTGTGTACATAATTTCGCTCCACCACATGTACCACATGAGGTGCGAATGACAATAAAGAAACTCTGACTCTGACTCTGACTCTGACTCTGACTCTGAAAGGCTGAACAGGAAGTGTGCGGCTCTACTGCGCATGCTCGGCAGCGCAGCGCTTCAGGCAGCTACCTGTTCCTGGAGGAGGCTCCACGGAAACATTCCTCAGCGCGTGCACAGAGACACGGTCATCACAAGCTGCAGTTGACGTCACATGGAGAAGGGAGCGGGACGGCGAACGAGCGGAGTTTGTGGGATCATTTATCATTTTTCTTTTTGGACCGTCGGATCTAAATAATTTTAATCTTTTATTTTTTTTAAGATATACATTTTCGGCGATGTTTAAAGGTCCAACGGCAGGTGAGTTATTTCTGCTACTAGCTTAAAACTTCCCTCCGCTGCAGTTCGTCCGCGTTCAAAACAAAGTTAAAACTGCGCAAAACGTTCACAATAAAACTTTTTTTTTGTTCTTTAAATAAAAAAATAAAAAAATCTGACCTTTTCTGTCATTTACACACGAGTTGAGCGAACTCTTATGAACTTTGTGTGTCATAAACAAACAGATTAGTGTGTTTCTGCTCCGCTATGGGTAATTAAACCGTAAGAAAAGTGGACATTTAAGTTCACTGAAAGCTCTTTTTTAAATTTTTTTAGAGCCGAATTAACTATTGAACTTTAATAAATATTTTACATTGAACGTGATAAAAATCGAAGTGATTTTACTGTTGAATGAAGCACAAATAATTAAAATTTCGGATATTTCGATAGAAGTTTCACGTTGATTTTGACTTGGAAGCGTGCAGAGGGGTATAGGTTACATTTTAAGTGTTAAAAAGCAAAAAAACAATCAAACCCTGAGCTTTAATTTGACTCTTTAGATGAAAAATTGACATACACATATAAATATGTTTATAAGCATTACTATATGTATGGTGTTTTACTCCTTATTGTGAATTTAAGAGGAAAAAGAGGGTTGGATTTTGTCAGCAGATTACTTAAATACTATATTTTAAGCTTCTGTTCCAGGAAATGTGTCACCTGTTTGTGACCTCACTTGTTGATGTGTGTTAGCCATGAACAGGTAATGATGTCATGAAGTTGCAGCTGGATCTGGTCAGAATTAAGGTTCTGCTCTCTGCTCCGTAGAGTTCTTCATGCAGTGAACGAAGGAACCCTGACGTTCAGACCCGGGGCCCGCGGGACCCAGAAGGCATGCTGGCGGCGATGCTGCGCCAGAGTTCTGGTGGAGGATCGGGTGGCGGTGGTGTCAGTGCAACTAAACCCTCTCTGGGCTCTCGGCTCTCCAGCTCCAGCTTGGGTTCGGGAGGATCTGCCAGGGTCAGCAAGAGCGGTTCCGTCAGCCCGGACAGCACCGACGCCCCCACAGCCGACCCACACTACATCATGCAGCTGGTCAGCGACGTGCGCAGGTTTGCCGATGTGCTCCTGCAGCTCAAAGAGGTGTTCAACTCTAAAGGTGGGTTGATAATTGGACCACCAGCTTGTTCTGGTGCTGGTGTGACCCGGCCGACACGTCTCGTTCTCACAGCTTTAATAACCGTTTACAGAGGTGCGGCCCGGTTGTTCAAACCCAGGTCCGACCCACGAGTCGTTTCTGGGCTTGTGATGTTTTCAAAGTGCCATTGAAGAGAACCTGTGAAGAATTTGTTTCCACAACACGGGATGTGGGCTTAGCAGCAAAACAACCCCATGTCCTTTCTGCTTTATACTCAAATAACTCCTAGTATCGTGCATGAGATATTTTGCTAACAGACAAACCACAAACCATTCACTCTTCCTGATAAAGTCGGATCTTGTGGCTCGGTTTGGGAGAACAGTTGAAGAGTTTTCCAGCAGAATCCCGGGGCCTCGACCCGTCGGTCAGTCAACCCGTGTTATCTCACTTTATTTGAGTTCTTGTCTCCGGTAAAGTCAAAGTCAGTGCACGTTTCAGCAAAACACCCCAGACCTTTAATTTGTCGCATTGATAAACCCGTGGAGATCGAGTCATAGCTGTCGACAAACCATAAAGTAAATCATATTTATGAGTTTTCAGATGGTGATAAAAGGCAGAACTGATGACAGGTCCACGTCTGCTGCTGCTGCTGCGATTGACTTTTTATGCGGCTGCTTACAACCCACGTTTGGTCACTCTTCAGACTCGATAACGAAGCTCTAAATGAGTTAAAAGTCTCTTTTTTCCACGTTTTATCATCGTCTGCTCATATTGCTTGTGTTGTTACCAAACTCTTTCATGAATTACTGGACTTATTTGGTTAAATCTTGCAGGAAATAATAATTTCTCATAAACTTTTAGAGTCATTCGGGTTCAAGATGGCCTCCACAGCCAAACAACGTAAAAAAAAATAAAAAAGCAGCTTTAATTTATTTAAATTTTAATGCACAGCTATAAGGAGACTGAGAGAACACAAGCAAGCATGTTGACTGATTTAAGATTTTATTAGAAAAGATTTAAAACCAGTTTGTAATCAGCTCTTTTTTTAAAATAAAAACAAATTTATTTATGGTTACGTTTACGATAAAGACCAAAGTTCATGCTCAATAATCCAGGTACCAATGTTCAGTCAGCAAAAAATAAGAAACCGTGAAGATGACCTGAGATGTTTCATCCTTCATCCAAAGGACTTCTTCAGTCCGAGGAGCCGCAAACAAACTGGAGTCCCACAAATATCACACTCCTGTAGTGGAAAAAAAACCAGTTTGCGGGTGATAAGATGGTTTCTGGGGCTCGCCCTCTCCCTCGTCAGCTCCTCTGAAGCAATCATGGCAGAATGGTTCAAAACACAATAATGGCTGAAATTTTGATTTAATCACAAGTACTGAGAATAACTAACCAGAGCCAAGTGTGTGCTAAAACACTCAACAGGTGCTTTGAGATTTATTTCTTGTTCTGAAGTGTTTCGGCTTTATTTGTTACCACTCCTCAGCTGTTCGGCTCTTTTTAAGAGCCTGACGAGCTGAAGTTAGCATTTAAACCGAGTTCTGCTGGAGGGTTCTTCCTGTTAAAAGGGAGTTTTTCCTTTCCACTGTTGCCTTTGTGCTTGCTCAGGACGGGCGACTGTGACGAAGTGAAGACTCCGAGCTATCTGCTGGATCCTTGGATAAATAATGTTATTAAATGACTTTTATATACAGTAGTCCCTCATTTATCGCGGGGGATCCGTACCCTAAAGCCCCGTGATGAGTGAAAAAAGAAGTAGGGATAGTAGTACAAGTAGTAAGTAATAGTTTATTTTAGTATTTATATATACCGGTGTGTGTGTGTGTGTGTGTGTATAAGGCATTTTAAACTCTTCCCATACTACTGCATTATTTTAAATCAATGGTTCTAAACGCTCTAAAAGAGCACTGGATGTCCTGTTGTGATTTCAGCTCTCTGCCTCCGCTGCTCTCAGCCACCTGCAAGCGTTTTTGGCCACGCCCACTTCTCCTTTCTGCACAAGAACAGCTGATCGGCTGCAGCAGGAAGTTTGTCCTGCAGTGTGGGCTGCGCAGAGGCGCAGCAGGTGCTAAATAATTTAAGTAATTTAATAATGAAGTAATTTATTTTAAATAAAAATTCCGTGCTGATCGTGCGGCTCATCCATCATTCAGCCAGTTGTGTGTCATGTCCAATCTTATTTTGAAAAACGAACCGCAAAGTAGCGAAGGGCTGCTGCATATGTGTCAAACTCAAGGCCCGGGGGCCAAACGTGGCCCTCGTTGACTTCTTCTCTGGCCCCCAAGATGATAAGTGAAACGTAAAAGACTTCTATCTCTTGAATTTTTTCAGTAATCTTTGATTATGATGTCGAAAGCACAACAGAAAACATCAAATGAGACCAATCAAACTCTTGTTGAGGAGCGTGTGACCAAGAAAAGATGCCGGGCATCTGATTTGAGTTCATGTAGTTTCTGAAATTGGCCCTTAGTTTGAAAAAGGTTGTAATTTTGGCCCCCTTTTGTAAGTGTTGGTCACCCCTGGGCTACTGTATATGAATTATACGATTTGGCTCCGCTGCATGTTGTTGAGGAACCGGTTTGTGATCCGCGCTCGAAATCCTAATTCTGCCCGTCGGTCCACTTTCCTTTTCAAGCAGCGAGTCTCTTAAGTCTTTAACTTTTATTTTCTGGGTGGGGCCAGGACAGTTTGAGGCTCTCGTTGCGAAGCTTTGAGTTTCAGGACGGTTGGGAGTCGGTGCGTTTCTCTGATTTATGACCGTATTGTTTGTGAAGAACATCACAATAGTTCAAAACCCGTTACTCTAAAAGTTTAGTTTTTGTTTCCCAGCCTGACAGAGCGCGCAGTCAGAACTCAGGGTCCTGAATCCTCCAACAGAGGCTTCATTCACAGTCAGTGATGTGAGACTGACACCCATTGTCCTGGTGGGGGTGGGGGTGGGGGGGGGTCGCATCTCCAGACCAGCATGCTTCTGCTATCTTTGAACAAAATGTTTCTTTCCCAAGTCAGGGATACTTTAAGGCTGCAGGATTGGTCCCCTGGGAGTTATACTCCATGTTTTATTTTTCTAGTGAAGCATTATCCTTAAATGGACACATTTTCACCGGGATGCTTCAGTTGTTGGGGACAAACGGCTGAATTTAGGTTTTCGCTTCTGTCTGGGAAAAGATCACTGGGCAATACAGCAAAAGCAATCAAGATTGTAACCATACACACAGCTCTGGAACAAATGAAATAATAATTATTATTAAAGTATTTCTACACGTATGACAGCCATTCCATCACAAGCACGCCTCATGCTACTTAACAAGGTACTGATCAGGTGACCACCTGAACCAGATCCTAATAATGAACCAGGACCAGCGGCATGAGCTCAAAGTAACTGGAACTGGAGAAATTGCATTTCCTGCAAAAATGCAGTGTGAATGTTTATTGTAGAAGAACTTGCTGAAAAAACAGCTGAAATTAGCTAAAATACATTCTGGACAGTAGCTGAAATGGAAGAACAAGCCTAGCTGAAATTAGCAAAAAAATAGCTGAAAAGTCAGAAGGAAGTAACTGAAATGAGCTAAAACATGTCAAATTAGCTGAAAATGCTAAAATTGACATCAAAAGAGCTAAATAGTAGCTGAAAGAGTGGAAAAAGCTGAAACTAACAGGAAAAAGTTGAAAGGAGCAGAACAAGCTGAAATTAGCATAAAGAAGTTAATTGGGCTGAAAGTAGCAGAACTTACCACAATAAACTTGAATTTATCTGAAAACAGCTGAAATTAGCCCCCAAAAATTCTAAAAAGGTAGCTGAAAAGTTGGAACATACTCATAAGAAAGAAGAAAGAATACATTTTTGTTGAAAGAAGCAGAAATTATCAGAAAAAAAGATGAAATTAGCAAGAAACTGCTGAAAAATAGCTTAAAAAAAGCAGAAAGAAGCTGAAATTACCAGAAGGACTTGGAAAGAGCACATTTTTGCTGAATTAGGCTGACAAAAGTTGAAATGATTGCAATAAATGTGGAATTAGTCAAAAAAGCTCAAATTAGCATAAAACAGCTAAATAGTAGCTGACACAGCAGAATAAGCTGAAAGGAGCATAAAAAGCTGAAATTATCAGAAAGAAGTTAGAAGCATAACAGTTTTGTAGTTAGCTGAAAAAAATCTTAAAGGATGAGAAAACAGCTGAAAGTAGCTGGAAAAAAGTTTAAAAAAGCTGAACCAGAACAAAATGTGAAAGGAGCAGTAAACGGTTGTAAACAGGTCTAAAGATATGAAGGATGGAAAATGAACTAAATTCATTATCTATGAGGAAAAGTGGCAGAAAAGGCTAAATATGTCAAAAAGCTAAAGTTGCACCGATACCAAAAGTCATAACAAGATTGTTCTGAAAGAGCTGAACGTTTTGATTCATGATTTGTTGATTCGGACAAAAACTGTGGAATGAAAACGGTGCAGAAAAATGTACAGATGAAAAATGGATCACAATAGTGTGAACGCTTCATAAACATTCACACAATAAAAAAATAAAATGAATAAATAAAGGGTTTGGTTTTTGTTTTTCTTGCAGAGGGTTCAGGTGTGCATCCAGACCTGAACCCCATTGAAAACCTCTGGATTGTGATCCAGAGGACGATGGATGGTCAGAAGTCATCAAAGCTGATTGATTTTTGCACGAGGAGCAGTAAAATATTCCCACAACCGCCTCCTAATAAAAACTGGTGGAGAGCACAGTAAGACAGCTGGGATCAAATAACAGGGTTTTTGCATCAAATATAAATTTCTGAAAGAAAAAAAATGAATATAAGCTTGTTCTTGTTGCAGTACTTTATCTTTGAAAACACTTTTCTGTTATTCGCACCATAAATAAATGATTTTCAGCAGAAGTTTGTCTGAAATGAGTGTTAGCTACCAGCGAGTCGTGGATGTGTTGGAGTAGCCAGCTTTAGAAAGTAATGGGTCTATTTTCAAGTGCAAGACTTGCAAAACTGCATTCTTGGCCGTGCATATTATTTTGTTTCCCACCTCGGCTGCTGCTCCTTATTCTGAGTGTTTATTTAGCAGATAAGCGGATTTGGAACTGTTTCTTCTGTCATAATTTAGTGATAACCCCCATGAACGATCTGGGAGCCACACTTCAGAGTTCCACCTTTTATGTTTCTCTGTTATTAACATTAACCATAGGCGTCACATCAATTATATGTGAATGGGATCTGTGTGTGCCCCCCCCCCCCCACACACACACACACACACATTCATACACATTTAAAATATATTATTTCGGACCCCCCCACATTTACCATGAAATAATAGTTCACCCAGCACTTTCTAATTCTTCGTGAACAAATCCATTCCACTTGATTAATAGGAGAATACTCAAACCACAAAAAATCCACTCCAGGTTTTCCACACCACTGCAGCGTTTCTCCTCAGTCATCTGCCTTGGCAGGGCGCTCACAGGGGGAGGAGGGGGACACACCTCTGCTTTGCGTGATAGCTAAGTGCCAAGTTAGTGATGGCAGTTGATGACAGGGGTGGGGGGGTGGGGGGATTAGGATGCGTGAGAGAAGCGGAGCGTGCTCTATTCCAGTGGTACCCAACCCTGGTCCTTGAGGAACACCATCTTGCATGTTTTAGTTGCTTCTCTGTTCCAACACACCTGATCTGAATGAATGGGTGATTAACAGGTGTCTGCAGGACTTGAGGAAGTAATTAAATCACTGAAACAGGTGTGTTGGAGCAGGGAAAGAACTAAAACATGCAGGATAGATAAGATGTTTGGAAATGATACTCTGTTCACACAAGGAGAGCTGTTGGTCAGGCTACTCCTTGTTACTCTCTAAAATAGTTATTGAATCAAGTGTTTACTTATGTGGGTAAACGTAGATGTTAAACAGCCCATTTACATGACAAATACTTTATTCATGTTTTTATGGGGGAAGACCCCCCCCACACACACACACACACATTACAAATGCGTCTGACGCGAAAGACACTAACTTTAAACAATGTTAATTTTTAAACATTTTTATTCCTGCTGCTTGGTTTAGATCTTTCTCGGGTTCGTGTAGGTGTTTTCCAGAGGATCAGCCAAAGGTCAGTGTTGGTGTTGCGATCTATTTCAGGAACAGGAGTGTTGTTGTTGCGGCACATCTTCATCTGTCAGGTGTGTCATCAGTGTTTTCATTGCTCTGAGCAGAATGACAATCAGCCGAATGTGTCAGCTGTGGAGGAATGAAAATTGCAACAATGATCGGTTCAACTGCTGAGCAGAGATCAGGGTGTTACCGCCAGGAAATCTGATTTGTTGAGCGTGATGCACCTTATGAAAGCCCACCACCGGAGGGTAAAGGCTGAAGAACCTCTTACTGTCCATGTCTGTTTATGTGTCAGTTTGTTAGCAAAATATATAATAATTTCATCAGTTGTTTTATATAATAATTTTTTGATTCCTGCTGAACTCAACTACCATCAGCGTCGAGTTGAAGATTTTTACTACTTCTTTAGTGTTTTTATTCTCTACCAATTAAACTTTTTTGTCTATTTTATAACATCAGCTTACTCTGCTAGCTCTGCGTTTTATTCCTTTTTGTTATTGCGACCCAAAAAAAAATAAAAAAAAAATAACACTGATCAGAAAGGGTGCCTTGAGATCTCATGAGCTTAAAACATCAAGTTGCAACTTTTATCAGTTTATTATCAGGGTTCCTAACCCTGGTCCTTGAGGAACACCATCTTACATGTTTTAGCTGTTTCCCTGCTTTGACACACCTGATTTGAATGATCTGGTGATTAACAGGCTTCGGCAGAACTTGAGGAAGTAATTATATCACTGATTCAGGTGTGTTGCATCAGGAAAACAGCTAAAATGTGCAGCGTGGTGTTCCTCAGGGACCAGGATTGGGAACCACTGGTTTATAGAAACATGTCAGGCACTAGGACCAGTTTCCCCCGCTACCTTAGGGGCGGCTGTGGCTGAGTGGTTAGAACAATCGTCCTCCAATGCAAGAGTTGGGGGTTCGAATCCACCAGCAGTCAAATGCTGAAGTGTTTCTGGGCAAGACACTGATCCCCTCGTTGCCTCCGATGTGTCTCATCAGTGTATGAATGTGATAAAGCTCTGATTAGTCTCTTTAGAATGATTTAGCTTTGTAGAGATCTAGTAGAGTGCCGTATGAATGGGTAAATGAGGCACAGATTGTAGTGTAAAGCGCTTTGAGTATCTTAAGATAGAAAGGTGCTATATAAGTACAGTCCATTTACCTTGTAGGCTCTGCAGCTGCGTGCTGAGAGGAAGAGACTGTTGTGCATTAATTGAACTGGAATTACCCTCTGTTCATGCGTCCATGTTGTGAGCTGGATAACTTGAAAAATAAGCAAAGTACAGACGTCCATTTTTGTGTGTGCCTGTATCTAGGCCTAAACAAGATCACTATTGAAAATTGAGTTGCCATGTCAAAATCCAAGATGGTCACCACCTTATATATATATATATATATATAAGCAAATCCCTCAGCAACGAGGGACGCCAGTGTACCTTTTGTTTCAGTTAGTTTAAAACAGAACACTTAACGAATAGTTCTCGGCACAATTCGTCGACTAGAAAGCTGAAAAAGTAACATTTGAACCTCCCGTTAATCTGTTGGAGTGGAGAGGAAAAGAGCTGCTCAGTTCTCCCCATCACCAACACGTTGTACAGGTATATTTATCAATGTGAGCAGCTTTGAAAACAACAAATAAAAAAAAACATGCTAAAGAGTTTCACTCTAATGTCCTGAGAGTTTCCGCAGCTCGCTCTTTCAGTCGAACTCCTCTAGTTTTCACTGCTCCATAGTCTGCTTGAATTTATGTTATCCACGTTATTTTTGTGTTTTCTTTTGTCATTTTAAAGTGACATGATTGCAGCTGTTCGAACTTTCATGGATTTAAATCAATAAAAAGGTGGTTAAAGTTCACGTTTATTGTCATTCGCATCACATGTGGTACATGAGGTGGAAAAAAAGTATGTACTCAAGATCCCAGTTACACCTAAAACTAGCAAAAATATAAAGTATAAAAAGAAACGGTGTATAAGGATCGAAGATATGCACTAAGGTATACGCTAAACAAGCGCCAAACGATACGCTAAAAGATATAAGATATAAGCTAAACACTAATAATGTAAAACAATTTGGCATATCAACAGCAGCCTGAGTCTGTCGTGAGCAGATATAGTAAGTATGAATGAATACAGCAGCATGAGATAATCAGCAGCACTGATATGTCACCAGTTAAAGTGGAATTACAGTGATTTTCCTAGTTAGAGATTTATGAGTCTAACAGCTTCAAGGTAGAAGCTGTTCCTCGGTCTAGTGGTTCTAGTGCACTGCAACCCTCTGCCTGAGGGTAGCGGGGCAAAAAGTGTGTGTGCTGGGTGAGTGGGGTCCTTCATGATGCAGGCGGCCCTCTTCCTGCATCTGGAGGTGTAGATGTCTGTGATGGTGGGGAGGCCGACTCCAACAGTGCAGCCTTCACCGCTCTCTGCAGAGCTTTTCTGTCTGGAAAATGTAAGATTTAAGAAATAATACATCTCTTAAACCGTTTACTCTGATTGATAAAAACAAGATATAATGAGAAAACTTAACATATATTTCTTTATATGTGCATATTTTTATGTCAACATGTAAAAAATGGGCAGTTCGCTCCTTTGTCAGCTGTCAGAGTCCTTGAGTTAATCAGTGTGGTTTTGATTTTTAATGATTAACGCACCTGATAAGACAGGTGTTGTATAAGCATCCTACACTAAAATACATGCACACTCAGAAACATGACGTAACTCGCGTTGAAGACGGCCCGTGTTGATTTAAAGGCCGGTTTTGTTTTGGTGTAAAAACAGCGTTTTCTCTTTGTGGAGCTCGTCTGAATGTTCTGTGGGAAAGCGTTTCTTCTCCGGAGTCCACAGAGGAAACCCCTCAGCTCCACTTCAGCGAGTCGAATCCTAAATCACCCCTTGTGAAATACCAACCTAAAATTAGCCTCACTTGGGCTTTTTCTCAGATCGTTCCAGACTTTCCTAATGGCTGCAGCTAAGCTTTGTTTAGTCACTTTATCCCACTGCGTCTGGGATCCACCGCCGCGGCCCAGCGAGGGCTTTTCTTCCCTCCAAACCGTTCCTTTTATGGCTTTTATGTTACTGATCAGCTGCTTAAAGTCTCTCTAAATCATCCTGAGGAGAGGACCAGGAGACTTTCTTCTTTCTTACATATCCTGCTTCGAAAGGTCTTCTAAAAATCCGGACTTGCGTTCGTCGCTGAGATTGAACTTAAACCATCTTTGGTTGAGAGTCGATGGAGTTCCAGCTGTTTTGGTCAAATTTGAGAAATAACAGGATACGCAATTTTAAATTTCAGCTTAATGTGTGTAAAGTTGTCAGAGTTACAGCCATTTTTGTAGATTTTTAAAAAAATTTATTTCAGCTGGCTGTAGCAGCCATCTTGAATGTGGCTGACCCCGTTCATTGTTTGTTCACGTTGCTTTTAAGGCAAATATTTTAAGCGTCTACACGCTCAAAATCATGAAAAATAAAACTTAGAGGTGTTTATATTCATTTTTAGATGCTGTTTTTCTGTAATTATAAGGATAAAAATCACGATTTGGTGGAAGGTGGTGCACATTTTCATGGAATAGTAATAGAAATTTTAAATGTTCTGAGCAAAGGTCTCGTTCAAAGAGACGAGCTTAGCGTTTGTGATGGGACCGTCTCTCGGCTACTACCACACCGCATTTTAGAACGGCATCTGTAAAATTGAGCCACTTTTTGGCAGCCATCTTGAATTGGTTTGAAGTGGTGAATGAGATATTTTGCTGACACACACAAACACGGGCGGAAACTCCTCGCTCCTTTTATCTGCAGGTGATAACAAGTCATCTTGTTAATCAAGCCTTTCAGGGTTTATTATATTAGCCTATTTAGCCTAATTGTTCCCGGTTATCCCAGTTTTAACGCTCGGATAATGTCTGTGCCCCCCACCCCCGTTTGTCTCAGATTAAAGTGAGTTCTGTTGTGGCATATGGCAGGTCCGTTTATCTCCTGAACAAAGCACGAAACGACCCTAATGAGCAGCACAGCCGCCAACGTACCTTCACTTCCTGCGAGTACAGGAAGCCCACACGTTGGGTTTAAAGGCCGGCCGAGACGTTTTCACCAAGGAGCTCCCCGTCGTTTTGTGTCTCCTTCCTTTTCTCCCCTCCCGGAGAGATTTATGTTTCTGGGCTCTATCTTTGTCCCGGGAGGCTGCCGATGTCTGCGGCACACTAAGGTTACGCTCCAGGATTCCCACACTGCCCCTGAGAGCCCAGGGTTTGTGGAAACATGGGAAAACTTCTGGCGCGTTCACACGGCGCTCTGTATTTATTATTGATGTAACGCTGAAGTAATCAGGATGCTTTAAAAGATCATTTGTTTTCTCAGTTGAGTGGAAATCTAGTTTTAAGAACAAAAATAGGATGGATTTAAGCAACTTGGTGTTTATAGGCCCTCCCCTTTACCCTCTGGGGTTAAAACGTCTAAAAAGATCCTAATAGGCTTAAAGATCCCCTTAATTTGTCCCTGTTCAGGATTAAAGGTCATCGGAATTAAACAAAGAAGCATTTATTTAGCAGATTTATCCCGCTACACCGCCTCTGTTGTCTAAAATATTAACCTAAAAATGCAAATTATGTTTGTATTTATTTAGAGTTTAGAGTAAAAGAACGTGCACAACAATAAAGTAACTACTAACTAGAGGAATGTCGTTTCACGTGAACGCTCCGTGTGAATGTTTATTGCTCGGTGATGTTTGCTGAAGCCAGCTGAAAAGGTTTCTCTGCTAAACTGTTAATATGAGTTGAATTTGAACAGCTGATATTTGCTGAAAGCAGCAGAAATGTGCATAAAAAGCTAAATAGGGCAGAAATGTAGCAGTATGCAGTAGTCCCTTGTTTATCACAGGGTTAAGAGGACCACGCCCCCTGCGATAAATGAAAAACCATGAAGTAGGGATACAGTAGTCCAAGTTCAAGTTTCGCTCCCAATCTCCCACCTTCTGTGTCAATAAACAATTATTTAAACTATTACAGTATTTAAATTTAAATTGTAGAGAAGAGAAGCGCAGCAGGCAGCAAAGGGTTAACCCCTTACAATTACACTGTAACAACTGACCATAGAAGTTCTAAAATAATTAAAAATAACTTATAACACTTCTATATTTTGTGATTATGACGATTTTACGATGTGACATGCTTTTAATTATAAGTTGGAAGACGAAAGTCGATCGGTGCATCTGGACAGCAAAGGGCTTCATGTAGCTGCTGCAGCCGGAGGAGAAATGTGGGCGTGGCAGAGAGGTGATCATGACAGGCTGCAGAGGGAGCTTCTCCCTGCACCTGTGGGCTTCACAAAGGTGCAACAGGTGCTAAATCATTTAAAATAATTTATTTTAAATAAACAATCCATGCCGCCCATGTGGCTCACCCATCAATCAGCCAAATGTGTGTCATGCCCACTCTTACTTTGAAAAACCTTGAAAGAGCGAGTCTGCAGAGGTCGAACCGCGAAGTAGCGAGGGACCACTGTTTGCTGAAATAGGCAGAGAGAGGCTAAATAGATTACAAAAAATATGAAATTAGCAAAATGTAAACTTTGGAATGAGCAAAAAAAAAAGCTGAAATTGGGAAACAAGTAACTGAAGAGGCTCAAAATTATGAAATTATTAAAACAAATTTTTTAAAAATGTCAGAAAAAGGCTAAAATTAGCAGAACAATATCTAAAAAGTAGCTGGAAAAGCAGAAAAAAGCTGAAATTGGCAAAAAAAAAAAGTTGAAATAAGCTAAAATTAGCAGGAAGAAGCTGAACTTGAACAAAAGATGAAATGAGCAGTAAAATATTGTAAACAGCTCAAAGTCAAGTCAAGTCATCTTTATTTGTAGAGCACAATTTAAAACAGATAAACTGTTATCAAAGTGCTTTGTGAAGAGACCTTCAGTTATTTTCAATTAGAAAGGCATGGCCAACAAAGCTAAATATTTCAAAAAAAGTAAAAATTTCACAAATGCCAAAAGTCAGCGCAGGAATGTCCTGAATGAGCCGAACGTTTTGATTCTTGGATTGTTGAAATAGCACAAAAACTGCGGAACGATTTGCTTGTCGAAAAACAAACGGAAGAAAAATGGATCTCAGCTGTGAGAACGATTCAGAAACATTCAGACTATTCTGCAGCCAAACGAACTCATGGTTCCCAACCCTGGTCCCTGAGGAACACCATCCTGCATGTTTTAGCTGTTTCCCTGCTCCAACACACCTGATTCAGTGATTTAATTATTTCCTCATGTTCTGCAGAAGCCTGTTAATTACCCATTCATTAAAATCAGGTGTGTCGGAGCAGAGAAACGACTAAAACATGCAGGATGGTGTTCCTCAAAGACTAGGGTTGGGACACCTACCTTAAAAAACACAAAAATGCCTATAACTTAGTCACCGTTCCAGATATTGAGCTAAAATTTGGCGAGGTAGTAGCTGAGAGTCCTTCACAACGCAGAGCGCTAACCGATCACACAAGAGCTTTGAGGAAAAAGCAATTTACTGTTAAACATGTTAGTTTTGCATATTTCTTAGTCATTTTGTTGCAACTATGAATGGCAGATTACAGCTTAACTGTTATTGCAACTAGAGCTTTATGTATGTTTGTCAACCAGCTTGTAAATTATAGCTGCAGTACTGTGTTTATGCTGCATGTTTAAGTGACAGCTGGTTGTTAAAGTGTAAAACTTCAGTCCTTTGCAGGTATTACAAATATGTCTTCATGCAGTACAAAAGTCCACATAGAACGCTCATTAGTGCTCATGCAGTGGTGCATCAGGAAAAAGGTGGATTTTTTAGTTTATAATAAGCCTTTTTTCTGTATTTGTGTGCCAATGAAGCCAGCCCTCTCACCTCCTGACAGGTGTGCAGAAAAAGGACAGTTTGTGCTCTTGTTGTGCCGATCTTCCCACATCTTTGGGAATGGACCTTTAGCCAAATGCCTGAATGTTTTGGCTGCCAGCTGGAGGTTGCACGGTGGGGGGATTTTGGAGCTTCTTTTAAAGGAAGCATAGCTGGAATGCCAGCTTCAGAGCTTTGCATCAACAGTGGGTGGCGATGTGTGTGTATGGTGGGATGGGGGGAGCATCTAGACAGAAAGGTTGCCTGTCTTTCCTCATGATGACAGACAGCTCCAAGGAGAAATAAAAGAGTGGGGCTCAAACTCTTCACTCCTCACTGTGTGTCTCGTTATTATGCTAAGGTTTTTGAAGTTTCAGGTTTGGAGTTAGAGTTTTAACCCAACGCAAATTAAACCTTGCTAAATTCAAGTCAACAAGCCTGACAAAAGCAGCTGCTTCCAGTGAGGTAACAACAAAAGCCCCCCCCATTAGGTGGAAGGTCCAGCCCTCAGATCTTTGTGCCTGCAGTCGGGGGGGAATGGCTTCAAAGGTTAAAATATGGGGAACGTTTCAGTTTGATCACAGAGGTCTGCCTTTTAGCAGCTGCGTGTAATCTGCTAATCTGTCTGATCCGTCGGCAGAGGTGGGGCAGGACCACCGACCACTGGAACCATGGTTGGGAGTGGGGGTGTTGAAGCTTGCATCGGCCACCCGTCGACGTGACTTTGCAAAGAGTTAAAAAAAAAATAGGCACATCCCAATCATTGTTTTTAACATTTTAACCCTGATACTGATCAGGAACGCTCAGTGATTCTATGATATTTACAGTCTGGTAAAAATGGGTACGTTTGAAGAATTGTTGCAACCGGCACCGGGTAGAGAGTCAAAAAATAAACGAGTCAGAGCGTCCTAGTGTCTAAATGTGTTCTATTGAAGTTAAGAGAATAAAACTGGCACAACTAATCAGCTGGGCTTAAACAGTTTGAAACTGAGATAAATTTGGTGAAACAATTACATTTAAAACTTAACTAGGGAAGCACGATGTTATCGGTACGGTCGGTATGGTATCTGTATCGGCCGATATTAGCGATAAAGTTAAATATCGGACATTGGCTATTCCATCAAAATAACTTGCTGATATAAAAGGCACTCTTTATATATATATATATATATATATATATATATATATATATATATATATAAATAAATTTGGTAGCAGGCCAAATTGACAAAGACCATGCAGAATAATGTAGTATTTTAATTCCACAGCAGAGAAAGCTGTGTAGTCTCTGTAACTAGGTCTAGGAAAAAGTGATATCGGTATTGGTATCGGTTATCGGCCAAATACATTTTAACTTATCAGCATATCAGATATTGGCCAAAAATCCAAAATTGTGCATCTCTAAACTTAGCATTACATGCTAATACAGCAAATTATACCCAGCAGCCCTTTGGCCACATCTAAACTTATTTATAACAAATAATAACTGAATCGATTGTTTCCTATTTGTGCCTTAAATAGTTCTCCTGAAGTAAAGATGTGAAATAAAGTTAGTCTTTAAATATTACAGTACACAGCCTTCAGGGTTGTCTCTCAACAATATCAAACTCAGTTGCGTCTTTTTTTATAATTGATAGCAAGTGCTACCTCTAAGCATTTCCAAGACGTTTTAACTTATATTTAACGTTTATGTGCAGTGATTTACAACAGCATGTCAGATATAATTTATTGTGTCATCAAGTGAAACAAATGAAACAGACCGGTTGTTATCTAAAAACATTAAATAAACATAAAACATGGTTTTCCTTTAAATATTTTTTGCTGATAACCATGATCTGAAAGTTTTCTGTTCTTTTTTTAGCTCGTTTTTGTTTCAGACATTTTTTCTTTTTCAGTTTAAGTTGCTTCCAAAACTTTAATCGCCACCATTTTTTAATTATAGTTACCAAGCCCACTGCAGGGACAACTGTCTAAAGGTGATTAAGTTTAGCCACAGCTTCTTGACCTCGACGAACACAGAGTTGGCTGTAATTCAGTCGAGTTGGCACAAATTGAGCTAAAACTTGGAGTGGTAGTAGCTGAGTGTATCTCCAGTGGGACATTTTGGTTCTGATTGGTCATCTCAATGGCGGACGATCCGGCGGTGTTTTCATTCAGGATCCCCCGCGACCCCTTGCTCCCACGTCTCCCGTCCCAGCTCCCAAACAAGAGGCTGGAATGTCGGGTTTCCATGACGCTAACGGAGTAAAAACCTGCCAATGCTTTGCTGGCAGGCCTCCTCCTCATCAGGATCAGAGTCTGATCCCCATGTAGCCTTCATTCACCGGGGGCTTATTATGCCAAGGAATGCCGCTTGCTCCCTCCTCATTTCATAACCCCCGCTGGAGCAGGGATGGTGGGGTGCAGGGGGGGGTAAATTTAGGATGAATCCCAAAGGACAGTCCGCAGCCTCCATCCTCTTTCTCTGATTCCCATACTCGCCAAACTCCTGCTTTTGTGTTCCTCAGAATCCCTCTACTGCTCGCTAAAAAGCACTCAAGCTACAAGTTTTCTTGAAGAAGAAGCAGCAGTTGCTGTTCCTTAAACGCCTCACGTGGCAGGCCCGTGATGCAGACAGTCTTACTGTTTATGGGCAAGAGGAGAAATGGATGTGGAGGAAAAAATACATCCACACATTTTTTTGAAAGCTGTAACTTCTCATATTGTGTTTTTTCATCCGCTGAAAGATGCTTTTATACCAAGTCAGGCTGTCCGTGGTGGGAACAAGTCTTCCTCCTTTTGTGTGCCACCCTTAATGGTAGTTAAGGGGTTAAATAATCAGTCTCTGTACATTATCCCATCTCCTGCTGTGCTGGTGGACGCAGCCATAATGACTTGCTAATTATCCTCCTTTTAGGATTTTCAAACGGGCCAACTGGCCACCGCTGACGATCAAAGCCCCCTGAGATTTGCAAAGGAAGACCCCTCTGCCTCGTGGGCAATAATAAATCTTCACCTTGGTTCCTTCAGGTGCCACGATTCAATGGCTAGGCAGTAATATTAAACTTACAAGTCTACGTGAGAGTGATTTATGGTCATTTGTGTTTTCTGTAGATTCAAAAATTAGTCCGTAAATAAACAGTTAGCCTAATTATTGGCTCAAGTGTTTAAGCAGCTCTATAGTGAACTCTCATAAGCTTAATCGTGGTGCGTTTGGGTTTTTCCAACACATACGTGTTTTTTGTAATGATTTGTCTCATGATGTGACTAGAGGTGGAGACTCCACCTGATTTTGCCTTCTTTTTTCAAGTTTGAGTTTTCTGATTGCACAGACGTAGAGTTGGGTGGGTGGTTTGTGCCAGAAGCACACTGGCCCGTTTCCTGCCCCATGTTGAGTTGGGCAGTGAAACAAAACCACAAGAGTCCTACTGGATGAAAAACTCACCAGGTCCTCTGGACTGAAAGGAACTGGATGTGGCAAGTGATGAAGATGAATGAGGGTGGTTGCTATAGAGAAAGATGGGACTCTCCAGGTCCCGTGGAGATTTTTTAAAGAAGTTATAAGAAACATGGCTTGTTGTCAGGGACTTGTTCTGGTGGTAGAAAACTGTCTAGGATTTCTACTTTTCCTTATGTAATTATATTTGTCAGCATAAAGTTGTGTCTGGAGATACAGCTGAATAATTTTATTTATTCACATGCACAGTAGTTCCTCGATACTTCGCAGTTCGACTCTCGCAGACTCACTCTTTTGTGGGTTTTCAATGTAAGATTGTATACGACACACGACTGGTGATGGAGAAAGACAGATCCCGCCCCCTCCTTTCTCTTTCTGAAGCTGTGTGTCACAGCAGAGCAAAGACACACAACAGGCAGGCATGCAACAGACAGCCTCGGAAAAAGAACGGAGGGGGCGGTCTCTTATACCTGAGTGAGCTGCACGAGCGGCATGGATTGCTTATTTAAAATAATCAAGTGCGACCTGAACTGAGTCTTTAGTCCCCCTCGGCTATTACTGAGCGGGCCAGGCCACCGGGAAATGCGGCAAGTGCTCCCGATGGTCAGTCCGATTGGCTCAGTAACCGTTGCATCAGTCCGTCTTCTCTCTTTCGCTGTGCTCTGTTAGAACGTTTAGCGAGTTTAGAACATTAAGAGCATTGCAAGAGTGTGAGAAAAGTTATATATACATATATATATATATATATATATATATATATATATATATATATATATATATATACTACAATAAATATAACGTCCTTACTTCGTGGATTTTCATCTATCGCCTGGAACATAACCCCCTCGATAAGTAAAGGTCTACTGTAAACACTGTTGCCTTCAGATTTGTCCACCGATGTTTATATTTGAGTGAACCAAAATCCATCAATTGTTCCTCGTCACAGAGCAAAGAGAGGGAATTGGAAACGCTGTCCGCCCATCCGTGCATGTTATGTGCATGATAACTTGAAAAATAAGTGAGGTACTGGCTTCCATTTTGGTGTGTGGCTAGAGCTAGGAGTAAAAAAGTGTTGCCAGGTTAAAATCCAAGATGCTTTCTAGTTTTTATATTGCTGGAAAATAGTTTCCTCAAATGACTGAGGTGGCCAAAGATTAATCTACCCCCTGGCTCTGCCATTGGACCTGGTGGTGGATACAAATGTGTCCCCTCCATCACTTTGTGCTGCCTCAAACAAGCGTGGGGAAAAAGTACCTCTGTTCTTAAATGTTGCACCAAAGACATTAAGGTTTACGTGCATTCCCCGTTTAATCCCAGTCCAGAAAAACATTCGTCTCTACATTTATTCAAATCCCTCAGCGACGGGGGACATCGACGTACCGCTTGTTTCTTTTTGAGACTTCATTAATCCGCAACAAATGTGCACCGCTCTGCTTTTCTTCTGTTGCTTTAAAAAAAAAAATCTTTAGGAAAAATAATAAAACGTCGTTTTCTTTTGGTTTTCTTTGTGCTTCATGCTCCTAACAAACCAAACATTTAGTCGGACTCCTCTTCTGACCTTGGCACAGTGAGGCCCATCATTTTTAGCTCCAGCATCAACACAATTTGAGCCTGTAGCTAAAATCTTTCTGATCTCTGTTTCCATTAAAGGTAATCCAGTGGTGCTCATCTGAACAATCTGTGGCTCTTACTGCCTGGATGTTTGGGTGTGTTTTGCAGTGAGGTCTGACAAAGAAACAGCCATTAAAATAAAACCAGCTAAACACATGACTTAGGATAAATATATATTTAAAAGCTAAAGTCAAAACAATCTGCTCAGCTGCTTTTGTATTTATTGTTTACAGCCTGGCAGGACTTGGCCACGGAGCCATGAAATGTTTGCTGTTCTGCCAAGGTGACAGTCACCTGCATGCTTCTGACAGGCCATAAACTTTAATTTCAGCCTCGCTTCCTTACTCATTTACAATTCCTCTTCTGTGAACTCATTCCTCAGTCATGCCAAGAGCTCATTTTCAAGGTTACTTGATAACAAAGTGCAAATTGTCCCTTTGAAACTGCTGTTGACTCATTCTTTGGACATCACTTGTATAAACCTGAATACCTGAGATGCATCTTTTAAAATGGTCTTCTAAGGAAAGGTTATGAACAATTATGATCTTACCTGTTGTGGGTAGCTCTTTGGATGACCTTAGTTTGAAGAAAGGGTTTAATTCTGACCAGATTGAAGAGCTAAATGCTAATCTGTGCTGAGCTACTGGGGCCAAGGGCCGGTACCAGTCTGTGGAACATTTTCCTTAAAGAAATCTATATAAATATAACCTTTCCAGTTCCACAGCATCTTTTCTTAAAAAATCTGGACTATCTTTTTGTTTTCATAGCTCAGTTTAATTCTCAGTACAATAAAACTAAATTCCATCAGTTTACGCAGTTTTGCAGTAAGTGACACATTCATGTTCCTCAGAAGCTCGGAGTGATTTCAGTCTGACTCAGACGTGATCAGTGCAACTGTCACATTATCCTTTTGGTAAAAGGTCACCAGCTGGAAATGTTGAAGCTGTTTTTATTGTTTTCATTGATGTCAAATAAACATTTCCAAATAATCTGCTGATATCCTCTTTTTTTAAATCCATCTCTACAAATTAATGTGTATTTACTTGAAGTGAAAGAAGCTTTTAGCTGGTATATTTCTATTTGCAGAGCACCAGGACTGCCTCCATCAGGCGGTTCACGAGCGACTCGGTGAGCTGCTGCGAGTCCTGAAGGCCATCATCAAGAAACACCAGAGCCTGAACTCCGTGGACATCCTCAGCACGGCCGGAACCGTCATCTCCACGGTCAAAGGTGAGCGGAGCTCACCAGCTTCTCCCTGAAATACATAAAGTCTGAGTTATCCGTCAGCTACTCCTCCACCTTCTGGTTTCTGTCTCTGATCCTCCCTCCTCTCCTGACAGCCTCCTGGACCCAACAGTTGCATGTTTTCACCCTGTCCTCTTAAGCCCTGAAAGCAGTTTGAAGAACTAACGAGAAGTTTTCTTTGGTTCCAAAGCTGCTTTGAAGGAAGCTTCACATTAAGATTGTAGCCGAATGGAGTTTGCAGACTTAACAGAATAACTTGATTACAAGGAAATTGTGTCGTCCTTACGGTGATAAAATATATCTAAAAGATATGAAAGGTAAAGGAGAAGAGAGAGACAAAACCATTTACAAGATAAAAAGGACAGTCATACAGCTCAGCATCCTGTTGCACTTTAAGGAATTATAGCACGTGGTTGTTGCGCGTTTTAGCAAAAACAAATAGTAGTTTTCATGCAAGTCCCATCTTTTGTGCAGACTGATGTTCAAACAGAAACAAAAAATAGCATTTTTTTTTTATTTTTGGCCGCCTTAAAAGACAAGTGACACTGAAAGATTTGAATTAAACTCTCAGAAATCAATCAGTAGGCGTTCATCTGTAACAACTTGAGAAGCAAACCTGATTCAAGATGGCCGCCACAGACAATGTACCTTATCCAACACATAAAAGTTCTTAACTCAGTCAGTTTTACAGAAATTGTGCTCAGACTTTGTGTGAAAGTAGCTGAGAGTCATCCCCAAACATGCTTGGAGTGCTAATAGATATTAAACAACAGAGCTCTTTGTTTCAAACTTTGGTATTCAAGTTATGTACATCATATTTTAAATTAAATGACTTTTCCTCTTCAGAAAACCTATTGTACTGTAAAAGTTTGTTATTAAGCTGTTTATTTCAAAGTATCACAATATGTGGAGTTTTAATAACCCTTATTTATGCGCAGAAGACCACAGAAGCGTTCATTTTGTTGTTTTAATAGTTTGAATGTTTATGAAGCATTCACACTATTATGATCCGTTTTTCTTCTGTATGTTTTTTGGCATTTTTCTCGTTCCACAATTATTGGTCTATTTCAATAAATCATAAATCAAAACGTTCAGCTCTTTCAGGACAATCCTGCCAGGACTTTTGGTATTGGTGCAACTTTAGCTTTTTGAAATATTTGGCCTTTTCTTCCATTTTTTTCTCATAGAAAATGAATTCAGCTCATTTTACATCCTTCACATTTTTAGATGTGTTTACAACCTTTTACTGCTCCTTTCACATTTTGTTCTGCTTCAGCTTCTTTCAGCTTCCTGCTGCAAATTTAAACTTTTATTCAAACTACTTTCAGCTGTTTTTTAGCTGTTTTGTGCTCCTTCTAGGATCGTTCTGCTAACTACAATATTTTTGTGCTGCTTCCAACTTATTTCTGCAAGTTACAGCTTTTTCTGCTATTTCAGCAACTATTTAGAAGTTTTTTGCTAATTTTAGCTTTTTCAGTTAATTCCACATTTTTTGCACTCATTTTAACTTTTTTAAGCCTAATTCAGGTAAATTGTGCTCTCTCCACTTCCTTCTGGTAATTTTAGCTTCTTTTCTCTTTTTTTTTAGCTAAATTTCAGCTATTTTTTGTTGCTAATTTAATCTTTTTTTAGCTAATTTCCTAATTTTGTGCAAACCTAATTCAGCAAGTAGTTCTTTCTCCTTTCTTGTAATAATTTAGGCGTGTTCTTCATTTCAGCTGCATTTCAACATGTTTTTAGCTAATTTCCTAATTTTGTGCAAACCTAATTCAGCAAGTAGTTCTTTCTCCTTTCTTGTAATAATTTAGGTGTGTTCTTCCATTTCAGCTGCATTTCAACATGCTTTTAGCTAATTTCAGCTGCTTTTCAGCAAGTTCTTCCACAATATGCATTCACAAAGTCTTTTAACAGGAACTGCATTTTCTCTAGTTAATCCCTTTGAGTCATATAATCTCCGGTTTGTTCCACTGTTAGAACATTCAGCTTTAATCCCATGACACTTCACACCTTTTTGCATCTTCGTACGGAACCGAAGCCCCGCCAGTCGGCCGACGTTGGACCAAACGTAGCCCCTGACGAGCGTTCAGACAGCGTCGCGCGTTCCCTGCTGAAACAATACCATTTTTACCCAATGATGTAACTTCCGTGTTTGGACCGTTGGTTGGAGCCTGAGCGAGTCACGGCATTGTGTTCCAGCGAGCCCCAGGATGTCCTGTTGTGGGGGGAGGTGGTGGGGGTCTGGACAGAACAGGAGGAGGTATAGCAGATCAAGAGCTGGTGGTAGCTACAGTAGCTGCTCTGGAGGTATCGGGATGCTTCCCGTGGATAATACAGCTTTTCTTTTTTACTGAGACGAGCCTTCTCTAAGATCTCCAAACAGACATGTTGGTTTTGTGTTAAAGGTGAATGCATTTCACCAGTCGACACGAGTCGCGCTGCTTCCTAAAATCCACAAGACTTGTTGGTGTTTTATAGGAGGGCAAGAAGCGTTTGGTTTGAGGTAGGTGGTTTGTAGTTTTGGTCCAAACAGCATCAACGTTACAAAACCTTTTAAAGTCCTAGGTGAATTTCTAAGACTTCTTATTTGACAAACTGTTGCAACAAAAGACTTCTCTTATTTTTACTTCTTAATTTTGGTATCACATGCCTCAGACTATCTGGTATTCTGGCTCTTTCTTTCAGAATAACATCATATTTCTCAAATCTCTGCTCATCCCTGATTCAAACGCAGGACACTTAAATTACACAACAGATTTGATCTTGGATCACGAGTGTCCAAAGTGCGGCCCGAGGGCCATTTGTGGCCCTTGGAGTGATTCTGTGCGGCCCACAGTTGCAGTTTAAGAATGGTATCATTTTGTCCAGCAGACTTTCTGCAGATTCATTGGTAATCCTTTTTTATATATTGTTTAGGTTTAACAGCAAAACGGATGAAAAATGATCTCAAAATGAGCAATATTAAGCAAAATACAAATCTTTGGCTATAATCTTTTAATTTCACTGCATGGTACAAAACACAACAAACCTTTACTGATTTCTACCAGAAAACAGACTTTTGGATAATGACTCGTAAAACTTGGCTAAATATTACAGTTGAACACATAATCAAGAGGGAAATCTGACATTTTAAAATGAATATAACGTGGTATCATCTACATACGAGTTGATGAACTTTATCAAACCTTCTATGAATCTGTAGCGACTGACAGCTGGACGATTTTTCTAAATTTCGATCAACCTTTTGGGCCGTTCATGGTCCAAAAGTCTGAACTTTTAAAATGACACTTACTCAAATTACGCTTTTGTTGCTGAGAACAGATTAAAATGAACTTTCTAAACACAATAAAACAGCAAATCAAATTAATCAAATCATTTTTAATAAAACACATAAGCTTAGTGTTTATGAGGCTTTAAATGTTTTGGGATCTACAACAATTTAACTCTTTCTCCACTGAAATCAGTAAACTTTTGTCCTTTCTCCAAAATATTGTTCACGTTGAGTTAAATTCACATTTTTGTGGCCCTCCAGTCCTTTTGATAGTTTTGGTCCACATATAAAAATGTTTGGACACCCTGTCTTACATGAACATGCAGTAATAACGGTAGACGTTCAGCCTCCAAGTAAGTTGGACAAAACCACCACGATTTAGGACGTATCCATCAACGTTTTCATTTTTCAGCCTCAACATTTCCTCCGTGTCATCAGAAAGTATTCATTCACGGGCATAAACACAAAGAGTTGAGAAGCTTTCAGTTTATTTCTAAGTAAAAATAGAATTTTCAGCCTCAGCTTGGTCCAAATTACAAACGGTTTACCTACAGAACTTAAGGAAAGTTGTTTCCTTTGTGAAAAGCTCTCCAAGTCTTCATTGTTTGAAGGAAAGGAAGGACTGAGGAAGCGCTCTGCGACGCCACACATTTATCGCTGCGCCTTCGGACTCCTTTTGAACGTCTCCTCTCCGTATAGTTTTCTCTAAGGAACGTTTACAGTGACGACTGATTACCGCAGTATTTACAACAACACGGTGTTGTTGTTTCCATCGTTCCGTCCTCCGTCGTCGCCGTGTTTAGGCCTGCAGCAGGAAACTACTGCCGGGCCAGATTACAGCAAAACGCACACAGTCTGGGCTTATCTGAGCACATTTATCAGAGTTAGTTTTTGATGCCTCCGAGGGACTTTTTGACTTAAATAAATAAATAAAGAGTCTCGGCACACAAACAAGGCTCTGAGCTCTTTGTGTTGTTGAGGAGTGCAGCGTGACTCATGAGAGAGTCTCACCAGCTCTGACGCCGCGGACAGGACGATGAGTCATGCGGCGAAACGTTAAGGCCTCAAACTAAAGAGAAATCCAGCATGATCCCTGGTTTTGTTTCACATCAAAACATTTTAATCTTTCTTCACATGTGACAGGAGTGAACTTCAACGAGGTGAATGAAGAGAACAAACAGAAGCTTTTGGGTGAAATCTACACGGCTATCGACACTTTGGCGTTCACCTTTGGCAATGTGTAAGTGTGACATTGTTGCTGCACCTTCAATAATTAAGGGATATTTTGGATATTTTAAAGAAGGGAAACGCTACGAACAATTAATATTTTACCTGTTGTAGACAACTCTTTAAATGACCTTGGTTTGGAGTTTATCTCTGACTCAGCTAACTAGCTAATGGCTAGTCTGAGCAGAAACAAGACCAAAGCGTGTCGCCGCTATCTTAATCCAATTCTAATCTCCTAAATTATATGTTCACGTTTAAATTTTTAAAATAAACCTTAAGACTACCATCCGTTTTAATTTGCATTAAATTTAGGGATTATTTGTATGTCCTAATAGTGTCTGCAGCAGCTAGCTGTAGCACTTCCTGTAGGAATACTGTATATCAATATTTTTGTGGGACTCTTTGCAATTTCATTTATTGTAATTCTTGACGTTTTTGCATAAACAATATTTGAGGCATTTCTATCATCTTGAAACCTAAATGATTGTAGTTTATTTTACATAAATAAATATACATTTTTGTGCCTAGCAAAAAGAAAACCCCAACTAATCACAGGCTGCTGACCAACGATTTGCATTGATGCTAACGTATTATTAAAAATGCTGCAGAAAAGCTAACAGAATTAGCATCCTGCTTATTACTGGAGATTTATAAATGAATCAAAGTTATTTCTAAAGACAGTTACAGTAGAACGTCAGTAATTAAAGATATTTATTCTTTAGAATTCAACAAAGTAAAGATGAAAATAATAAGAAAACACAGCTCTAGATGTTTCTACACCAGGAAGCTACGGTAACTCCAGTGGGACAAATGGCACCACACAGCAATGACTGCTGACATTTCTTAAAGATTAACGCTAATAGAAATTTATTTTTTTTCACTTTTAAGAATCAATTTAGAATCGTCCCCGTCGATGATGTGTCTCAAAGTAGATTTTACCTTCTGAGCCTCCGCTTGGACGGATTTATATCCTCACACTATTGTCAGTTTCAAATACTTTGTGTCTTCCAGCAAAACTATTCTGACATTTTCCAGGAAGTGACTAGCTAGCACAGGACGTGCTATAGCTAGCTGCTTTGTACTTGCAAATAACCAGGAAGGTCCATGTAAATAATTTGTGATTTGTCGTCAACGTTTGCGATAATCCCTATGAAATTTAAGAGATTGGAGCTTTTTATACGACGAGTTCAGATTATTCGTTAGCTCATGGACCTAAACTCCATTTCTCCTGCCTGTTGATCCATGAGCTCTCTGCAACAGTTTAACCTTTCAACAAAACACTTTAAAATGTCTGAAATACTCTTTTTAAAAGAATATTCACAAACGTTTGTGTTTTAAATCTCAACCCTTACTCAAGATTTGAATTCTTTGCATTTGGTGTTTTTTGGTGAAACAGTTTTTCCACAAAGATTTATTTAATTTTTAATCTTGTTTTTATTCTGCTTCTCTTCAGAGTGTCTGACTTCCTTATGGGAGATGTAGAGAACGGATCAGTGTTGGGGCTCCCCCTAACTAAGAGAAGCAAGGTAAGAAAAAAATGTATTTGTACCTTCATGGTCTCGTCAAGTTTTGAGTTCCACAACTGAATCTGGCAGCGAAGCTCAACGTGTGATAGTGCACGTGGTCAAGTTTTGCTCCCCGACCTTGTTAACTGTCAGGACGTGGCCCGCTGCCCCTGAGCTGTCAAACCAGACACGTGACAGATTCCCCAGCAGAGGTCGAGGTTCAGGGGTGAAGCGGGCCCTCGCAGGTTGACTCACCGGCCTCAAACAGTGATAAATAGCTGCTGTGTGTTGTTTCCTGCTGCAGACTTGACTGATCTAAAGAGGAAGTCCACGTTCTGATAAGGGCTCTTTTAATCATGCTAGTGAAGCATTCTCTGCTTCAAGTAGGAAACTGACCCCCCCCCCCCACACCCCCCACCTTCCCCTGTGGATTTTTCTTTAAACATTTGTCTCCTTTTCAGTCTTTTGAGAACCTCTCTGTGGAATCCGGAGGATCCGGTCCTGAGAAAGATGATCCTCCAGGTAAGAGGCTGAACGCAGCTACTGTACTGACGGGGCCTCAGTGTGAAGGATGAAAACTAATCACAGGCTGGATGTGTAGGAAAGAAATGTGTTTTTTCTGCAGCCTCCCTACTTTGTCTGTGAATTAGTAACTTATTAATTGGGTACTGTCTTGTAAGAGGCAGCACTTGTTATTATCCACTTGAGATGGGTTTCTTAACTTTATATCTTACACTTCCATCAACTTTAATGTGGCCCGAACCGCAATGTGTACCCCCTCAAATGTTATATCAAAACGATCAACTTGGCATCATGATGCGTGCCATTACTTTTATTGGCGTTTCGAGTTACCATGGTAACGTAATTTGCAAACAAAGAAGCCATTTTTCCTTATTCAAAATGCCTGACGGAACTCAACAGCGTCTAACTGTTTGTAACTGATATAACTCAGTCATTCTTTGAGCCGAAATTTTCTTTGGTTGTAGCTGAGAGCGAGTTTTGATACATTTGCTAATGCATATCCAAAATCCAAGATGTCTGCCTGAGCTAAAAAGGAAAAATACACTAAATCATCTAATTTTAGAGATATTGAGCTAAGATTTTGTGTGTTGACAGCTGAGAATGTTTCCCGTCACATACTTGTCCAAAACAAAAATCCAAGATGGCCACCAATGCTACATTTAAATGGCTTTAATTCAGCCATTTTTACACATACAGAGCTGAAATTCAGTGTGATTATAGCTGAGAACATCCCCCATCACATACCGAATCCAAATCCAAAATGGCCACCAAAGCTTAAAAGAAAAAATTACTACAACGCGTTGATTTTTTTTTTGCCATATTGAGCTGAAATTTGGTATAGTGGTATCTGAGAGGTGAACCCAAACACATCAAAATTTTAAATTGGCAGCAGCATGGCAGTCCCCGTCTTAAGTTTCTCCAGAAACTTTCTAGTTCATATCTGCTGTCAGTGCTGGTTAGCCTTAATGGTATTAGCGTAAGTTACCAGAACCAGAGGTCAGTCTGGGCTTTTCCTGCTGACTCGCACTCACAGATGTTCCTAGCGAGGTATTGCATGTACTTTAGGTTAAGTGTCTCACTCAGCTGCGACATGTGGAGACACAGAATTGTAAGAAAACCTGCAATTATTTACCTAAAATCACACACACAAATTCTCAGAGGTATTTGGGCCAAAATTCACCAGGACTTTGTAAGTCTATCAAAATAATACAGCTCTCAAGAAGTTGAGGAAAGGGTTTCACTTGGCCACCACCAGTCGCAGCCCCATGAGATGCTGGTTTTAGAGGTGAGGTGTGTTGGACGGTCATCCCTTATGTGGTTTCCATGCTTGCTGCAGGGCCGTCTCCACCGATCCGGGCTGAAGATGTAGACAGGACGCTGCAGCGGCAGGACAGCGGCGTGGAGTCGGTGCTGCTCTACGCCAAGGCGTGGTCCAAGTACACCAAGGAGCTGCTGGCGTGGGTGGAGAAGCGGCTCAGTGTGGGTGAGTCGGGGACGAGAGATGAGCAGGAATATATAAAATAGTCGGTGACAATTTCTTTCCCCCTTAACCAGCATCCTTTACTGTCACAATAACCCATCCATAAACTGCGGTCTTCCTTTTTTAATCAGACATCCAATAATTTCCTCTTGGCGTCGTGCTAGGCATCATTTCTCGGTTAGGTTTGCAAGATGGCAGCATGGCTAGCAGTCTCAATAAGTCTCTGAATCATCAGCTGCTTGAGTTATCTCAGAGACGATAATGTTGATGCTCATCAGGCAAATAGCAGATTTAATGAAGTCCAGAGTGATTCTGATGGCGATGAGCTGACTCCTTTAAACTTACAGAATCAAGAACATCGAGATCCCTCTCGAGCTAGTCTTAATACATAACCTGAGTTTTTTTAAAGTGGTTTAAATCCAATCCACTTGCATGTTCGGGCTGCCGTTGTTACGCCATACTGTTTTACATTATCAGTGTTTAACGTATATCTTAGTGTAAATCTTAGATCCTTATATATTGTTTATTTTTACACTACACCCATCGTAATAAACAATAAATCAAGATAAATGAAAATGATCAACCTCATTTTCATTTATTGGCTTTATCGTTTCTTCGTGTCTCTCTCTTTCTTCTGAGGACACTGGATGACAAAAGGCTCAACTCCGGTGCTCTTCACTGACCCCTCCCATTTTCTCTTTAAAATCCATTTTAACGATCCAAAATCACATTTTTGGATCGTTAAAAGCAGCTAAGCTAACGGGCCGACCTCGGGGGGAAAAAACCTCCGTCTTGTTGAAGCTCCAAAATTTACGGTTGAAACCCGTGCCTTCGTGTAAAAAGTTGTTTTTCTCTGTAAAAAGAAGCTGAGAACTTGTTTACTGATTTTTTATTAAAGCTTTGTGTGAAAAATGCTATGCTAAAGAGCTCAAACTACACCGAGCATCCACAATTTTGAGAACCCAAGAGAGACAGACCATGTCATGTCAAGGGGCCTCCCTCCCATTTTTCTTAAGAGACACGCTGCTCGCTCCCTCACTATCCATCCTTTGGTTCAAACAGTTTTATACTGCCATCCTGTGGTCAAAAAAGGTTCTACATGCAAAACAAATAAACATTTCTTCTTAAATCTAAAAACGTTAAGTCTGGTCCTCTGGACATTCAAAAAACAAAAAGCAAAAAAAAAAAAAGTAGAAACGTTTCATCTTTCATCCGAAAGACTTCTTCAGTCAGACTGGTTTAGATGCACACAGCTAAAAAGCTTTGACTTGATATTTCCAACATAAATATTTTTGATAACTCAAATATCCTCGATATATCACCCAGGAGCTTAAATTCATCCACGGTCAGCACCTCTACTCACTACAGCTTCAATGTTTCACCTTTATCTGGATTCTGTCATCCTTCTACCTCTCCAGGCTCTCTTCCACCTGCTCTCTACTCATGACAAATGCTGTGAGCTTTTAATTTTGATCAAATGTGATTTTTTGTTTTTCAGGTTCTGCTTTTGAGAGAAAACAGTTTTAATGTTTTCTAGTTTTTCCTTTTTCAGTTAATCATGGCTGCTGTTTTTATATCACATTTTCTACTACTTTGTTTTATGCATATCACCCAAATGAAGGGCAAATAAAAACATAAGGTTTGCTCGACTGTCTGAGCTGCACCTGAAACAAAAAAACCTTATTCACGCTCAAGGTCCAGTTTGCCGTGTGAAATCTTTTTGTTTGCTAAATTGGTTAATGAGTGGTTTGTGTCCGACACACAGATCTCTCACCTGTTCAGCATCGATTATCGCTTCATGGACTTTGTTTTATACATTCATTTGATTAAAAAGAAAAAAGCTTAGAGATTTTTTTTTTTTGGGAGTATCTAAGTATAGTTTTTAGTTTATCAAATATTGTTTGTTGTGTTCTAATGTTTAAATTTCAGCTGTCTTTTGTCTTTTGCAGATATCGAGTGTGCAAAGAGTTACGCCAAGATGGCCGACACTGCCAAGGTGCTGGCAAACCAGCAGGTGAGCAGATGTCGCAGCTACTTTTGCCGTTTCTGTCTTTCCTAAAACGTAATAAGCCGATTTTCTCCGTCTCGTTTAAGGAGTTCATGCCGTTCCGTGAGATTTATACGACGGCGTTCAAGCACGACGTGGAGTACAGTCAGCTGGTGCTTCAGACCGCAGTGATCCTGCAGAGCAACAAGTTTGTGCAGGTACCTCGTCGGAAGGAGCCGTCTGACTCCGTCAAGTTCCTTCTTCCTCGTCCGGTTTTCTAAAAATAAAACGCTCAAACAGGAGTGCGCTGTTCAGATTTATGATTGATCAAAAATGGGCATAAAGTTCTGTGTAACTTATAAACATTGATAAACTCAAAATATTTGCAGTTCTACAGCTTTTGTTTACATCGTAAGACGATGTGCAAACTTAAAAAAACTATAATATTTGCTGTAAAAATGCTAATTGTAAAAGGCACGGACTGGTTACCAGTTTAGATGCAAAAAAAACACTTAATTCTTCTGTCATATGCTTCCTGTGGTTTATATGACTTTTATTAAAATACAACAATTTAGTTTTTGTCCCCGCTCCCCCCTCGGACCTGCTTCTCCGAGCCTCATCCAGTTGTAGCCAAGTGCAGATTAACTTTAAACTTAAAAAAAAAGGGGGGGGGGGGACTTTTTCAGTTGGTCGTATATTTTTCCTGCTGGATCAGTCCGTTACGGCTCGTTTATCAGAGGAACTGCATCTGTTTGTCTTTTCACAACAGCTCTGTTTTTAAGTGTTTCCAACGAGCTACAAGAGTTAGCATGTTAGCAGGTGAAACAAAATACAGAGGCTAAGCTAATTATTTGCTAACGTCTGCTCCTAGGCCACAATAAATTGATTTAAAATCTGTCCTGAAGGCAGGAAAGAGCCGACACAGAATTTAAACGGAGTCGACGTGTTCACTGTTGTTTTCTGTCTCCTTGTTTATATCTGTGCAATAAAGCAACTACATTTATTATTATACTGTTACACATGCAAAATGAGCATCATGAATCAATAGGCAGGAGAAGTAAGGCAAATTGTACATTTTACCGTATTTTTCGCTGTAAACGTTGCGCCGCCTTTTAAGTCGCATCAGTCCAAATATGTCTAATAAAGTGGAAAAAGCCATAAATATGTTGCTTCGGCGTATAAGTTGCAGGGCATGCAAATTATGCAAAAAATTACAATCTATAGGTGAAATATACGATAATTTGACGCTAAATCCAAATGATATTTTACAGAAATTAACCTCTGAAGATCACTTGAACTGTCATTAGGACCTTGAAATCATTTTATGATTTTAAATCATTTCTTGTGTAGTTTACTGTACATATGTAGTCAATTAATGTTTGCATTTAGGGATTCAGAATGGCTCAAAATAATAATCTTAGTCTGGAGAAGTCTGAGGTTTTTAAACTAAGACAAACAAGAGGTCTTGATGACTGCCATGCGTCCCTTCCAGCCTCTCCTAGCCAGAAAGAACGAGCTGGACAAACTCCGCAAAGAGGTCAAGGAGCAGTGGCAGAGAGAGCAGAAGAAAATGGTGAGTCGTGAACTTTGAACAGAAATGTTGGATCCAAGGACTCGCTCAGTCCAAGAGCGCTGCTCCATTTCACCTGTTTGTCTCTGCAGCAAGAGGCCGACAGCGCTCTGAGGAAGGCCCGGCTGCTGCAGGCCCAGCGGCAAGAGGAGTACGAGAAGGCCAAGGTGACCACCAGCCGTCTGGAGGAGGAGCAGAGCGCGGGAGGAGCGGGGCCGGCGGTGGCCAAGCAGCTGGAGAAGAGGCGCAGGCTGGAGGAGGAGGCCCTGCAGAAGGTGGAGCTCTCAGACTTCCTGACGTTTGGAAATATTTATCTGTCGCTTCACGTTGGCATGCGCTTTTCTTTTCAGGCGGAGGAGGCTAGGGAGCACTGCAAGGCCTGTCAGGTGGACGTTGGCGTGAAGAAGGTGGACCTGGCCAACACCAAGAGCGAGATAATCACTCAGATCAGAGAGATGGTCTCCCAGTGCGACCTCACACTCAAAGCTGTGAGTTCAGAGCAGATCTCTAAACTTTAGTACAAATAAAACCTCAACAAAGAGAATTACAGTACAGTAGTCCCTCGTTTAATGGGGTTACGTTCCGGACCCACTCACCCCCTGCAATAAGTGAAAATTCCCAAAGTAGCAACGTTATATTTATTTTAGTATTTATATATTTTAAGGCTTTAGAAACCCTTCCCACACTCTTGCAATGTTCGAAACTCTTAAACCTTCATCATTTTAACAACATAGGTACAGTACTGTACACGTAGCTGCTAAATTTTACTCACCAGCTCTGCAGAACAGGAGCGGCTCAGTTCTGGTCCACTTGGTTCAGTTTCGGCGGACTTACCCTGCTGGTTCTGGCTCGGGGTAGTGGCGGTGGGCTCCGGAGGAAGCGCCGGACCTACGGGCGGTGCGTGACGCTCGGAAGTCCTCGTGAGCCGGCTAACGGCTCTCTCGTTCGCCAATGGGTCTGGGGGTCCGGTTCTGCTTCGGTTCTGTTCTGATTCTGTGAAGCCCTTGAGCACCAAAGCACATTTTGGGGAGGGGCGGACCTACAGGTGGCCGGTGTGGAACCGGTGGGCCGATTGAGCAGCCCGATAAAGATGAAAAAAGTCCCGGTGGGCTCCGGAGAGAACGTCAGACCTACGACGGCGTGTCCCCCGCTCGGAAGTCCTCGTGGGCCGGCTTCCAGCTCTCGGGTTCACCGATGGGTCTGGGGGTCCAGTTCCTGGTGGTTTCGGTGCAGCTCTCTGCATGTGCTGGGCGCCGAAGTCACTGTACCAAAACTGATCAAAACTTTCCCTCTACACATTTCAGCAGAAGGTAACAGGGCTTCTGGGAAATGTAGTTGTTATGAGTGGCGATACAGTGTAGGCTTATTGAGAGAAAACTACAAAATGGCGGTGCCTGTCCGAAGTATTTTATCTTTTCGTTAACTTTTTACTGTACAGTATCCTG
Source organism: Nematolebias whitei (assembly GCF_014905685.2). NCBI lineage: Eukaryota > Metazoa > Chordata > Actinopteri > Cyprinodontiformes > Rivulidae > Nematolebias > Nematolebias whitei. The sequence goes on from NC_056517.1 coordinate 33,721,147, forward strand.
TACTGTCCCCATCACGTGAGTAATATTAAAGTTGACAATGGTGTCGTGTACAATTAATTATTTATTTGTATTTTTTCTTCGTGTACAATTTTACTTTGAAAAACCGCAAAATAACGAGTCCGTAAAAGTCGAACTGCAAATTTGCGAGGGCCTACTGTAACTGAAACGCAGTTTATTTTAGCTACCTAACATTTCTTTTGTGCTTTTTCTGTATTTACTTTGTTGTACTTCATGTGCAGCGGCAATATTTACTTATTTATTTTAACGTCAGCTTTAAAGCCCTCCGATTCATTTCTTGTGGATTAAACTGCACGTTGACTGACAACCGATCGGCCCTCGCTGCAGGTGACCGTCAACTGGTTCCAGCTCCAGCAGGCCCAGGTCGTATCTCTACCCGTCAACCACCAGAGCCTGTGTGAGAGCGCCAAGCTGTACGAGCCGGGCCAGAGGTACATCGAGTTCGTCAGGAGTCTCCCGACAGACGGCCCTCGCCTGGAGCTTCACTCCGATTCGCCCGCGACGCAGAACTCATGGTGAGACTCAAAACAACCCACGAAAACTCCTACAGGAACATCAGCCGCTTACAAACAGAAGTTTAAAACCTCCTTCAGGGGAAATTCACCAAAAGTTTGGTGGAAATTTAAAACTATCTCCTCCATCACGTCTCTTTGAATGGAGAGTCCTTTTATTAACTTTTTTAAATCTCTTTTGAATGCTTCTTTGTGAACATTTGTAAATTCAGTCGCTGCCCAGTGACTTTAAAGGCAAACGCAAAGCTTGTGAGCACGTTTGTTTGTTTGTTTGTTTGTTTGTTTGTTTGTTTGTTTACCAACAGCTGAAGTGGCTGAAAATGGGTCAAACTTACGAGCATATGTGTTTACAGACAGACGTGAAGCTTCCACTTGTGTTTCAGCGGGCTGAGCTTTGTTTACATTGACTGCAGACCCACGTTTCAGAATGCCGCGCTACTGTTTGACTCTGTCCAACTCCAATATAAACGAGTGGAGCGCTCTCTCTGGGAGGGGGGAGGTCGGTTGTTTTGGAAAGGGTCAAACAATCGTGTCGGCCGGTGCTTCCTGCGGAAGTGACTGCGGTCAGCTGATAGAGCGGCTCGGGAATCAGTTTACCGAACTTCTCTCGTTTTCCAACAGGAACAAATCAGATTTAGACAAATTACACAGAGTGTGTGTTTTGTTGTTTGTTTGTGGTCACACACACGCACGCACACACACACACCAGACAGTTCAGAATCAGAGCGGGTTTTGTTCTCGCTCCCACCACCCCCGACTCTGATCCCTCTGATCAAAGCTCGGGACAGAGGAAATCGGGCGTGTGGACACACCCACGTTCACACGCACCCACAGCCCCGACCCCCCCCCCCCCGAGCTTAAATATAGACCACCGACCTCCGTAAACGCAGCATAATTGACCTTAACAAAGGAAAACAGTGTTTGGAGCCGGGCTCCAGTTAGTCGTCATTATCCTGCCATTAACCGCCCCGGTCCCCTGACGTCACGATTATTCTCGTTTCCTGAAAGAATGTGCAAAAATAATAAACCGTTTGACTTGATGATGTAATTTAAATTTAATTACAATTTAAGGGACAAAAATTAATCTCTTATTGCTGAAATAAAAGACTTTATTTGACTTAAATTATGAGAATTAATTTAAGCTAAACGATTATTTCACTACTTTTTAAATTTGTTGCTCCTTTATGCTTGATTCACAGCATCTAATTAAAGTGATAGTTCAGCTCTTTTGAAGTGGAGTTCTGTGGACAAGCCTGCGTGTTTACTTTTCTGTCTGTTAGCAAAATATCTCATGATCCACTGGCTGGATTTTAATGAAACTCGCTGGACGTACAACTACAGCAGATTAAGTTTTGGAGTCAACATGATTCAAGATGGCCGCAATGGCAAACATAAAAAAATGGCTTTAGTTCAGTCAGTTTTGCACTTATTGAGCTATGATTTGTTGTGGTAGTAGCTGAGAGTCATCTGAAGCACACTGGGTGATATCAGATGGCACCAGATCTCAGATTAAAACTTTCAACTGGTGAGCAAAATTAATTTTTTAAGGAGCATAAATTTCATTAATCCTATTAATCCATTGAAAGTTGACTAATCTAATCTTTAGGACTCAAGGTGGCTGAAACCTTTTTATAAAAAACATTTTGGTATGTATTGTTTATTTACCAATTTATAACCATAACTGTTTAATTTAATCAGGGTTTCTTTTGGGTCTTAACTGTATTAATCTCTAATTTAGGCCCTAAATATTCTAGTTTAGCTCTTTAAAATATTTAGTTCCATCTTAAAGTCAGAAGTTTTTGCATTCATTTGATATTTGTCTGTTCAGAAGCTTCTCTGTGAGTTCAGTCCGAACGTTACTTTTTGTTTTTTCTGCTCCAGGCGACCTTTAACCAAGCGCTCCCTGAGTGGCAGCCACTCGTCCCACAGCAACCTGTCACAGGCGTCCGTGACCTCTGACCTCCTGGGTGGAGAGGACGTGGACGGTCAGAGCAACGGGCAGCACGCCAAGATCGCAGAGCGGCGCTCCAACGGCAGCTCCGACGTCCAAGGTACGCCCGAGCTTCTGTGACGATTTAATAGGTTTACTCCGAACACGTCGTGAATATGCTTTGAGAGAACACCGAGTCATCGTTCACACTTTATCGATCCTGTTTCTTTTTATTCTGTGGCGCTCCTTCCATCCGTTTTTATACGTGAAACTACGACTGCAGACTTTGAGCTATTTCAACCCTTAAAATGTCAAAACGTTCGGCTTATACAGGAGATCGGTGCTTTGACTTCTTTTAGTTTTTGTCACTTTTCTACTTTTCAAAATATGTAACTTCGTTTACAAAATATTTCCCCCAAAAAACAAAATTTTCCAATTCCTTCAAAAAAACTTAAAAATCTGCTTCAAAGAACTTTATTTTTGTCCTCCTATTCTACTTTTAGCTTTCAGTTAGCATTTTGCTACTATTAGCATTTTTAGCTAACGTCGTGCTAATTTGAGCTTTTAGCTAGCTTTTTGGTACTATTAGCATTTAACTGTTTTGCCAATTTTTGCAAGAGTTTGTTTCAGTTAGCTTATAGTGTTTTGCAACTTTTAGCTTTCAGCTAGTGTTTTGCTACTTTTTGTTTATAGTTTGTGTTTCTCGCTTTAGCTTTTAGTTGAAGTCTTGCTAGTACCGTTTAACTACTGTTTTGATACTTTTAGTTTGTAGCTAGTATTTTAAAACTTAGCTTTCAGATAGCATTTTGCTCATTTTGCTATAAAAAATTTTAGCTAATGTATTAATTTTAGCTAGGTTTTTGTTGCGTTATGCTTCTAGTGTTTTGTTACTTTTAGCCCTTACTAAGTTTTATTATAAACTTCTAAACAGTGTTTTGCTACTTTTACTTAGTGTTTAGTTTTGTTTTATTTTTAGCTTTTAGCTAATGTTTTGCTACCATTAGTATATAACTAAGTTTTGTTTTGTTTAGCTTTTAGCTAGCTTTTTGTACTATTAGCATTTAACTAATGTTTTGCGAATTTTATCAAGGGTTTGTTTTAGTTAGCTTATAGTGTTTTGCAACTTTTAGCTTTCGGCTAGTGTTTTGCTACTTTTAGTTTATAGTTAGTGTTTCTCTCTTTAGCTTTTAATTGAAGTTTTGCTAGTATTACCATTTAACTATTGTTTTGATACTTTTAGTTTGTAGCTAGTATCTTAAAACTTAGCTTTCAGATAGCATTTTGCTATTAGAATTTTTAGTTAATGTGTTAATTTTAGCTAGGTTGTTGTTGTGTTATGCTTTCAGCATTTTGTTACTTTTAGCCCTTAGTAAGAGTTTTATTACTAAATGGTGTTTTGCTACTTTTAGTCAGTGCTTTGTTATAAGTGGCGTTTTATTATTTTTAGCATTTAACTAATGTTTTGCCAATATTAGCTAGGGTTTGTTTCAGTTAAATTAGTGTTTTGTCACTTAGCTTTCAGCTAGGATTTTGCTACTTTTAGTTTATAAATGGTGTTTCTCTTTTTAGCTTTTTAGTTTAAGTTTTGCTATTATTACCATTTAACTACTGTTTTGATTCTTTAAGTTTGTAGCTAGGATTTTAAAACTTTGCTTTCTGTTAGCATTTTGCTACTATTAACTAGTATTGTGTTGCTTTTAGCTACTGTTAACTAATCTAGCAAATTCTTACTTTTAGCTTCAAGCTGGTGTTTTGCAACTATTAGCATTTAACTACTTTTTGCACATTTTAGTTATCATTTTTTACTTTTAGATTTTAGCTATATTTGTATATGTTGTTTGCTCTTTTTAGCACCGTCGTTTTTTAAGCTGTTTTGTTTTCTTTAGCTTCAACAACACTGTTTCAGTGTCTTCAGTTCTCAACATTCAGGCTTTATATTGACAGAAATCCCATTTTTTTCTTCTTTAATCCGGCTTCTTTTGATGCAGCACTTCGGATTCAGGTCCCGTTCCGCTCCTGGGCCTCGGCCAATCAGAGCGGAGGGATGTGCAGCGACTCGGAAAGTGCCGGAGGGAGCAGCGAGTCGCGCTCTATGGACTCACCTACTGCAAGTCCAGGTAACACCACAAGAGCCCCTCCCCCTTCTAGTTTCCACTCATTTACTCCTCCACTCCATAATGAGTTGATTGAAGCAATAAATCACTTGACTCTTCTTTTTTTTTAAACAATCTTTATTTTTTGAGCTTCTCAGCTTCCTGCTCGGCACCGAGCTTCTGTTTAACCCGTCAACCCACAACAGCTGAATAAAACTAATACAGATCAGTTTCATCGCTGAGCTTCTTTAGTGCCCTCGGGCAGCACACGCTTTCCTTTCCAGTGAACCTGATGTCCTCTTGTGCTGTTATTTCACAATCAAAAGGATTAACAGCTGCATTTTAGTTGATCGTTGCACAACCGTGTTACTCTTAAACGCTACAAACAAAAACAAACAGTTGCACTGATTGAGGTTTGTGTTTTGTTGCTATGCAACAGAACTCGAGCTCTGCTGCAGATGTCTGTTTGGTATCTGTTTTTGTTGTTGTTTTTATTGTGTGAATTTTTATGAAGCATTCACACTACTGTGATCTTATTTCCACTTCTAAATTCTTCCAAATGTTTTTCTCTCATTCCACAGTTTTTGTTTTATTTCAACAAGTCATAAATCAAAACATTCAGCTCCTTCAGAGCAATCCTGCTGTGTTTTGGTGCAATTTTAGCTTTTTGAAATATTTAGCCTTTTCTGCCACTTTTTTTCTCATAGATAATGAGCTCATTTTACCTCCTTCAGATCTTTAGATCGGTTTACAACCTTTTACTGCTCCTTTCACATTTTGTTCTACTTCAGCTTCTTTCAGCTTCCTTGTGCAAAAGTAAACTTTTTTAGCTACTTTCAGCTGGGTTTTTCAGATTTTTTTCTGCTAATCACAAAATGTTTGTGCTTCTTCTAATTTCTTTCTGCTAATTTCAGCTTGTTATGCTCCTTTCAGCTTATTTCTGCAAGTTTCCACTTTTTCTGCTATTTCAGCTACTATTTAGCTGTTTTTGTACTAATTGGAGCTTTTTTAGCTAATTCCACATTTTTTGCACTCATTTCAACGTTTTCAGCCTAATTCAGCAAAAATGTGGTCTCTCCACTTCATTCTGGTAATGTAAGCTTCTTTCTACTTCTTTAGCTACTGTTCAGCTGATTTATTTATTTAGCAAATTTTTACTTTTTTTCTTATAATGTCCATTTTTTTCTGCTCATTTCTGCTTATTTAAGCCTAATTGGGCACAGTTGTGCTCCCTAAATGTCCTTCTGGTAGTTTAAGCTTATTTTGGCTTTTTTAAGTTAATATTCAGCTTTCTTTTGCAAATTTCTCCATTTTTTTCCCCCCTGATAATTTAGGCTTTTTGATGCTCATTTCTGCTTATTTACGCCTAATTGGGCACAATTGGGCTCTCTCCACTTCCTTCTGGTAATTTAATATTCTTTCTTCTTTTTTAGCCACTTTTCAACTGTTTTATTGCTAATTTCTGCTTATTTAACCCCAATTCATTGCATTCTTTCTGCTTTCTTCTGCTATCTTGATCTTTCAGTTCAGCTACATTTCAGCATGTTTTTAGCCAACTTCAGCTGTTTTTCATCAATTTCTTCATTCACACTTCATTTTCACAAGAAATGTAATTTCTCTAGTTTGTTTGGTTTTCTCAACTCTTAAAACTGTAAGAAAATCGGCTAATTTCAGCAACTCTGCCTTGAGATTGACTCTGAAGGTGCGGTCCTTCATGTGTGTCCTGCCTTACTGTCCAGGTGACTTCAAGAGGAGATTACCCAGAACCCCCTCCACGGGCACCATGTCGTCTGCTGATGACCTGGATGACAGAGAGCCCCTCTCTCCCTTGGATAACGGTGAACCCAGCAGACATTTTTTATTGACTATATGTTTTTTTCAATCTTCCAGGGCTAAAGGAGCTTTCCCTTTCCCCTGCAGGTTTGAGCGATCTTGTAATGGAACCCGCCAGCTCCCCGGGACCTTTCAGGAACGCCCAGATGTCCAAGGCGGCGCAAACCCACAAGCTGAGGAAGCTCCGAGCTCCGTCCAAGTGCAGAGAGTGCGACAGCCTGGTGGTGTTTCACGGAGCAGAGTGCGAGGAGGTAAACGCAGAGTCTCCCCACAACTTACTTCCTTTTTTTTTAATAGAGAACGAGCCAAAACGGCGTCTTTCGACCTCCAGCGTCATCGCTCGTGTAAACAAAACAACAAAACTCATCAAAGCGTTTAAGTGAGGGGAAACGTTGAACCTCAGCCTCCACGTCAAACTGCTCCGAGTCACAAAAAGGAAACTGAAGAGTCCTTGTCCTTCCCATCATCCTTCTCTGCTCTGTTGACTTTAGATCAAGTTCCTGTCTGTTTTTATTAGATTCACCGAACATGACCGTAACAACGTGGTTACTGGACATATTACATTTAACTGGTCGACAGGAAGCTGACACGTGTGAAGGTTTCATCTTTCCATTTTCTAGTGATGGATTTAATGGAGCTCCGTGGAACATTCAGGGTTCTGAGCCAACAATATTCATGACATATTGTATTAAATAAAACCTCTGTTTTACCTACTGTATGGGTAAAATATGAGCTGAAAACCGTGAAAGAGTGTGTAAACTTGACTCTCGGTTATCCTTGTCCAAACACTTAAGAACATGTTACAGTATATATGGAATAAATGTTCCCAGAAATATGTGAAAAAATACTTTATTGTGAGCTCGTTAGGAGGCTCATCACAGAATACTGCTGTTTTTTGTTTTCATCATCATCAACTTTATTTATAAAGCACTTTAACACCAGCCAAAGCTGAAACAAAGTGCTGAACATCAGTAATAAATAAGATAAAAGAAAGCATAAAAATAAAGTTACAAAACTAAGCACACAATAGTTAATTAAAAACTCAATTTAAAACGCAATAAAACGACGAGCTAAAAGATAAAATCAATACCAATAAAAATTAAGGAAAATCAAGTCTCAGTCGGGTTGAAGGCCAAAGAGTAGAGTCATATAATGCCTCGTGTTTATTTAAGTGGAATAAAGATATCTCTGTGTATTTTTAGACCCATGACAGCGTATAGCGCACATACAGAATTAATAATGTGTTTATTTTACATAAACGATACAGAAAGATGCACGTAGCACCTATCAAGATGGCTGCCATGAATCACACCTAGTGCCGTCACTGGTCATTTCTCCCCTGCTGTTTATTTCCTGTTTGTTTCTTGTGTCTTTTTATGGTGTTTTCAATTTACACACATTCACATATTGAACTATTTGTCATGAATGTAAGATTTTTTTCGTGTTTAGAAGATAAGAATAAAAATGTGTAGAAGTTAAAAATCTGGAAAAGTGTGACGTTTTTATTAAAAATGCCTAAATCTCTCTGATCAAGCAGCTGTTCTCACACAGCTCTTATCAGTTTTGCCGCCTGTCTGCCTGATGAATGTTGTATTTAGACCCTGACGTGTGTTCTCAGTGTTCGCTGGCCTGCCATAAGAAGTGTCTGGAAACCCTCGCCATCCAGTGCGGCCACAAGAAGCTCCAGGGGAAGCTCCACCTGTTCGGCATCGACTTCACGCAGGCGGCTAAAAACAGCCCCGACAGCGTCCCCTTCATCGTACGCAAATGCACATCTGAAATCGAGAACCGAGCGCTGGGCATGAAGGTATTTTGTTCTCTTTTATGCGGGTTACATCGATTTAATAAATCAGCAGTGAGAGAAACGCTGATTGATTTATCTTTTTTTCTATATTTGACACCAGCTGATGTTGTTTGCTGTAAACTAGATGTTTTTCAGCCAGTTTAAGAGATTACTTGTGAATATTCTGCACGTTCGCCCAGTTTCTTTCTGCAGCGAGTCGGATGTTGACCGTGTTCTGTTTCTGCGCTTTGAAGGGCATCTACCGGGTGAACGGGGCCAAGTCTCGGGTGGAGAAGTTGTGCCAGGCGTTTGAGAACGGCAAGCACCTGGTGGAGCTCTCTGACCTTTACCCTCACGACATCAGCAACGTCCTGAAGCTCTACCTGAGACAGGTGAGCCTTCTTTTCAAGTAATCGGTCCCATCGTTCTACGCAGAAAACGGTTACGCACAAATGGAAAATGTGTAGATTCACCCTGAAGGTCAGACTTTGCAGTGGCTGGAGAAATCAGCTTTGTCTGCAGGCCTCAGTGAGCAGGTCAAAGGTCATGGCCTCTTTGAAAACAATATGGCAGAAGGGTTTAGGCTTGAAAAGTGTAATCTGAAGGAACCACAAGACTTCTGAGACAAAACCAGACCAAAGTAGAGCTTTTTACCCACAATGCACTGCAGCAAATATCAGCACAAGCAACTGTCAATCATGGAGGTTGAAGGCTGGTTATTTGGGCGTGTTTTGCAGCACGGGAGCCATTTTAGGTTGGATTTAAATGTTTCCAGATCCCAGTGAACGCTGAGTCAGCATTCACACTATGGGTTTCCTGTTTTAAACTCTTAATTAATTCAACGCACTTGCAGCTATCCTGATGCTGCTCAATAATCCAGGCAGATGAATCTAACTACGTTAAGTCAGGTCCCCTGGATGGATTCTTCGTGTTGAACGGTTTCGTCTTTTATCCAAAAGTCTTTAAACCTCAGACTGAAACTTTTCAATGAGAAGAATCCGTCCAGAGGACTGTACTTGCAGCTTTTTTAACTTCTGGTATCAAAACATCCAGCTCATTCTGGATATTACAGCCATGACTCTTTTTTTTTTTTTTTTATAACTTTTATACTTTTTGAACTATTACAGTTGATTCAAAATAAAATCATACACACAGACATATCTTTATTAAAACTTTTAGACTGAAGTTTTTATCAGAACGTTTTGCTAGTTTTGACTACTGATGCTATATTTTCATCTTTTAGCTAATGTTTGGCTAGTTTTATAGCTTTTAGTTACTATTTTGCTGGTTTTAACTTCTACATCCATCTGTAATCTTTACCGGCTTCTTCTTTTTTGGGTCACGAGGGTCAGTGGTGCCCATGTCCAGCAGTCACTGTGAGAGGCGGGGGACACCCTGGACAGGTCTCCAGTCCATCACAGGAACACTAAGAGACAAACGAGACAAACAACCATTCACCTAGGGACAATTTAAAGTTACCAATCAGCCTAACATGAATGTTTTTGGTCTGTGGGAGAAAATCCATGCTTGCACGGAGAGAACATGCAAACTCCACCAGAAAGGTCCCGGGCCGGGATTTGAACCGGTGACCTTCTCGCGGAGAGGCAACAGCTCTACCAACTGATCCACCGTGCCACCCTTAACTTCTACAGTTGGTTTTAATTTTAGCTTTTGTTTAGGAAATGTTATTTTTTTAGCAAACGCTAACTTTAGTTTCTGTTGTGATCGATTAGATTTAAAAAAACGTTTTTATTGTCCCGTTACGACAAAAACAGCGTTAACTTTCATTTTTGCAACAACTATGTGTGTAATTTTTATGTTGTTTGGTTTTTTCTGTTTTCCGTCTAATTGTTCTTTATTTTGTTGTTGTTTACCTCCAGCTTCCAGAGCCTCTCATCCTCTTCCGTCACTACAACGACGTCATCGGTTTGGCAAAGGAAAGTCAGAGCATCATCGTGGAGGAACTAGAGGCGCTGCGCCTCAGTCCCAGCGCCGTGAAAACGGACCAGGTCAGCGTGGAGCTCAACCGGGTCCTCTTCAAAATCAAAGATCTGCTGCGGCAGCTGCCTCCGGCCAATTATAAAACGCTGCAGTTCCTCATAGAGCATCTGCGCAGGTATAAACACCATCCATCTGTTAATATTAAACATTTTAGACTTGATCTTTGTAAACGGAGAAAATACTGGGTTTTCCTTCTCTCTTCAGGGTGACGGAGCGTTCTGAGGAAAACAAGATGACAGCCAGCAACCTGGGCATCATCTTCGGTCCAACTCTGATCAAACCGAGGCAGGCGGACGCCGACGTTTCCCTTTCCTCCCTGGTGGATTACCCCTACCAGGCGCTCACTGTGGAGCTTCTGATCCGACACTACCAAATGCTCTTTGACACCCCCCTCGGTCCTCTGAGCGGGACCTCGCCTTCAGACGTGGACACCCATCCCCGCCTCACCCGGCAGGAGAAGGAGCAGCAGCTGAGCAGGCACTCCAAGTCTCTGGGGGACATCAAGGAGGTAACTAGTTGTTAGCTTCGGTACAAAATAAAACATTTTTCTGACTTTATTCTCCATTTTACCTTAAAAGCAGAGCTCTAAGGTGTTTAAGAGACATTCCTCCATAATTCCTTCTTCACACCTGCTGGATGAGGTTCAGGAGACCCTGCCGAGCGTCGATGACTTTGAACCAGGTCAGTGTTTTATTTACAGAAAGTCTTGCTTTTACCTGCTTACTGCATTTCGTGTAACGTCTTCATCTGTTTCTTTTCAGCTGAAGAAATGGACTCTGAGACGTTAAATGGGGTCAACGCGTCAAGTGGCGCTGAGGTCCCAAAGCCCGGCGAGAAAGGCTCGTGCCACTCCCAGCACGTCACGGTTACCAGGGTCCAGCTTCGACACCCACGCAGCAGATTCTACTCCCGGCCCATGAGCATGCCGGCCGAGCGGGTCTTCAAACGGAGACAAGCAGACGAGAACAACAGCTCCGGCCAGGATGAGGGCAACGACGGCGGCTGTGACCAGTCCATCGACGAAGTGGACGAGGCGGAGACCGCGTGCGTCGGTACAAATTACCGCAGTACGTTTATCGACACGCAGACGCTACGAAGAACGTGGGACAAGCAGTACAAGTTTGATGCCAAAGCTCCCAGACTGGGGTCTAGTTCTCCCTCAGAGGGCTCAGCGATGGACTCCGGCAGCTTATCGGCTTCGATGCCGTCTGTTTTGTCCCTCGGAACAACGGGCAGCGCGATCAGCACCATCTACCCCAACAGACCGTACACGGTTGCGGTGCGGCCCAGCAGAACTTTAAAAAGGGACGACGGGGCGTCCAAGAACAACACGGTGGCAACAGTTTTCAGAGCTCCGAGGACTCTTCTGCCTCCTCCAGGAACTTTCTACAAGCCCCCGACGGGGAGCAAAGCTAAACCGCTACAGGACTGCTCGTTCGCTAACAGCGCCGAGGAGGATGAGGAGGAGGACGAAGACGAGCTGGGGATTGAGATAGAGGTGTCAGTGGACGAACCCCTTGAGGAGGACAGTACTGTTGAGCAGGTAGACATGTCTTCAAGCTCTAGCCCTGAGGAACTGGGTCAAAACCAGGCCAAACCAGTGTACCAGAGACTACGGGCCCGGCGCCTTCAGGAGGTGGAACGCAGAGAAGCTCATTTCGTTTGATCTGAGCCGAACTCTAGAGCAGAAGCATCTTCGGGCGATGTCCTATTGGAGGTTTACCGGACGTGTTCTTTGGTCGTCGAAAGACAAACACGATGCACTTAAATACCGCAGACTTTAATTCACTTCTAAAACTCTGCACCTCGTTGGAATATGTCTTTAAAACTGTGCAATTTTTTTGTTTGTTTTCCATGTGTTGTACAGACTCGCTGTGTTTATACCAAAAAAATGCTGTACGTCTTTGTGTTGGTGTTTCTAGAGCAGCCACCCTGACATGAATACTCCCCACAGATCCGGTCGTGTCGTTCCTGCAAGGGTTGGACGATTGGCCGAACTCTCCATCCATCACCGATGAGTGACGATATTCAGCACAGCTGTGTTGTTGCGTTTAATTTCTTTCTCCTTACAACTGCGGAAGTTGACGATTTGTCCCAAATCAAGAACTTGTACAGCATTCTTTTCCAAACCCACTAATGTTTGTGTTGAAAGAGTTCGCCCGCTTTCCTTTTGTCGCCACTGTCCGCTTTGAAATCCCTCCACACAGCTGCTGCTTCTACCAAAATTATTGCAAATTTTTTAAAAACTAGCCAAAACTGAGCAGATCTTTGCTGACTCATAACTCAACGGTGCTGTCCGACAGCTGACTACAACGCCTCGTGGAAAGTTTGACACTTTGGGAAAGGATTGAGCTGCGTTGCACACGATTGGGGTGTATCACTCCACGTTGAGGTCAGGGTTCGAGTCTTACGTTTATTTATTGGTTTGAACTCACTTTAGAGAAAATTAGTTGCGTTAAAATAAAAAATAAAAAGTTCCGTCAGTAGAGTCCAGCGGTCGATATCGTCGTCCAATCCCCCAACCCTGGTTCCGACTCTGTTTCAAACTGTTACAACCACGTTAGGACTAATTGTTCCGATAATAGCTTGAATATAAAACATAACGACCTTCGGCTCAGCCTGTGCCGTACATCTGTACTGACGTTTAATCATCTACCTGTTTTTATCATTTAAACAAGTCTCTCCACATCTCACAGGTTTTTATTTTCCCCCATTTTATATAAATATATATACTGTATATATATATATTTTTTAATATAACATTTAAATTTGTCTTGATAACCAAAGCTATTTCTTTTTTTTACGCCCTAACTGGTTTTATCGTTAATCTTACAGGCTTATTGTATAAATGTTTTTGTACAAAGTTGACAGAAAGTTGTGCTCAGTGTAAAAAAAATAATAGGTACACGGTAAACAAACACCACTTTTGTAACTTATTAAAATGTATTTGGTAACTTCCAAATTAGATGTTCGGATTATTTATTTGTTTTTGTTTGGTTTACGGTGGCGCAGTTGGTAGAGCTGCTGCCTCTCAGTGAGAAGGTCGCCGGTTCAAATCCCGGCCTGGGGTCTTTCTGGGTGGAGTTTGCATGTTCTCTCCGTGCATGTGTGGGTTTTCTCCGGTTTCCTCCCACATACCAAAATCATGCATGTTAGGCTGATTGGTGACTCTAAATTATTGTCCCTAGGTGTGAGTGAGAGAGTGAATGGTTGTTTGTCTCTGTGTCCAGGGTGTCTCCCACCTCTCACACAGTGATGGCTGGACATGGACACCAGTGACCCCCACAACCCGAAAAGTAAAGTGGGTAATGATGGATGGATGACAACAATTATTTGTTTTATACTAGTTGTCTGATTAAAAAAAAAAGATTAATTTAAACAAGAGAAGTTCAGATTCCAAGGTTGGACTCCTGGACTGATCCAGGTCTAGTCTGGAAACCTCTGGGTCTGGTTGGAAAGCTCAGGATCTGGTCTGGAAACCGCAGAGACTGGTTTGGGAAACTCAGAGTCTGAATTAAGAACCTCAAGGTCTAGTCTGGAAACCTCAAAGTCTTATTTGGGAGCCTTGGGGTCTGGTTTGGGAACCTCAGAGTCTAGTCTGGATAGTCTGGTAACCTCAGGGTCTGATTTGAAAACCACTGTTTTCTGCTGTATGCAGATGATTCATTTCTGTTAGCAAGAAGACAGTCTGGGTTTCCCTCCTGGACTCGCCCTCAGATTAGCAGAACCAAACAAACTGAGGGACCGCAGGTCTGCCAGAACAGGTTTACAAGGTCTTTAAGATCCACCTACTTACAGTACGCTGTGCTCTGATTGGTCGGATCATTTCTTTATAAATAAGATGTTTCTGTTTAAAACGTGAGTGAGAATACAGTAGTCCCTCATTTATCGTGGGGGATCCGTACCCTGAAGCCCCGCTATAAGTGAAAAGAATGCCAAGTAGGAATAAAAAAAACACTAGGTGGGAATAGTAGCACAAGTAGTAAGTAGTAGTTTATTTATATATATATATATATATATATATATATATATATATATATATATATATATATATATAAAGGCATTTCAAACCCTTCCCACACTTTTGCAATATTCTAAACAACGTTTCTAAACAATGTTTCTAAACTAAACGCGCTAAAAGAGCACAGAATGTCATGATTTTAGCTCCCGTCCTCGTCTGCTCTTTGCCACCTGGCACTGCAAGCACTCTTGGCCACGCCCACTTCTCAGCTCTGCATGGAGAACAGCTGATCAGCTGCAGAATGAAGCTTATCCAGCAGTGTGAGCTGTACAAAGGTGCAGGAGGTGCTAAATAATTGTAAATAGTTCATTTAAAATAAAAATTCCATGCCGATGGTGCAGCTCATCCATCAATCAGCCAGTTGTGTGTAACCTTTTTAAAAAAAGGAAAACTTGATGAAATATCAAAGAAAATGAACGAAGTGCCATTTATTCTCAGTTATGCAACAGGGACCTGTGAGTAGAACTATTTAAATAACATTTTCAGTTCTGTTGTTTCATCAAGCACCGATTCACAATAAACGTTGTCTGAGGACACGATACAACGAAAACACAAGTCCAAACTCTTTCGAACAAACCCAGGATCAGTTCTATGTACAGCCTAATCAAGCCTAACTACTCAGACTATCTTACAAAGAAAACTGACAATGTCATAAAAATTAAATCAAATAGCAAGTTGTCACCCTTAGAGTATGTTTTGTGAATGACTCTCGGCTACTACCACAAGTATTTTTAGCTCAATATCTAAAATTTGGCTGTTCTAGCCATTTTTTTTAGCATCACTTGGCTGTGGTGGCCATCTTGACTCAGAATGACTCAAAATGTTAATTATTTGTACATGTTCATCCAATGATTATTTCCTGAAAAGTTGATTGAAATTTGTCTAGTGGTTTGTGAGATATTATGCCAACAGACACAGGAAAAAGTGTTGGCGACAATAAAAGTTTTAATTTAATGTTCATGAATGAGGCTGGATTACAGCATCCTGTTGGGTTCAGGAGAAACGGAGGAGGTCTGCGAGCCTCCTCCCAGCCCTGAGAAAATGGATTAAATCAATCGGATTATCCATTCACGAGGTCTGAGAACAAGCTGCGTTAGCAGCCACGCTCCGGAGAAATCCTGCTGTTACGATGGTTTTATTCACCCAGAGTTTATCCACGTCCGTCTGAGGTGAGTGATCCAAACTGATGTAGATCTAGTGAGGCAGTTGCCATGGATACCGACATTGTGCGTGAAGGTATCCATGGCTAATTGTTACAGCAGCTTATTAATGAAATAGAAGTTTGTGTAACAGAAGGTAAGACGGATCCGTGACGGGCCCCCGGGTCTGTGACTGGTTGAACGCAGGTTTGCGGGCCGGAGCCGGGCCCCCTGAGGGGGTGGAAAGGGAGGTGTCATGGGGTCAGGAAGACAGGTGAGACTCCTGCTGTGGAAGAACTGGACCATCCGCAGGAGACAAAGGGTAAAATCATCATCGCCGCTGTAAGGCGGGCCATCATGTTTGTGTCTGTTAGCAAAATATCTCATGAACTAATAGAAAGATTTTAGTGAAAATAGTCATCATCAGATGCCCCCCCTGCTTGTTGTTCTACCAGATCCGCTTCCTCGTGGAGATCATGTGGCCCGTGGTTCTGTTCATGGGTCTGGTGTGGCTGAGGAGAGTCAACCCGCTCTACCGTCAACACGAATGTGAGCCGTTAACATCTTACCTGTTGTAGATGGCTCTTTGAAAAAAACTCAGTTTGGAGAAAGAGTTTATTTCTGACCAGATTAACGAGCTAACACAGCTAGCTGTAGCTGTAGCTCGGGCTGAATGATTGCTGCAGAAATATGCTGAAGAAACAGATTTCTTTAAAGCTAAAAAATAAAAACTAGCTATATCCTGAAAGTAGCATTGAGCTACATAATTGCCTCAACCGGTTAGCTAAAAGTATCAGAAAATACCTAAAAGATAAAAGTAGCAAAGGGTCGTGAAAAGCTCAAATAAGCAAACGCTAAAATCGGAAAAAATTAGCTAAAGGCAACAAAAGGTTAGCTCTGAAGTAAAGGAGTAAAATGTAGGTAAAAGAGAAAAGTAGCATAATGCTAGCTAGAAGCTAAAATTAAAAGAAGCCTAACTAAAAGCTAAAAGATACAGAAGGCAAGCTCAAAGCCTAAAGTAGCAAACTATGGCTAGACGCAACAAAAGGTTAGCTGAAAGTATCAGAAGCTACCTAGAAGCTAAAAGTAG
Source organism: Nematolebias whitei (assembly GCF_014905685.2). Classification (NCBI taxonomy): domain Eukaryota; kingdom Metazoa; phylum Chordata; class Actinopteri; order Cyprinodontiformes; family Rivulidae; genus Nematolebias; species Nematolebias whitei. Next base: position 33,737,567 of record NC_056517.1, read on the forward strand.
CAAAAGGGTTAAAAAAAACTCAAAGAAGTAAATACTAGCTGAAAACGGCAAGTCTAGCTAAATGCACCAAAAGGTTAACTCTAAGCTCAAGTAGATAAAGTGCAGCTAAAGTTAAAAGTGGTGCATCACTAGCTAAAATTACAAGAAGCCTCACTAAAAGCTAAAAATGACAAAAGCCTACCTAAAAGCTAGTAACAAAAGGCTAGTTAAAAACTAAAACCTGCTAAATGTTGACCAGAAACTAAAAAAGCAAAAGGCTAACAAAAAGCTAAAAGTAGTAAAGGATAGCTCAAAGCTAAAATTTACAAAGGTTAGCTGAAATCCTAAAATAAGCAAAAGCCCAGCTAAAAGTCTCAGAACAGTAGCTAAAAGTCAAAGTAGAAAAAGGCTAGCTAAACGCTAAAATATTTGTAAATAAATACTTTGAAAAGTAGGAAAAGGTTCAGGAAAATAAAAGTGTGATTCTTGCTGACTCATCGTTGAACTCTGTTCCTCCAATATGAGGTTCATCAAAGAGCTGCCTACAACCACCTCACATTAAAAGATCTGAACTATCCCTTTGACAGCATCTGCTCTCTCAGGTCACTTCCCGAACAAGGCCATGCCGTCAGCTGGAGTCCTGCCGTGGATCCAGGGGATCTTCTGTAACGCCAACAACCCCTGCTTCCAGTTCCAGACCCGAGGAGAGTCTCCTGGCCTGGTGTCCAACTACAACAACTCCATGTAAGCCTCAGAACTTTAGACCCGAGGTCGTAAATTATCATTAAACATTTAAAGGTAGATTAGAGAATCAAAGAGCCACAGGTGTCTGGTGTGACCTTTTCCTGACCTTTGCCCTCAGCTTGGCTCGGTTCTACTCGGATGCTCAGGAGCTTCTTCTCAGTGACCCGGAGTTCCTGCAGGTCGGCCGCCTCTGGAGGGAATTGAGCACCATGAGCGACTTCATGGAGACGCTGCGCACCCGCCCCGAACAGGTCTCAGGTCAGTGCTCCAGGCTTTCATTAGCATCCTGCTACAACAAACACAGGCTAATGCTTTTATTTTGGTGAGCCATCATAGAGGAAGTATGTGTTATTTTATTAAAGTTTGACCCAAACCTATGATGAGTTTAGTTAGAAGGTAGCAGGTGACATGCTTTACAAAATGCAAATCATTTATGTAGTTATCCACAACAGGTAAGATATTAACTGTTCACAACTTTTGTAAAGAACTCTAAAAGATCGTAGTTTTGGTCAAATCTTGAAAATAACCCAACTTCCACTAAAACTGCTCGCCAAAATAAAAGCATTTGCTTATTTTTGTTGGTACTGCTATCAAGCATGATATGTTAGCACTCACACTATGTGTTGGGGATGATTCTCAGCTACTACCACCTAATTTTAAATAAATAGATGTAAAATTAACTACAGTATTTTTTTTATTATTAACTATGGCAGCCATCTTTAATCAGGTTGATTCATAAGATCAATTATTTGTAGATGCTTATCAAGTGACTCCATTCTGACCATTTCATTAAAATCCAACTAGTGGTTAATGAGATATTTTGCTAACAGACAGATTAGAGAACACTATTCCTCCTGAGTCCAGAGTACTGAATCAGTTTAGGATCCAGGATGGATCGCAGAGCTCCGTTAGCTTCAGCGATGATCTCCCGGTCGTTAAAATCCAACTCGCTCCCAGTTTTTACAACCCAGCTCGTTTGTTGGGCCGCTCCAGGCGGGATCAGCGGGGTGCAGAACCTGGACACAGGCCAGATGTTCACTTTGTCCTGCAAAGTAAACCAGACTCAAGCGCGGGCAGGCCAGAGGGAAGGATAAAACTGAGTCAAGTGGGGAAGTTTTCTTTAATAGCCGTAGCCTTCTTTCAAATTCCTTCATTGAACCCAGCTTGTTACAACACGTCAACAATACAGGTTCATACAAATCCGGTTGTTCCAACTTACAGAGACTCATTGGAAATAAAAACAAACAAATAAAAGGTTCTCCTGAACTGTAATAAAAGATTTGGAAGAGTTTATTCTGGCAGTTTTCCAGATATATTAAAGGTACACCATGCAAAGTTATAAAGACCTTATTAACTAATTAGTAACATGTTCTCAAACCTAAATATTTATTTTCCAAGCTAAACATTTAATTTCTAAAATAAATATTTAATTTGCTAACTAAATATTTAGCTTGGACCTAAATATTTATTTTCCAAACTAAACATTTAATTCCCAAAATAAATATTTAAATTTCTAACTAATATTTAGCTCGGACCCAAATATTTAACTTGCTAGCTAAATTTAGCTAAATATTCAGCTTGCAAGTTAAATATTTAGCTCTGACCTAAATATTTAACTTACTAGCTAAACATTTAGCTTGCAAGTTAAATATTTATGTCCTAGCTAAATATTTAGTTAGTAAATCAAATATTTATTTTGGAAAGTAAATGTTTAGCTTGGAAAATAAATATTTAGGTTTGAGCTAAATATTTAGTTAACCAATTAAATATTTAGTTTAGGAATTAAATGTTTAGCATATAACTTAAATGTTTAGTTCGGAAACTAAATATTTAGCATGAACAATATATATTTAGTTTGGAAATTAACTGTTTAGTTTTGAAAATAAATATTTAGCTTTGAAATTAAATATTTAATTTACGCCTAAATATTTAATTTACGCCTAAATTTTTAATTTACACCTAAATATTTAATTTACGCCTAAATATTTAGTTTAATAACTAAATATTCAACTTGCATGTTAAGTATTTGGTTTGTAATTTAAATATTTAGCTTGTAAATTAAACATTTATTTTGAAACTATGATATTTATAAATGTATGAATAACATGGTGAAAATACATATGATTTTGAAAAAAAAATTCTTATGAAGTCTAAATAAACCAAAATATTTCAGTTAATTTTTGACTGTGTAACTTTACAAATGGCACTCCATACTCTTCTCGATACTGCAGTGAGTTCCATCTAAACCCCTCTTGTTATGACTTGTCCTGAATGTTCATAAGAATCCAGTTTACTCCCCACTTGACCAGTTGTTCCTCTTCGTGGTTCCAGTGGGAAACTTGGCAGCGTTCACAGTTCCCGTTAAACATATCCGCCCCCGTGTGTTTTGGCAGGTGGAGGGGTGGAGGTGGAGACGATCCTGAAGGACGACGAAACCCTTACGTCATTCCTGCTGCGAGACGTTCCTCTGACGGAGTCTGTTGTGGATCAGCTCCTTAAAGCCCGGATCAGGCCTGAACAGGTAGAAACACCCGAGAAGGCCCCGAGGGGACCTGAGAATGGAACAAACAAGAATAAATGCTTTTGGTGCTTGCTGCCAAGAGACGAAAGGTGGGCGATGCACACGCCAAGACACCAGTAAAAACATGATCACCTTATGTTTTGGTGGCAGGTGATAAAATATAAATTTGATCATTTGGAATTTCTTACTGTGGTCAAATGAGAAGAAAATTGGACATTTTGTCCATCAAAAACAACAGCTGACACCATCCCCACTGGAGCACGGTGGCGGCAGCATCATGGGGTGGGGATATTTTCATCAGCTGGGACTGAGAAACTCCTATAAATATTTTTTGTACCCAGTTGAGTTTTATCAACTAAACAGTTTTTGATTAACAAGCTCAAAGTATCCAGACCTGAACACTCATGTCCCTGTTTAAAGCCGACCCTTGTCCTCTGTCTTCAGTTCGCCTTCGGTGTCCCAGACTTGCGTTTGAAGGACATCGCCTGCAGCCTCGACCTCCTGGAGCGATTCCTGGTATTCTCCAGCCACAGAGGGCTCTACGCTGTCCGGAACGCCATGTGCGTCCTGAAACCGCAGAGGCTGCAGGTCATCGAGGACCGGTTCTACGCCAACGTGGACTTCTTCAAACTCCTCCGACTGGTCAGCCCTCATCTGTTCGGATATATGTTCATTTTGAATCAGCAATGAGGATAAAAATAATTTACCAACTCAGATTTCAAAACATCTGAAATTGATAATTATGATTATTAAATTGATTATTATGATAAATACAATAGTTTCAGGAAAGAAAATTAATCATATTTGTTTAAATTTTTTGTCTGGCTCTACCTCTGTCACAAAAATCAACAAAAGAAATTTGTATTTCCCTCAGAAATGCAGTGTGTAGACTAATTGCTGATTGATTTAGCTGAATGCTATTATAAAAAAACTAAAGCTTACTTGAAATACATCAATAGCTGAAAACTGGTAAGATGAAACTGAAAGATCAACAAAAAACTAAAACAGCAGAAAAATGACAAAAAAAGATGCAGTAAAAAGTTTGTTTGAAAAAAGAAAAAGCCGAAGTAGCGAAACGTAGCCAAAAAAAGGGGCAAGAAAATACTAGCTAAGAGCGAGAAGTAACAAACCATTACTAGTAAGCAGAGCAACACTTGCTATGAAGTAAAAGTAGTAAAAAGCTAGTAGAACACTAAAATAACCTAGATAAATGTTAAACGTAGCACATTAGCAAAAAGTAGGGCAGAATTAGCAAAAAAACATGTTAGGATTAGCAAAGGACAGGGCAGAAGAAGCATAAAACAGGGAAGAATTAACATAAAACAGGGTAGGATTAGTATAAAGCAGGGTAGAAGTAGCATAAAGCAGGGCAGGATTAGCAAATAGCAAGGCAGAAGAAGCATAAAACAGGGAAGAATTAGCATAAAACAGGGTAGAATTAGCATAAAGCAGGGTAGAAGTAGCATAAAGCAGGGCAGGATTAGCAAATAGCAAGGCAGAAGAAGCATAAAACAGGGAAGAATGAGCAAAAAGCAGGGTAGAATTAGCATAAAGCAGGGTAGAATTAGTATAAAGCAGGGTAGAAGTAGCATAAAGCAGGGCAGGATTAGCAAATAGCGAGGCAGAAGAAGCATAAAACAGGGAAGAATTAGCATAAAACAGGGTAGAATTAGTATAAAGCAGGGTAGAAGTAGCATAAAGCAGGGCAGGATTAGCAAATAGTAAGGCAGAAGAAGCATAAAACAGGGAAGAATGAGCAAAAAGCAGGGTAGAATTAGCATAAAGCAGGGTATAATTAGCATAAAGCAGGGTAGAAGTAGCATAAAGCAGGGCAGGATTAGCAAATAGCAAGGCAGAAGAAGCATAAAACAGGGAAGAATGAGCAAAAAGCAGGGTAGAATTAGCATAAAGCAGGGTAGAATTAGCATAAAGCAGGGTAGAATTAACAAAGAGCAGGGCAGAATTAGCAAAAAACAGCAGGATTTGCATGAAAACCATGCAGAATTAGCAAAGAACAGGGCAGAAGAAGCATAAAACAGGGCAGAATGAGCAAAAAGCAGGGTAGAATTAGCATAAAGCAGGGTAGAAATAGCAAAGAACAGGGCAGAAGAAGCATAAAACAGGGCAGAATGAGCAAAAAGCAGGGTTGAATTAGCATAAAGCAGGGTAGAATTAACAAAGAGAAGGGCAGAATTAGCATAAAACAGAGCAAGATTTGCATGAAAACAAGGCAGAAGTAGTAAAGAACAGGGTAGAATTACCAAAAAACATTATATAGAATTAACATAAGCTAAGTAGCATTAATATTAGCAGGGAAGATTGCTAGCACAAAACAGGGTAAATGTAGCACTGGCAGGAAACAATTAAAAAAATTAAAACAATAGAAAAAAAAAAAGAAAAAATAAATAAATAAATAAATAAAAAACAGGGCAGAATTAGCTTTACCATATAAAAATTTGCATTACCAGGGCTGAATTAGCATTAACAAAGCAAAATTTGCATTAGAAGAGCAGTAGCCTATATCATCAAAAAACATGGCAGAATTATTCTTAGTAGTCTTATTAGCATAAAAGTGCTGAAGTAGGAAGCAAAAGCAGGTTTTACATGATTTGAACAGGGCTCCATTCATTTTCAATGAGAAAAACATGGCCAAAAGTTTCAAAGAATAAAAATTGCACAATTACCAAAGGTCATAGCAGGAATGTCCTGAATGAGTTGAACAATTGGATAAATTAATTGTTGAAATATTACAAAATCTGCGGAACGAGTTACGTGCCGAAAAATATACTGAAGAAAAACAGATCTCAATTGTGGGAATGATTTATAAGGATTCACACAATGAATACTCCTTCACAAGTTGAGTGAAAACTCATCCTGTCACACATCTTGTTATTCGTCCTGTTATCAGACACACAGCAGGTTTAAATCAGCTGACAGAACGGATAAACAGGAGCTTTTATTTTTAAGCTTTTTTAGACCTCTGACTCAGAGGGTGGAGCAGATGTTTTCAAGGAAATGCCGCACGTGTAAACAAGGCATTATGTTCATACCATTTAAAAACCAGCATGGTGGGGCACAACTAGAAACTTTCAGAGTAAATGCTGAAGGGTATACCCATTAGACCCAGTGGAGCTTCATGCTTTAGTGTTTTTTTATGCTATTATTTTCAAAACTGTAGTAGGAGTTGGGAATTGAACATTATTTTAGCTTTTAGCCAGCCTTTTGATACTTTCAGCTATTTGCTAACATTTTGCGACCTGTAATTAGTTTGCTTGCATTTTTTCTTTTGCTAGCATTTTGCACATTTGATTTTTGCTAATGTTTTGTTATTTTTAGCTGGCGTCTTATTTGTTGTTAGCTAACCTTTTATTAGTTTTACCTAACCTATGCTGCATTTAGCTGGTGTTTTGTTACCCTTCTGCTACTTTTAGCATCTAGCTAGTATTTTGTTACTTTTAGCTAGGCTTTTCTTACTTTTTAGCCTGCTTTTAGGTTTTAGTTAGCCTCCTGCTGCTTTAAATTTTTTGCACTTTTGTGCATCTTTTTGCTGCTTTTATCAAGTGTTTTGCTACTTTACTTAGCATGTAGCTGATTTAGACTGTTTGCTAGCATTGAGCTACTTTTAGTTTTACTTGGCTTCTTGTTATTTTTATCAGACTTTTATTGCCTTTAGCTTTTAGTTAAACTATGCTGCTTTTAGCTTGTATTTAGCTACTTTTAGTTTTTAGCCAGTCTTTTGGTACTTTTAAGTTTTAGCTAGCATTTTTTACTTTTAGCTGTTTTCCAACATGTAGCAACTTTAAGCATTTAATTATTATTATTTTTTTAGCCAGCCTTTTATTATTTTTAGCTTTTAGCTAACATATGCTGATTTTAGCTAGTGTTACTACCTTTAGTTTTTATGTAGACTTTTTATGCTTCTATTTAGACTTTTGATATTTTATTTTTTAACTAACAATTTGGTACTTCTAGGTTTTAGCTAGCCTCTTGCTGCTTTAAATTTTTTTAGCTAAGCTTTTTATGCTTTTAGCTAGTATTTAGCTACTTTTATTAACCATTAGCTCGCCTATTGTTTTTTTTTTTGGTTAGTTTTTTTTTTTTTTTGCTTAACACACTTTCAGCTTTTTCATTAAACTTCATCAAATGATTTCAGGAATCACAGTGAATTCATATTTTATTTTTAAATTGGATTGTTTTAATAAAAAATCAGTCTCTAACCACTTTAGGAACGACCAAAAGACTCAACTGGGAAAGTGCTTCTGCTTCAATAAGCAGAGACAACGAGCTGAACAAACAGTTTAGACCTCTTTCTATTATTAGCTGCTGTGTTTAGAAATGAATAAACAAAAGCCTCGATGAGTCAGACATCAAGAGTCTACCTCGTCCTCAACCAGGACCATGGACCCGGCCCAGGGTGCCTCAGTAACCCTGTAGCAGCTAAACCCTTCAGCACCAGCATGTCTTGTGTTTTTCTTTCCATTGAGAGGTTCTAGGTTCAGAACAGCTGTGGCCACAGAGCGCTCTGGCTTCAAATATTATTAATGGAAGAAGTTTCCCGCCGACTCGCTGAGATAGAAGGGAGGAAGGATGTTTCCGATGAAAACGGAGCGTCTCAGCCTCGCGCAGCTTCCTGAACCTTCATCCCATTGTCTTCTGAGCTTTCTGGGAGCTTTTTTGGAAAACCAAAGTGGTCCTCGAGATATGGGAAAGCGATAAGGAACACACAATTGGGTCATTTTTCCAGATGTTTTCCACCTTGTCATGTTTATTCATTCAAAAACGCCAAAGCACCCTCACGACTATTCTGTACAATATACAAATTATAAATCTAAACGTGGTTTGATCGGGAATAGCGTAACATGACTTTTGGTAGCAAATACATTTTGCGACTCAAACGTTAACAATATTTGCAACAAACTTTGAGAATTTTCCCCATACAATCACACTTTAAGAGGGTTTTTGGAGAGCTAGCTTTGCCAGGGTCAAAGCTCCAAGGCCCCTACCTTCAGCTACCATCCATGGCACATGACCCGTATGACCCCTACTGCAGGTGGTGGGCCCTCAGGAAGGCAAACCCATGTAACTCATTCAGACTGAGCCTGACTCCTTGGGTAGAGGTCCAGTCACCAGTTGCTCAATGGTGGGGCTCTCAAAAACTTTGTCTGGATGTTGGACACTGAGCTCCTTGTTATCCTCTGTCCACCATAGTATTTTTCTGATTCGCTCTTACTCTGGCCTGTCAGCTCGAGGTTTTGTTCATGAGGGAGGGAAGAATGGAGTGTCAGATCGACAGACAGATCATTATCAGTGCAGCTTCAGCAGTATTGCGTACTCTGTAATGGTCCGTTGTGGTGAAGAGGGAGCAGAGCTGCAAGGAGAAGCTCTTTGTTTACCTGTCTATGTTCCTACCATCACCTATGGTCACAAACTTTGAGTAGTGACCAAAAGAACTAGATCGTGGATAAAAGTGGTCTAAATAAGTTTTCTCCACTGGAAAGCTGGACTCTTCCTTAGAGACAGGATGAGAAGTTTAGTTCTCCAGGAGAGACTCAAAGTATAGCTGCTGCCCCTCCACATCCAGAGGTGCCAGTTGCGGTGGTTCAGGCATCTGGTAAGGATGGACCCTGGACATGTCCCTAGGGAGGTTCTACAGGCATGTCTGACTAGGAGGAAACCCCGGAGATGGCTCAGGACATGCTGAAGCAACTATGTCTCTCAGCTGGTCAGAATAGCTGGAGAAGGTGTCATCGGAAAGAGATGTCTGGACCTCCCAACTCCAGAACAAGATGGATAGATGGAGATTTTTCCATCGAATGCTCAACTTATTAGCATCTAGGATGTCATGCCATTTGCTTCTCACCACTTTTCTTTAGTTCATATACAAGTTATAAATCCAGACATAAACAGTTTTGTCCTTTATCACCTACCGTACGTCTCTCACTGCTATGAAACTGGTGGTTTTCTCTCAAATCCCATCAAAAGCCACAAACGTCTGTCTTAGCTCGTTCTTCTTCAAAACAAGAAGTGAAGGGTCTTTCGACTCGTCTGCCTCTCTCGAGTACAATCAGGGAGTGAGAGACACGGGTGTGTGGTTACCATGGTGACTCTACTGGATGCAGTTTTAACCAAATTTTACAACTCGCATGTTTAAACATTGTTTCAATCCTTACATTTTTGTTTGGAAGACCTTTCGGTTTGTGAAAATTGAGGCACTGCTGCCGATTCACTGTTAAAATTTAAATATTTTCACTTAAATGCGAAGGAAAATTAGCAAAACGTAACTAATTTAACTCAAATTTGTGTTTCCTCGTAGCTCCCTCGCGTTCTAGACGAGTCTTCCGATGGCATCAACATTCGCTTCTGGGTCCGGGTTGTCTCTGACGCCTCAGACAAACTGCAAGAGGTAAAAGAGACGTTATTGTGATTATTTTAATTATTGTTATTTTTTTGGTAGCTCCCATTCAAAAGTTCACCGCTTCCTAATTTTAGCTGGCAGGAAACAGTTGCTTCCTCTTGCCTGAGTTTTTACGTAAACAGACAGTGGGGAGATATTTTCCTGCGAGTAAGAGGAAGACTCGTTGAACATAAAATAAGACGGATATCTCATCACTGAATGACCCACTCTGCAGCGACAGGTTTATCTGTTTAAACTAATCGTTTTTTTCTGCCTATGCACATTTTCTGCATCTGCATTCTTAAGCATTAATGCCAGGGTCAGTGTAGTCCCATCTACCAGCTGCGAATGGTGGGTAAATATCAGGATTTGAGTTTTTCTGCAGCTGCCGTCTAGTTTTACATTTATTCTAGATGTAACTGTTTCCATGAGACATTAGTGAGACATCCTGTTGTTCAGATGCTTATCTCTGCCAGGACTTGAAGCAGAAGATCTATTCAACTCGGTTCTTTTTCATAAAGCAGAGCAGGAAGGAGGTCAAATTCTTCAAAGAAGAGAGGGCAATACACGTTTTTCATCATTAAAACCAACAAAATAAAAGCTCATGTCCTCCATGTTACTGGTTCAAATCTGTTACTGGTTCAAATCTGGACTGTTACATATTTAAGAACTTTGTCAGTAATTATATTATTTTTATCCATGTTTTTATGTTTATGTAATAGTTAGGGCTAAAATGCTACAAGAAGTTGATTTCTAAATGAATTTGATGTTTGGCCCACTTTCATTTTTTCAGGATCCAAAAATGAGTGCATACCATATCTTCTTCTTGTTCTTCTTCTTTTCGTTGTTGTTCTTCTTCTTGTTGTTGTTGTTCTTCTTCTTTTTGTTGTTGTTCTTGTTGTTGTTCTTCTTGTTCTTTTTGTTGTTCTTGTTCTTCTTGTTCTTGTTTTTTGTTCTTCTTCTTTTACTCTTCCTCCTTCCTCTTCTATTCTTCCTTCTTCTTTTCCCATTTTTTTCTTCTGGTTCTTCACCTTCTCTTTTTATACTTTTTTGCTCTTTCACCTTTATCTTCTTCTGGCTTCATGGCTTGTGTACGGCTGACGGCTCTGTTTAATCTAATGACGAGGATCTTTAGTCTTTTTGACACAGTTTTCCTTCTTCTTGTTTCTCTCCTTCCTTTCCTTCATCTTCTTCTTGATCTTAATATAGTTTCTTTGGGAATTTACATAAGGAAAATTTTACGTTAATTAAGTTGTGATTCATCCACTTTCAGATAAATCCCAGTTTGGCCCTCAGTAGCTGGACTGGATTTAAATTTACCAGAATGTCTTTAGCTTTAAAGGTCACTACATTATATTCTCTTAATTAAAGCAGTAGTTCAGATCTTTTAAAGTAGAGTTCTGTGGACAACTTATATCTTACCTGTTTAAGACGGCCTCAGTTTGGAAAAACATAGTTTCATTTTGCTTGTTTGAAGAGCTAAAGGCTAGTCTGAGTGTGTTTAAATGTTCCCAGCCGTTCATGAAAGAGTTATTTTATAAACTTCACTTTACGTGGTTGTTCACTTAGAATTATATGGCTGTTTCCAAGACTAGCCCTGCTCAGACTAGCTGTAAGTCTGTCAGCCTGGTCAGAATGTCTATGTCTCCAAACTGAGGTCGTCCAAAGAGCTAACTGCAGCAGGTAAGATGTTAATTGTTCACAACCTTCCCGCAGAGCCCCGCTTCAGAGGATTTGATCTTTACGCCTGTTTTCTCCTCAGTTGTTCTGCAGGAGCAGCTTCGAGGAGCTGATCCAGGTGGTGACTCCTCTCCTCCAGAAGAACCTGTCCTTCAGGCAGGTGATGTCCGCCGCCTCCAGCCTGGTGTGCGGCTACACAGAGGGGGCCTTCTCCCGGGTCACGTCCTTCAACTGGTACGAGGACAACAACTACAAAGCCTTCCTGGGTATCAGCAGCGGCGGGGCTGAGGGCGACTACACGTACGACAACAGCACCAGTGAGTTCATTATCCCTCAGAGAGATGTTTAGTTTTGTGCTGAAATAATGTTTTTAACATCTTCTTTCCTTCCCAGCTCCTTTCTGCAATGACTTGATGAAAGAGCTGGAGTCCAACCCCGCCACCAGGATCATTTGGAAGTCTGTGAAGCCGATGCTGATGGGACGCATCCTCTATGCTCCGGACTCACCGGCTGCCAGGCAGATTGTACGAAATGTAAGCAACTGGATCAAAATGGATCGCCACTGTCTTGAAACAACTCTGATATCTAAAATTTCATAATTCATAAAATTGCTGTGTTTTAAACTATTGCATTACCGTCAATTTTACATTCCAGCAAGAATATTTAATGTTTCTGCAGGAAGTGACAAGCTAATAATGGCTAGGTCCAGCTGGGATTGATTCAAAGGCTATGTCAGCCATCTTAAAATAACTTAAATCCAAAATATTTTATAGCAGTCAATGGAAACATTGTCCTATAGACAACATAACAGTTAAAAAAAATAGTCGACTAGGCCTTAAACACCAAAAGAGCACAAAAATGCTTATCTGTACTCCTGCTTTGCATTGTTTACATGCATTCTTTAAAAGTTTTTTTTTGGCTGCTGTTTTATAAATTGCTTAAAAACACAAAATACCAATTTGTATTAATAAGCATTTAGTGAAGGTGACAGTTTTCTATTTTATTTTAATTTTACACTATCTATTTTACAAATTGCTATTCCAAGAAAAAAATATGATATTTCTGTGGGAAGTGCTACAGCTAGTGGCTGCTGCTGCTATTTATGCTTTGTATAATTTGAAATAATGTAAGTAATATCATTATAATTTGAGTGCCTGCAGTGAAAATGATTATAAAACACTTTAAGAGAGATTGGAGCAGCAATCCACTTTGAGCTGTCTAGAACAGGTAAGATGTTAATTGATAAGAACCACTCCATTGAACTTCACTTCAGAAAATCTGAATTAAGCTGTTAAATGTGTCTAATACGCCTTCATCGCTGATTGGCAAAATGTGGTGGGGCTAAATTCTTGGTAGAACTTGGAGAGCCAAGTTTCCCCAGGACTGAGGAGCAAAAACAGTATTTAAAAAAAAAAATACTCAATTATGATCAGGGGTGGGCAACTATTTTTTCCAAAAGGCCAAATCAAAATATGTAAAGCAATAGAAAGGCAGCATAGAGAGTTGCAAAATACATTTTTATTAAGACGCAATATCTTTAAAAAAAAAAGGTTTTCTAGCATTTTCTTGTTGTAGCGTAGCATAGCATAGCTTGCTTAATAAAATATGTCCCCACAATACACTGTAGATATAAAAGATATACTTTCTGTAAAATAGCTCTTGTGAGGATATATTAGCCTAAATATGGGGAAAAGTAATATCTTTGAGTTCTGGAGTCTTCAAGGTTCAGTCTAGTTCTGGAAACACACACAAAAAAAGCCTTATTCCAAAGGTTTTTATGTATTGTTTAATTTAAACTTCCTTATGTTTTCATGGACCTTTACAAAAGTTGTTTTCTTTTCAATTAAGAGTTTTGGGACCCAGATGGAGATTGTCCAAGAGCCACTTTTGGTCCTCAGGCTGTATGTTGCCCACGTCTGGTTTAGATGAATGACCACCGTACATCTATTCTGCTCCTTGGTGACGTCCATATCTTTGGTTTTCTTTGGAGCAGAGACTCTGACACAGTGAACAATGGGATCAGCTTTCTTCATGTCGTGTCCAGCCTTTTGTATCTAGACGGAGATAAGTGTTCGTCAAAGCCTTAAAGATGCGAGGTGGGTTGGGGGAGCAGTCATGGATGGGTTGGTCATAATGGATGAACGCAAGCGGTTCGACTGTGGCGGCTGCAGCACAGTCCACTGGCGCCGAGGACTTCCACCAAAGTCTCTCCTCAAAGACGAGACACACATCCTCCAAACTCGCCTTTAATAACCCCTTTGTCTTCCTCTTCTTAGAAAGAATCTTAATTGCACTGAGAAAGTAATGAGCATAAGGTTAATCCATTACTTTAGAAGAATCACAGCTTCTGTCTGCTCTCATGTCATCCATCAGAGTTTATCGAGGAACCATTTGAAAGGTACGTTGTGGTCTCATGTGACCGCTCCGGTAGAATACTGATCCCTGCAGCCAGATCTTATCTGTGTCCTGTCGACACCTGTTTTTATCACAGTTGACAGCTACAGTTTGTCCTATGTGGTTAAACAATTTTTCATTATTGGTGTGCTAGTAAATAAATAAAAAAAACTTCTAAAGGAGTCCCTGTGATGGACTTGCGACCTGTCCAGGGTGTACCGTGTTGCGAGGTTTAGTGACATCTAGTGGTGAAGTGGTAGATTGCATACAACTAAATACACTGCATTCAAACTATTCCTCAAACATGTAAGAAAATCAAGTGGAAAACAAAGATTTCAGATTTAGGAAGTCTTTTGCTGCAGTATATCGGAGACACAATGGTTAAACGAAGGTACCTATATTTTATTGTCTAAACTGTAAAAAACAAATGTAAATTTTGTGGACGTAAGAGGAATTTGTTTGCTCCGAAGTCATCAAATCATCAAACTTTAAGGTGAACATTCTATAATAAATGGTTGCAAAATTATAAAACTGTAACTTTGATTGTGTCAAAATCATTGATGTCAAAATACCAGTTCAGCCATGAAAAGTCCAACTTTCTGAGTCTCGTTTAAATTTTAAATGATATTTCTGCTGAGGTCTGTCTGAGCTACAGAGCTTCAAGCTTTTATCACTCGAATAGTCAAAATCCCATTGTTGTAAATAGGTACATTTTCTGATCTATTAATTAGTACCTCAAAGTTTATACTGTGGCACCCTTAATTAATTAATTCTTACTTAAACTGATTCATAACCAGCATCTCAGGTCTGACTCTCTCTGACGAAACCTCTCTCAGAATGCTCCAGTTGCTCGCTGTTTGCAACCGCCTCAAGGAACGAGGAAGCTCTCATTTGTGGGAACCTCTCTGGGATTCACCAAACTCATTCAGCCGGTTGTCACCAACGGCCTCCATTGTCACCCCAGCTCCATTGTCCCCATTGTCACCCGGAATCAGACACACACAAGAGGAAGGCGTTTAATTGGGTGTACTCTTGAGTGCTTTCATCCCCCACTGCACATGGCTGAATGCTGAAAGAGCCAACCTTGGGCCCGCGCCACACAAAGCACTGTACACATCCCAGGGTTTGAGCGATAAGCGTGCAGTAAATATTTGACGATTTGGCACTGAAAGCATGTGTTTCAGGTTATCTGTAAAGGCTCGAGGGAATGTTTTGTGTGTGAATGCGCGTGTTGTTTTTGCAAAGCTGGTTTTCACAAAGTCTAATGTGGGAATGGTATGTAAGCAGGAGGTTAGGAGTTGTGTGGCTGACTGTGTGTGTGTTTGACGTTTGGATTGGGTGTGTGTCTCTCTCCCACCCCCCGCCCCTGCCTCTCTGGCATCTCTGGAAACTTTTCTATGGGGTTGTTGATAACATTTGGATGGAACAACAAAACCAAATTGGCTAAACCATCCATCCATCCATTTTCTTTACCCGCTTATTCCATTTTGGGTCACGGGGGTCGCCGGTGCCCATGTCCAGCAATCACTGTGCGAGGGGCGGGGTGCACCCTGGACGGGTCGCAAGTCCATCACAGGGCCACATAGAGACAAACGAGACAAACAACCATTCACTCTCTCACTCACACCTAGGGACAATTTAGAGTTATCAATCAGCCTAACATGCATGTTTTTGGTCTGTGGGAAGAAACTGGAGTACTCGGAGGAAACCCACACATGCACGGAGAGAACATGCAAACTCCACCCAGAAGGGTCCCTGGACCGAGGTTTGAACCAAGGACCTGCTCGCTGAGAGGCAGCAGCTCTACCAGTTGCGCCACCGTGCTGCCCATTGGCTAAACCAAATTGGCTATTACAAAAATACTGCAGAATGGGGATTGGTGCAAGATATTCAAGCAATTTTATCCCCCATCTGGTGCAATGGTGGAGCCAGGAGGTGGCCAATGGTGGCCTTGACCACCACAGATCAATCTTTGGCTACCCAAATCATTTGAGACAGCTATACTTCTAAGCAATATAAAAACTAGAAAGCATAGTTTCCTCAGATGATTAGGGTGGCTGGATTACATATATATGGTAGCGGCCAGTTTTAATTTTGATGTGGCAACCCAACTTTTGATAGTGATCTAGATGCAGACACACACCAAAACGAAAATCAGAATTTCAATTATTTTTCAAGTTACCTAGCTCACAGGATGGAGAGCACGAAAAGCAGGATTTAAAATTTGCCTCTTCTCTTTGCAACAGGGGACAAAAAGAAACTAACAGTTTTTGAAGGAATGCGTATCACTGGCTGTCTTTTATGCCCAAGTCTTAAGCAAACACCTGATAGCACTGACATGTTAGCGCTCAAAGTATGAGAGGGGAATCACTTTCAGCTACTACGACACCAAATTTTAGTTAAGTATCTGTAAAACTAGTTGAGGTATAGCACAATCCAAGGGAGGGCCATTGCCTCCCCTGGGTTCCCCTTTGGTGTCCACCTGCCAACAACCTCTTCCGTAAACTCAGTGCGAGTGAAATTGTTCCATATTTGACTTCACATCTTTTATTTCTGTTCTTAGGCAAACACCACATTTGAGGAGCTGGAAAGGCTGAGGACGATGGGGAAAGCCTGGGAGGAAGTGGCTCCCCAGATCTGGGCTTTTTTTCAAGATGGAGTCCAAGTCAAGATGATTCGGGTGGGACAACAGCGCAGTTTGGTTGAATGAAAATAGTAGTTTTGTCATTTTGCAGCACAAACAATAATTTCACGAGACATGAGTGGTGAAAGATGATGATCTGTCTTGTGGCTGCCACCCAGAAGATATTTAATACAAAATGGTGATAAATGAACATCAAAGTTCATGCTCAATAATCCAGGTTAAAAAAATAATCCAGCAAAGTTGAGTCAGGTCATCTGGACAGTTTATTTTTTGTTGAGACATTTCATCCTTCATCCAAAGAACTTCATCATTCTGAGGAGCCAGAAACAAACTCAGTCCCACAAGCAGCCCACTTGACTGGGGACTGAGTTGGTTTGTGACTCCTTGGACTGATGAAGTCCTTTGGATGAAGGACAAAACCTCTCAACAACAACAACAACAAAAGAAATCGTCCAGGTAAAAAAATGACATGATTGAACATTTTTGGATTTTTTTACCTGGATTATTGAGCATGAACTTTGATGTTTTGAACCACTTTGGCTATGGCTGCCTCAGAGGAGTCGACAGGGGAGAGGGCAGGCCCCAGAGGCCATCTTATCACCAACAAACTGGTTGGTCCGCTATGAGCGTGCTGCTTGTGGGACTGAGTTTGTTTGTGGCTCCTTGGACTGATGAAGTCCTTTGGATGAAGGACAAAACGTCTCAACAAAAAACAGAAACCATCCAGATGACCTGACTGAACTTTGTTGGGTGATAAATAAAGTTATTTTATCCTAAGCTTTTATATTTTTACATTTTCTGAAGATAATTTTTGGTTATATGTGGAGGTTTATCTTATCTTCATATACCTTTGTATTTTACCCACTTCATTTTTACCACTAAGTAAGTTTCTTTTGGCTGCTCCCTTCTTCAGCGGTTGCCACAGCGAGCAAACTCACAAGAAAGATTTGGCAATTTGTTTTACATCGGATACCCTTCCTGACGCAGCCTGGGCTCAAACCCACAACCTCAGGGTTACATAACCACAGCACTGATGGTCAAGCTACCGCAGCCCCCTTCTTTCCAGCCCAACTTCATTTATACCACTGCCCATCTTTTATTGCTTGTTCTGACTGTTGCAAACCTTGGCTATTTACAGTGGGTTGCAGAAGTTTTCACTCCTCACTGGTGATCTTTCCTTCAGGACATTATCCACAATCCATCTGTGATGGATTTCATCGACAGGAGTCTGGAAGAGACGCCATTTTCCTCCAAACACATTCTCAACTTCCTGCACAACGGACCACCAGAGGACCGTCAGAACGACATGCCTGATTTTGACTGGCGAGACCTCTTCAACCTCACGGACCGAGTTATCCGGATGCTCAACCAGTATGGGGATGTGAGTGGCATTTAGATATCCTTTTTATGGTTCTTCGATCTTTCATTTAGGTTTGGACACACCGCCACAGTTTCACTCATACTTTGTACAATTCTCTGATAAAATCTTGCTGCCTTTCATGCCAGAGATTTAGACAGCTTCTCTAAACCAAATATTTGTGGCCCCTCCTGGATTCAGTGTGGGTCCAGTTGAGGTGCTCTTTGGATGAGATGAGCTCAAACTTGAATGTCAAGATATTCCAGGGTACTTTCCCCTAAATGGTTTAAATGCCTTAATTAGTTTTGGTTACATGCCTTCTTTAATCGCCACAGCTGATCAACCCTATTAAACACAAAAATAGCTATTTCTATCAATTTTACAGATATGAAGTTGAAATCTGATGTTTGGGTAATGAGTGCTCCCCAACACATACTCCAAGTTATAACAGATAATCTGAGATTTTTGTTTAAAACTGGCATGCAAGGTGGCAGTTGATATACATTTTTTAAGAAAGGCTAGTTTTATGCCAAAAGTGTTTACCTTTTCTCTTTTTAAACTTTGACAGTAAGAATGTGGACTGTTTTGCTTTAAAATGTCAAGCTCCAGCACTGGGTTATTCATGAAATAATCCAATTAAGCACACTATTTTTTTTTAGCTCTTTTTCCTGGTACCAGAGTATTGAAGTACTTAAACTGTGCTTTTGTCTCTATAATTTGTCCCCCTGTCCAGATAAGTGAAAATCCACTCAGTTGGGTTTAAGCAAGAGTTAGAAGGCTGATGATTGATTGGAGATTAAAACCAAAACAAAGAATACAGTTTCTTGTGAGGGCTGTCCACTTTTCTGCTGGTTTGTACATTTTAAACATTTAAAACAAAGGTAAAACTGCCTCTTTGGTTCTTTCTCCATGGAGGCTGATCAAAATGAAGGGCTTGCTGCACTGAAGGGGTGGTGGGTTGGCATGGGGCGTACCTGGGCACTAGGCTGGATAAAGGGTTGGTAAGAGTTGTTTTCGTCCCAGTTGAAGCTTACACTTGAGTTTGACAGGGAGAGAGGGAACCACCAAGGCTGATTAGATACAGCTGTCATTCCATTGGATATTCTTTATAAAGAGACAACAATGACTCTGAGCGAATGGTTGGCTGCCTCGTGTTGGTGGCAGCAATGCATATCACACCACCCAGCATGGTTGTCAGTGTTCACCTAGGTGGACTAAAAGATAGTCTTTTAGATGTAAAGCATTTATTGGACACGTTAAGTGTGAAATTGTTAAAGTGCATCATGGCCTTTGTTTTCTACGCTAAACTGTGTTTGCATAGCAAATTGTGTTTGTGTGTGTTTTGGATTTTGGAGGGTGTCAGCGGTGGTAAAAAGCTCTTTTGGACTGATTTCTTTTGGATCACAGCCCTCCTTATTTGCATGAGCTTTCTGTGAATGGCTTTATCAGATACGCTTTTCAGGGAAGGGACAAACACCGCTGCAAATGTGCAAGGTTCTTTGAGTCGTGGGCCAACGCTGGTGGTTCTGGGCTTTTCTTAGGTTGTCAGTCTGTCCAAGGCTTCTACCCAAACTAAAATACCTCACCAATCACAGTTTCTTATGAAATATTCACATGTTCATGTCACCTAAAGGATAAACCCAAGACGGTTTCATTAATATTTGGTTGTTTTTCTGAACCGTTTCCATGAACATTGTCTGGGAAACTTAAAAAGAAAGTTTGGACCTTTGGAATTGGGAGAAAAGGAATTTGAGCCTGACAGGACTGACAAAATCTGGTCAATCCAAGGACAAGTGCACTGCTTCCAACTTAAAACACCTTTAATTTTCAAAAATTCACAGTGGTTCATGAAAACTTATAATCTACTATCACTTTTGCAGTTCATGGTCATTTAAACATAAGCTGCAAGCTTAAATAGAGGAAGCAACAGCTGGTTGGAGCACTTCCTGTGCAGCTTTGGGCCACTTATTGCAGGAATATTATGTTATATTTATGCATACAAATCAATGTAAGATAAATATGATGTTGGTGTAAAAGTTTAATAATAGTGTTTGTATAATTACTATGAAATTTTGAAGAATAGAGTTGTTAAAGGCAGAAAATTGCTGTTCTACCTAGCAGATATAATATTCTAGCAGAAAGTGCTCTTGAATAGAAAGGAAGTGCTACAACTAACTGCTGCTGCTGCTACTATTTCTGCTTGCTAATTGTTGTTTGAATCCACCTTGGACATGACCCTACTTAGATTAGCAGTTAGCTTGTCATTTGGGCCAGAATCAAACTTGATATCAAACTTCATGCTCAATCATCCAGGTACAAAATCCAATAATGGTCAGTCAGGTCACCTGGACAGTTTTTTTTTTTTTTGTGGAAAGGTGTTTCGCCCTCTATCCGAATGGCTTCGTCAGTCTGAGGAGTCCCAAGTAAACTGTTTTCCCCACCAAGTATTACACGCCTTTAGTGGACCAAGCACGCTGGTGAAAAGATGGTTTCTGGTTTCAGTCTGGTTTCTCCTCAGACTGATGAAGCCCTCTGGATAGAGGGCGAAATGTCTTTCCACAAAAAAGAAATTGTCCAGATGACCTGAATGACCATTACTGGATTTTGGATGATTGCGCATGCACTTTGATGTCTTGAACCACTTTGGATGTGACTGCATGCCTGGAAGGAGTCAACAGGGGACAGGACAGCCCCCAGAAACCATCTTATCATCAGCAAACTTGTTGGTCCACTAAAGGAGTGTACTGGTTGGTGGGGAAAACAGTTTACTTGGGACTCCTCAGACTGATGAAGCCCTCCGGATAGAGGGGGAAACATCTATCCACAAAAAAAAAAAAAAAAAAAAAACGGTCCAGGTGACCTGACTGACCATTACTGAATCAAACTTGACATTTCCCAAATTTTAACTTAGTTGAAAGTAGAAAGTTTTTCCCAAAATTAATTGAAATCACCTCAAAATTTTTACTTGTTTTCCATTTTAGATGTAAAAAGCCAAAGTGCCTACATGCTAAATGAGCTAGCCTTGTCATTGCCATTAGAAAATGTTATAATTTCACTGATAAATAAATGTTACTCTTTAATTTAACTTGTTCATCTGTTTTCCTCTGTCTTTTTTTATTCCTTCTTCTAGTGTTTGATTCTTGATAAATTTGTGGCTCTGCCCGATGAAGACGCTGTTACCCATCAGGCCTTGGGCCTGTTGGAAGAAGGCAAGTTCTGGGCAGGTCTTGTTTTCATCAACATGTACCCTTGGAGTAGCAGTGTCCCGCCTCATGTCAAGTTCAAGATCCGTATGGATATCGACACAGTGGAACGCACCAATAAAGTCAAAGACAGGTTAGAAACCACCTCTAGAGAAAATGATGTTTAGCTCAAAGATGAAGCGTGTTTTTACTGAACATGTCTGTTTTTTAGGTACTGGGACCCAGGCCCTAGAGCTGATCCTTTGGACGACCTCCGCTATGTGTGGGGTGGCTTTGCTTACCTTCAGGACATCGTAGAGCATGGGGTCATCAGGACGCAGACAGGAAAAGAGTGGCCTTTGGGTGTTTACCTTCAGCAGATGCCCTATCCTTGTTACGTGGACGATCTGTGAGTGATGTTCTAATAAACGTTCTAATCTGGACAAAATCACTCAAAATATACAAGATTCAAGGGAAGAAATTGTAGAAAAAAAAAACTGAATAATATAAAATTCCATGATGCAGAATCTGCTGAGTCACTGGTTGCCATGGTGATTCCCACCTTTTCCGTGGTATTGAGAGGAGGGGGAAATAAACCCTCAAACAAACAGCTGCTGCGAGAAAATGACGAGTTGTATTGAACATATTTTTAAATTTGGAATAGGAGAATGTTTTGGTGGGTATAAGTGTGCATTTTGATGTTTGTACAATGATTCCTGTTGACAATATGACACGTTAAAGAAGCTTTCAGTTTTAAGAGTAAAGTCAAAGCACAAACTTAAAGAGTTAATTAGTGTCTGCGTTAATTTAAAAAATTACAATGAAAAATGATGGTTATTGTATATTTTTGTCTTTCTCCAGCTTCATGCTGACACTGAACCGCTGTTTCCCCATCTTCATGGTCCTGGCCTGGGTCTACTCCGCGTCCATGATCGTGAAGAGCATCGTTCTGGAGAAGGAGCTCCGCTTGAAGGAGACTTTGAAGACCATGGGGGTCACCAGCGGTGTCCTTTGGTCCACTTGGTTCATTGACAGCTTCTTCATGATGGGCATCAGCACGGCCCTCCTAACAGCCATCATCATGGTGAGAAATTTACAAAACTCTGTTCTTTATCCAACATTTTTCAGTCAGGTCATCTGGACAGTTTCTTTTTTTGTGCTGAAACGTTTTGCCTTCGATCCGGAAGGCTTCATCTGTTCTTTATCACCTCTCCTCATTTATACACTGATAAATTATTCATTACTTCACCAGAAACACCTAGTCTTTGTTTCTGTCCACCATTGTTCAAGCTAGATAAACTGTGAACGTCAATAAATAGCCTGTGTTGCAGTAAATCATTCCTCTTTTTCATTGAAATTGTACTGATATTAATAGCTAACTTAGTGGAAACTTTCTCTGTAAATGATTAAGGGAAGAAAATGTGGATACCATGACATCATGAGAACGACTGCAGAGTTCTGTAGGACTTGCAGGAACAGGCTTGTCAGTGATTAACAGAAATCAGTAACAGTACCTCTGAGACATCAGGCCCTGTAGCACGGTGGGCTCATTCGACTACTTGTGGGCATTTTGTGCAAAACAACATTTTTCATGAAAATACCCACAGTTTGTGAACAAAAATACAAATACAGTAAAGTTGTGCTCTTTACTCAAAAGCATTAGATACAGTGCAAATAACAAACGTGAATTAATTTTTAAATCAGGTTGACTCCAAAATTTAATGAGTTGTAGAGTTATATAATTCTTGCACTTACAAAACATTATCACTCTATTTTCGCATTTGCAATAAAGAGATTAGTGGTGGTGTAAAACTTTTGCACAGACCTTTACATGGAGATAAAAGAAAATTGAATTGCTTAACATTTAATAATAATAAATAAAATGTATTATTTTTGTCTCCAGGGAGGAAGGGTTCTGAACTACAGCAACCCTGTCATTCTGTTCCTGTTTCTGCTCACCTTCACTACAGCTACCATCATGCAATGCTTCCTCCTGAGCGTGTTCTTCAACCAGGCTAACTTAGCGGCAGCCTGCAGCGGCATCGTCTATTTCAGCCTCTACCTGCCCCACATCTTCTGTTTCGCTTGGCAGGACAGCATCACCAAAGACACCAAGATCTTAGTGGTGGGTGGCTACACTTATTCAATGTTTTGAACAAATCTGCTTACAGTATTCTTCGTCCTATAAGTCACTTTTTTTTCCATAATTTGCATGCCCTACGACTTATATGCCAAAGCGACGTATTTATGGATTTCATTCCCATATTTATAAACCAATTTTTGGCTGAGTTACGACCGTTTTCATTCATTCTGACGAAAAATATTGAACACTACCATTTTCAGTCACTAGATGGCACTCGAGCAGTATCGACTTATAGGGCGTTGTGAACTGTACGGCGAAAAATATGGTAATTTTATAAGAAAAGCATTATTATTCATCCCTTATTTTGAATAGGATGAGTAAATTAAGAGATAGCTATTGAGAACTTGGTATTTTTCTTGTCAGAATATGAGTGTTATGCTAAAAACTCCTCCCCAAAATCATTATCCATTTCCTGAATATCTTTACTGTAAACATATGTGCTGCAAGACTGCTGCACAACCAACCTTAGCAAATACAAAAATATCTTTAACACATCCCGTTTTATAAAACTTGAGCTCTAATATGGTGTGGTAGTAGCTGAGCATCATCGCTAAAGCGTACTCAGAGTACTAATGGGTCAACTAAGATCTTAATACATTATCTTGAAAAGTGGCAGAGGATATACATTCCTTCAATAAAGATTAGTTTCATTTTAAGTTGTTTTTTCCCTTCCTTCCTCACTCAGAGCCTGCTGTCCCAAGTGGCGTTTGGCTTCGGTACAGAGTATCTATCCCGCTACGAGGAGCAAGGCATGGGTCTGCAGTGGGACAACATCCAGACCAGCCCCCTGGAGGGAGACGAGTTCTCCTTCCTCACCTCCATCTGCATGATGTGTCTGGACACGGCGCTATACGCTGTCCTAGCCTGGTACCTGGACAATGTCTTCCCTGGTCAGTGCACTGGGGAGAAATCAAGATGTTACTTTATGAAAACACAACATTTAAAATATGCTAATGTATTTTCTTCAATTGCTTGTCATCCTAGGACAGTATGGAATTGGTCGTCCGTTTTATTTTCCCTTCCTGCCCTGTTATTGGCTCAACAGCATCACTCCATCTTCAGGTACAAAAAAAATGTACTTTTGTTCAAACTATGTGTTGGATGTTCAGGAGTCCATGTGCTTAAATGTAATTAATACATTGTGCATTTGATAGGAGATATAGCAGGTTTTAAAAAGACAAACGCTGAACTCAGATACAATGTGAGTCATTGAGAGTTTAGGTGTGCACTCTGGATTCTGGAGGATTTCAGAGAAAACCATCCATTCTGTAGCAGTGAGGCAGACACTGGGTGGAAGAAGACAAAAATGCCTACGTTTTATGTATAAACTGTATAAGAAATGCACAGATTGTACAAGTAAAATATTGTTTGAAAGCTTTAGACAGCTCTATTTAATATGAAGAGTCACACTTTGGTTAATTAAAAAAACAGTTATAAAACTTCAGCGTGGTCAAAAACGATGACAAAAATAGAAAAATAATCCCCAAACATTAAAAATGGGGAATCACTTTTAACAAGACTGCTAAACATTTGTCACCTGGCAAAATGTTTGCCCCATTTCTAACAGGCAATGACAAGATGGAGTTGAAGAAAAAAGGCTTTGATAACCTGGTGAACAAGGAACAAGGAGAGCTTCAGAACAAAGCAGAGGGGGAAAACCAGACCCAACCCAAAACAGAGGAGGACATCCTCAAGTCATCTTCATGTGAGCACCAGGATCGGACGCTTGGGAAGGAGAACCAGACTGAGCCTGAGGAGAACCCGGAGGACCATGGTATAATGAGTTTGTTCACAATTTCCCCACATGACACTTAGAATAGATGAACAAATCATAACTTATTTTACATACAAGTACGGTAAATATTAGTACAAGCAATGGGCTGATCCCAGGATTCAGTTCTGTGGAAACTCATCATCCTTGTGTGTATTTGCACTTGGCGGTTTATGTGAATTGCCTGTCTCTCAACTTCATGCCTAGTTTGTTAATCAATGGAACCTTTGTTGACATTCCAGTAGCCCAATTGTTCCTTTCTCATCACATTTAGGAAACAAAATGTATTTCTGCTTCATCCTCTTGGAACTTCATGTCTAAACGTATTCAGAGTGATTCAGATGGACTATTAACAAAAAGTGTTTTCACTTTCAACAGAACAGTCATTATTTGAGGCAGAGCCAACAGATCTGGTGAAGGGAGTTTGTATCCAAAATCTGGTCAAAGTGTTCGGAGGTTCCTCCAGACCAGCTGTTGATAGTCTCAGCATAAACTTCTATGAGAGCCAGATTACTTCATTTCTTGGCCACAATGGAGCTGGAAAAACCACCACTATGTATGTGTGTTAGATGGATGCCATGTTTACAAGGGTACACATATATGCTGAACACCTTAAGGTCTATCTTCTCGTTCTCTCAGGTCCATCTTGACAGGAATGTATCCTCCCACCACTGGGACAGCCACCATTTATGGCAAGGACATCCGCACGAACATGGATGACATTCGTACTTCTCTGGGAATGTGCCCTCAACATAACATCCTTTTTCAGTAGTATGAACCTTTTAATACATTTAATCTAAGCACACTCACTGACAAAAAAAAGATAAATACTAAAGAGGAATTGTGTAATTTGGATGTAGTTTGGTCTACACACAGACCAACAATGAGTATATTAATTTTATTTGTGAGAAGCTGAGACTACAAGACAGAGAGGACGTCTCATAGACCCACTAGACAACATTATCAGATGTTAAAGGGGTCTGATAGTGGTCATTGAGGATTTGCTGAGGTTGGGTGGTCGTAACAATGGAAAGGTCCAAAAGCAAAACCTCAGTCTTGTCTGTATTCAAAAGCAGAAAATTTAGGGTCATCCAGGTTTTTATGTCTTTAAGACATGCTTGTAGTCTAAGTAACTGATTGGATTCATTCGGTTTCATAGACAAATATAACTGTGTATCATCAGCATAACAATGAAAATTCATCCCATACTGTGTAATAACATTACCTAATGCAAGCATATATAAGTTAAAGAGTATTGGTCCAAGCACTGAACCCCAAGGAACTCCATGACTAACTTTCGTGTATGAAGAAGATTCATTATTTGCATTTACAATTTGGAATCTATCAGATAAATATGATTCGAACCATTTTAGAATGGTTCATGTAATCCCAACATCATATTAAAGCCTCTGTAACAGAATATTGTGATCAACTGTATCAAATGTAGCACTGAGGTCTAACAGGACCAGTGTAGACACAAGTCCATTGTCTGAGGCCATGAGAATATCTTGGTAACTTTCACAAGTGCTGTTTCTGTGCTACGATGAGCTCTAAACCCTGATGGAAACTCCTCAAACAGATTAGTTCTTTGTAGATGTTCACGCAACTGACCTACAACTATTTTCTCTAGAATTTTTTTAGATGAAAGTTAGATTAGATACAGGTTTAAAATTGGCCAGGATTTCTGAGTCGGTATTTTATTGCTTGAATAAAGGTTTAATTACAGCTGTTTTTAAGATAAGACAAGATAAGATAAGATAAGATTGATCCTGCAGGAAATTATTGAACAAGCACTGAAGTAGGTAACCATTCATTAGAGATAAATTAAGCAGATACAAAATGTGGATATTAATTAAGGGAAATATCTATTTAAACAGTCTGGTTGGGATGGGATCTAGCAGTCATGTTGATGGCTTGGATGAAGCTATTATTTTTGACAATTCAGAGATCTCGACAGGACGAAACCGGTCCAAACATAAATCCGGTTCTCATGACATTTTTAAAGTTGCCTCAACTGATAGGGAACCAGAGGCAATAGTAGGAAGGATGGTTTGAGTTTTCTCCCTAACTGAAATTATTTTATTTATAAAGAATCTCATGAACTCATCACTACTTATAGTTGTTGGGATACATGGTTAAACAGAGATGGGATTGTTCATTAAACTAGATATGGTGCTGAAAAGGAACCTGGGGTTATTTTTATTCAGAGTCAGAGTCAGAGATTCTTTATTGTCATTCGCACCTCATGTGGTACATGTGGTGGAGCGAAATTATGTACACAGGGTCCCAGTTACATCCAACAATAAAATGTATAAGAAAAACAGTAATAACATCTAAGATATGAACTAAGAAAAACATCAACTAATTCTCACTAATTAAAGATGAATAATATAAAGTTCTAGCTTTATGGAGAGCTTTTTTATAAGCTAGCTGGCTATCTCTCCAAGATAACTAAAATTCTTCAATGTTAGTGTGGTTCTGGATACTGTCGTCATTGTGAGAACCTTGTGTTTCTTCTCAGTATGACTGTGGCAGAGCATATTCTCTTCTACTCGCTGATGAAAGGCCGTTTGATCACCGAGGCCGAGGAAGAGGTAGAGAACATGGTACAGGATCTGGGTCTTCCCCACAAGAGGGCTGAACTGATCCAGAACCTCTCAGGTCTATTAGGAAACATGTTTACATACAAATGAACATGTACTGTTCAAATCAAACCCTTAAACACACCAATCCATGCACTTTGGGCACTTTTTGTGTTGTAATCCAGGGGGCATGCAGAGGAAGTTGTCAGTCGCCCTAGCTTTTGTTGGTGGAGCCAAGGTGGTGATCCTGGATGAGCCCACTTCTGGAGTGGACCCTTACTCCAGACGATCGATTTGGGACCTGCTGCTCAAATATCGTACAGGTATTCTGCAGAAAGCCTTCAAATTACATAAAAACCGTAGATTGGTATACAGCAGATTTACTTCACATTCATCAGTTTTTGTTGAACTACAGCTGAGACAAACACCGCTTTAAGTGTCCCCTCATGTCTGGTTTTAAAGGACGCACAGTGATCATGTCCACCCACCACATGGATGAGGCAGACCTGCTGAGTGATCGGGTAGCTATCATCTCCCAGGGTCGTCTTCACTGTTGTGGTTCCCCCATCTTCCTCAAGAACTGTTTCGGCACCGGCTTCTACCTCACTCTTGTGCGCCAAATGAATCTCAACCTTCTCAAGGTAAGAAGGTTAAAGTGAAATTTTCTGTATGCTTCTGTGACTGTTGTTTTGGAGCCAGATACTTAAAAGACATATTTTCCTGGAAGAAACAAGTACAATTTATATATATAAAAAGTTTATGTTCTTTGTGAAAAAGGATGACAAAAAACTGAGAGGAAGATGATTTTTGCAAAAACAAGAGGATAGATGTGGTCAGAAGTTTCCATGCACCCAACCTGGCCACAAATGTCACCATAATTTGGGGCTTTTTAGAATTTATTTGAACCATTTTTTGCCAATCGTGTAAGGTTTATACAACATACAGCTTCAGTTATATAAAAAAAAAATAGAATTGCACGCACAAGTGGAGTTGATCTGATCCACGCAGGCTCCAATGTATCCATACACCTCCACAAATATTAGGTTATTTGTCCCTGAGTGAATGTCTCCTGGATCTCAGGGTTTTGTATCCATCAAAAAGCTTCTGGTAGAATTCTGGCTGATATTTGACAACCCTTCTTCGCAAAATTGGTAGAGTTCATTTATATTGGTTGGTATGGACTCAACTTTAAGGCAGAGTTCACCAATTTTCATTTGAGTTGAGGTTGGGGCTTTTTGAGAACCATTCTAGAAGCTTAATGCAAGCCAGATGTATCCAATTAGAAACCAGTTTTGAATTGAGATCATTTAAACACCCAACTGTGTCCAAGTGTTAACCATCCAGCTGTTGGTTTGAGGGGAAATTGAAGAATTTGAATATGGTCCTTCTTCATTATATCCACTTTTTGCCACAGTATGACACCATCACCTTTGACAGATTGTCAGTTTGACCGTTAGCACAGTGTTCTTGGGTTTAAAAGCCTCACCTTTTCTCCTTCAAACATCCTACTTGTCATTGTGTCCAACATTGTCTAATCTGACCATCAAACTTTCCTCCAGAGGACATTTGGCTCGTCGATGTAGACAGCTGCAGGTTTTGATCCTGCATGGAATAAAATAATCTACAATAAATTTAAACGTGTCCTTCCAATTTTTTTATTTTTACCCTGGAACAAGAGCTGTTAAAAAAAAAACAACTAACAAAAGCCACCAAACCTTATAACATTCTTGCCCACAATGAGTGAATGGAAACTCTTACCACAGCTGTAGTTGTAGATGCATCTATGTTGAACAAACTCTTTTGAGAAGAAGTCTTTCGGATGAAAACTCTTTTTATGTTTTGGAATTTTTTTGAGCATTAGTTTGTGGTATTATCCTTCCTACAGGCCAGCTGTGACTGCACACAAAATTGCTCCTGTAAATGCTCCAAGTGTTCAAGACTTAAATCCAAGCTGGAGGAAAGTCAGGCCCCAGACAGACAGCTGGATGGTAAGATCATCCTCACTCCCATTACTGTAGGTGCTGGTGTGATCTGCCAACTTTATTGTCAGTCTCCCTGAACCTGTTTTAGGTTGGACATAACTTTAATGCTCAGCACTGCCTTTGCAGTGGATTGTAGTTGGTTGACTTTCTGTACTTGCTATTGACACACCTGTAAACGTGAGGACATCAAATCCAAACCCAGTTGTGTTTTGCCTTTATATCTCAACTGGACCCCTCTTTTCAGGTAATGTGGAAAGCATCACAGCCCTGGTTCATCATCACGTTCCTCAGGCCCGTCTTATTGAGGCCATCGGCCAGGAACTCACCTTTCTGCTGCCGAATCAGAACTTCCAGCCCAGAGCCTATGCCAGCCTCTTCAGGGAACTGGAGGAAACTCTTGTGGACATCGGCCTCAGCAGCTTTGGTGTGTCAGACACATCGCTGGAGGAGGTGTGGAAACCATGAATGAAAGAAGTGGATTATTACAGTATAATCACCAGTAATTATATTTAAGATCCCAAGACAGAAATGAAAAGGAAATAAATATAACTTAGCTTGAATGACAATTGAGTAATGAAATAAACAGGAGAGGAGGCTCAGACTGGTCCGAACCTCTGATTCAGGAGTGGTAGTTTGGATTTCCTCCAGGTCGTTGAACAGTGATTAGATTCTCACCCTTGCAGAGTTGTTAAGTGGTCATATCCAGTTCACATGTGCTTTATAGATGCATATGTATTCTGTGATTAGGTGGGGCCAGTGTCTCTTTTAAGGGCTTTCTGGTCCTTGTACAACCAAAATAAGAGCTGTGTCTTCAGTCGCTGCACATAGTCAAGTTTTTCCCAGTATGGCTGTCCCTTTATCCTGTTTATGGTGTTCATCAGAAGTCCTGGAGAGAAAGGTGTCTGTTTTTGTAACCCCAAGAACTTTGTGCAGATAATATAGTTCTAATGGTGTTTTTAGCCCATAATGGTGGTTCACAACCAGGATGAGAAGAATGGTTCTCAATTAGAAAAGGGTGGAGAGCTCCCTTTGGGTTGTGCCTTAGTCTGTGCCTCAAGCGAAGAAGTTCAAGTAGCTCAGAGTCTTGTTAATGAGTGATGGCAGGATCAACAGATCAGGGGCTCACCTGCAGTAATGAGTGTGTTGCCCCGGTCTATTGTGGTGAATAATTTGAAAAGGCTTGATTCACTGGTCTGTCTAGTTGTGTTCCAAACCTCACGAGGTATGGTTCATGACTGAAAGCGCAAGATTTTGGATACAAGTGGCTGAAATGAGCTTCCTCTGTAGATCCCAAAAAAAGTTGAAAACAAAACAACTGGACTTTATTTGTAACTGAAGATGCTTTGCTTCTCATCCGAGGAGCTTTCTCAATAAAAAAAAAAAAAAAAAGGAGTGTGGGATTCAAGTTATAAAGCTTTGGTGTTCTGTAAGCTTGCGTAATGCAGATTGACACACACAGTGACCTCTCACTCTTCACAATAGAGGATCGTTAGGGTCTTTGTTAGTTCCACCCACAGAGGGGCCACTCTGGTCACATGGTTGGAATTCCTGATAGGTGTGAAACTATAGGTTGGTCGGGCTCATCCTTAAAAATAAGGTGAGGAGCTCCACCATCCAGAACTTGAAGTATAGCAGCTGATTCTCTACATCCAAAGGAATCAGCTGTGGTGGTTCAAGCATCTGATTAAGATGCCTGCTGGAGTACTGGATGTACATCCAAATAGGCAGAAACCCTGGGCCAGTACCACAACTCACTGGAGGCATTGTATACCTTCTCTGACCTGAGAAGAATTTGGGATCCCCTGGGAGGAGTTGGAAAGTGTCACTGGGAAGCCTAGGTTTCCCTCCAGGACCTGTAACCTCTTCAACCTGACCTCAGATAGGCGGAAGAAAATAATGGATGGATGAAAAAAAAAGTCAATTTTGATAAAAATGAATTAAAAAAAGACCAGAAAAGGAAGAAGTGGGTAACAATAATGGATTTGGTTGTGTTGATTAAGAAGTTGCGTAAGATTAGTGTGTTCCAACTAAAAGTTGCCATTTGGATCCCAAACATCTTCTTGGTGTTGAAGGCTTCTTGGCAAGACTAAATCTAATTTTCCCCCTACATGTTCATGGGTTTAGCTTACAGTATATAAAGTGCAATTATGAATAAGTAAAGAACTTAGTAGACACTAAAACAAGTTTAAAATGCTCTGTATGAATGTAGATAATTATCATTTATGTATTTTAAAGTATTTCCAAATTCTCTTGGGTCCGGATAACGTCTGTTTTCTTGTAGATTTTTCTGAAGGTCACTGCAGATGGGAATACAACCAGCAGGAAGTGTAAACAAGGTAAAAGTTGAGGGTGTGTAGAACTCATACCTTTGTTTTGTGTTTGAATGGGTCGTAGCTCCTTCGTTGTTTTTCTGTCTGTGCTGTTGTGTGTTAATATTTTTTTTGCATCCATGTTTTTAACTCTCAGATAAGAAACCTTTGCAGCAGATCTCTCGAGCTAGTCTCTGTGGATTCAACAGGGTGGCTGTTGATGTGGAAGCACAACAAGGTGACAGAGGCTTTCAGTTCACAGCTCTAGAGAACTGCTGCTAATGTTGGACAAACGCAGTGTGGCAGTTTTCATTGCCTGCCACGATAAAAGGCAGGTGGCCAGTGTATTCATTTGTCTCTCTCTTAGCAAAATATCTCATGAGCCAGTGGATGATTTTAAAGAAATTCTTAAAAAGAGAGCCACTGCTCCTCCACATCGAAGGGAGCCAGCTGAGGTGTCAAACTTTTGGTAGTGACTGAAAGAACAAAATTGTAAACACAAGCGATGGAAATCAGTTTTCTCTGCGGGGTAGCCGGACTCTCTTAAGAGACAGTGTAAGAAATTCAGTTCTCCATGAGAGCCTCAGAATAGAGCCGCTGCTCCTCCACATCCAGAGGAGCCAGTTGAGGTGGTTCAGTCATCTGGTAAGGGTGCCCTGGACGCCTCCCTAGGAAGGTTTTCTGGGCATGTCCGACTGGGAGGAGACCCTGGGGAAGACTCAGGACACCTGGCCTGAGAATGCCTTGGATTCTCTAAGATGAGCTGAAAAGACAGCAGATAAAGAGATGTCTAATTCTCTGCTTCAGCTGCTGCCCCACAGCAGTCCTGAACAAGCAGTAGATGACGGATGGATGGATGGAAAAAAGTAATCTACAACTAGAGAGGTGGGCCTGTGATCCGAAGATCGCCGGTTCACGCCCCAGCCCTGACAACATCAAAATTGTGGGTGGGGTAGGTGAAGCACCCACACTTGCCCCCACCCTCATTCGCCCCACTCTGGGCCCATGAGCAAGGCCCTTAACCCCCCATCTGTTCCCTAAACAGGTCTCTCTTGAAAATGAGTTCTTGTGGCTCAATGAGACTACCTGGAAAAATAAAGGGTAAATGGAAAAAAAAAAGAAAACCCAGCAAAGTTAAGTCAGGTCCTCTGGATGGTTTCTTTTTGTTGAGCATGAGACCACATAACTAGTTAGCATTCCAGCTTCTCATTCGTTATTGGAATTAATCTGACAAATCGCTGCACCAACTAAGAACGACCATGCACCACCACCCACAGAATGAAGAAAGAGCTATCAATCTGTTAATCCTTTCCATGTCCGGGCCGGGTGAGGTTTCTCTTGTTGAGTCAAATTAAGCCACAGCCTCCACTCCTGGTGGTGCCCTTACGTTAGTTGGTGGAGCGATTTGTCTGGTTAATTCCGATAAAGAATGAGACTCCAGCATGCTAACTAATTACGCTGCCTTGTGCTCAATAAAAAGGAACCGTCCAGAAGACCTGGCTTTGTTGGATTTTTTTTTTACCTGGAATGAACTTTGATAATCTACAGCTAATTAAAGTTTGGTGTCAGCCAATTTCAAGATGGTAGACACAGCTTGTTGACCTTAGCAGGCACAGAATGGCTTTAGTTGGACAAGTTTTATAGATATCGAGCTCAAATTTGGTATGTAGTAGCTGAGACTCATCCCCAACACTTACTCTGAGCGCTAACTGGCGCTGGAACGCTCACTGATCGTAGGTGGACAATATGCGTTTTCATTTTGTTAAGTTTTACACAAAGTTTCAGTAGGAGAATATAGAAAGAACAATACCGGTATTACCTCACAAAAATAAACTAGCATTCTTTAAGAAAGGAGAGTTAGCATCAAATAACATCGCACAATAAAGCCTGAAAGAAATGCATGTCGCCCACTGTCTTATATACCAATGTTTTAAACAAATGTCTCACATGGTCTGCTAGTGCTCAGAGTATGTGTTGGGAGGGACTTTCAGCTACTACCACAACCAATTTTAGCCCAATATTTGTAGAATGGGTTGACTTATAGCCATGTCTGTGTTGCTATTGTTACTTAGATGAGAGTTTTAATAACATCTGTCCAGTAGTTCAGGAAATATTTTGCTACAGAGAGACAAAAAACACATTTCTATGAGCGCCTGCTAAACATGGCAGTGGGCAGTAAATATAAAAAACCTCATAGAACAACTTCATATATTTATTAGCCTTCTAGCCCCTCCTCTAAACAAGCTGTTAGCCCATGCTGCTGCTTTTATGACCATCTGATTTATTAGACCCAGCTTTCAGTGGCAACAGCTTCACGTAAAGATTAGGACAGTTACAGCACTGATGGCGAAGACGTTCTGGTGGCAGATACTGGAAGTCTATGTGCCTCAGGCAGCCGGCTGGTTTCTTTATTTCATTTACCACCACTGGTGCAAGCTGCTCGATGCTAACCAGACATCAGTTCTCCTTCCAGAGTCCAATGGTCAGGGTCTGAGCGAGACCCCAGAAGGCAGCGCGGGACGGGGATCCTACCAGGTCCGAGGCCCATTCCTGACTATCAAACAGTTCTTTGCTCTGCTGATCAAGAGGTGGCACCACGCCTCACGCTCCTGGAAAGACTTTGTTGCCCAGGTTACTTCTCTAATTTCTTTATTAACTAAACTGCTGGTAGTTTTGGACCATGTTGGTCAACAATAATACGCTTGAGATTTTTCAGGCTTGTTAAATCCGAGTTGTTTCTGTGTGTTTGACAGATTGTGCTTCCAGCCAGCTTCGTCTTCCTGGCGCTGATGTTCACGTTGATAGTTCCACCTTTTGGAGAATATCCCAGTCTGACCCTCAGCCCCTGGATGTATGGGCGACAGTACACCTTCTTCAGGTATTACACTTTAAATAAGGACTCTAACACTGATCAGACAACATACACGTGGAAAATGAACCAAACTTTTTTTGTCTACTGCAGCAACGAGCGTCCCACTGACCCTGACACGAGATATTTTGGTGAAGTTTTGTTGGACAGGCCTGGTTTTGGGACACGCTGCATGGCAGATGAACCTCTTGAGTAAATGTCTTTCACAATTTATGGCCTCTCTAAATTTGGTGCAGGGATAGTTTTGTTTGACAGATTTGCCACTATGCAGGGATTTCCCGTGTAACAACATCACCACGGAGTGGGAGACGCCCCTGGTTGACCCTGCCCTGATAGAAAGACTAGAAGGTCCCGAGTGGACAGACCTGAGACCATCTCCAGAATGTCAGTGCAGCACTCCTAAAAAACTCACCGTGCTGCCTGTGTGCTCTGAGGGAGCTGGAGGCCTGCCACCTCCTCAGGTATGGAGGCTACATCGATCAGTGGTTCCCAAAATGTGGGTCAGGACTCTATTGTGGGTCAGGAAACATCAAGATAGAGTCCAAAAATGTTCTTTAGAGTTCAAATTAAATGTAAAAATGTTGCTCAAGTCATATTTCCAACAAAAAGTAACGAAGTGTGTTGAAGAAGCTGAAACTGAGATGTTAAAGTTAAAAAGATCAAAACAAAAATACAACTAACTAAATGAAAGTTAAGGTAAAATCAGCAAAACAGTAGCTAAAAGTTACATTTAGCAAAATAGTAGCTAAAAGCTAGGACCAGAAAAGTAGTTGCTAATTGCTAAGAGAAGCAAACCAGTAGGTAAAAGTTCAATCCAGCAAAACAGTAGCTTAAAGCTAAACTGTCCTGAATAGTAGCTATTAGCTAAAATGACCAAAACAGTAACTACCATGTAAAACCAACAAAAAGGTGTCTAAAGACTAAAACTAGCAGAATGGTATTGAAAAGCTAAAATCAGAAAAACAGTAGATAAAAGCTAAAACCAGTAAAAACAATAGATAAAAACACAAACTAGCAAAACAATAGCTTAAAGCTAAAATTATTAGAAAGGTAGCTAATAGTTAAAATTATCAAAACAGTGGCTAAAAGTTAAAATGAACAGAAAAGTAACTAGTAGTGAAAATGATCAAAACAGTAGCTAAAATGTAAAACAGTCAAAACTATGGCTAAAGGCAAAGGTCAACAGAACAGTAAGTTAAAGCTAAAACCAGCTCAAAGTAGTTTAAAGCCAATGCTGACAAACAGTAGCTGAAAGTTAAAACAAGCAAAATAGTAGCTAAAAGCTAATGCTAGCAAAACAGTAGTTAAAAGTTAAAACAGGTAAAACAATAGCTAAAAGCTCTAACCAGCAAAACAGTAGCTAAAATGATCAGAAAAGTAGCTAATAGCTAAAATGACCAAAACAGCATCTAAAATGTAAAACCAACAAACACTTACTAAAGGCTAAAACCAGAAAAGCAGTAGCTAAAAGCTAAAATGAGCAAAAATACACACGCACACACAAAGTGATAAAAATTAAGCTAAAAATATCTCAAAGAGTACAACTTTTTTTTTAATTACTGGGCTCTCATTTCATTATCTTATTTTTGAGGAAAATATGGAAATAAAATTCAACAATTCAATAAATATAAAAGGCATAAAAACTAAAAGTTGTAGCTGTAACGTTCTGAATGAGCTGAAGGTTTTTAATACTTGAATGGCTGAAA
Source organism: Nematolebias whitei (assembly GCF_014905685.2). NCBI lineage: Eukaryota > Metazoa > Chordata > Actinopteri > Cyprinodontiformes > Rivulidae > Nematolebias > Nematolebias whitei. The sequence goes on from NC_056517.1 coordinate 33,773,824, forward strand.
AAAAAATTGTTCAGATTGTTAAAGTCTAAAAAACATATGGAAGAAACTGTAAATGGAAAAACATTTCATTTGCTGACTCTGCATTTACAGCAAGCGTGGGCAACAAAAGAGTCCCTCGGACAGTCTTCATCCTGCCCTAATATCCTTAACTACAAAGAAAACTACTTTTAAATAAGTTCATGAAAGTCTGCATTTTATCAGCTAAACTTAAGGAAGACTAAATTAAACACCTTGGACAAAATCATAAATAAATCTTTAGATTAAAAAGATAATCATTTTTTTTTTAAAGTCATTTGTGTTTTGAAAATTATACTGAACTTTGAAAACCCTGAAGAACAAACAAATAACATTTTTTGCAATCTTAAGGTAAAAAATATTCTGTCACATGAGCCACTTTACAGAAGGTGTGTCTAATTCCTAAAGATTAATGGGGCAATATAGTTTTGTCAAGCACGCTAACTATGCTACAAGAAACAGTCTGAAGAAAAAAGTCTTCCAGGTCTTAAATACATTTTTCCCCAATTCTCTATGCAGTTCTTTGATGGCTTTAAATATCTTGATATGGTCCTCTGGAAACAAATGTTGACCACTCCTGCTTTAAAGTACTGTATTATAAAAAGTAGTAAGGATTCTGTGTTTTTATGATGTTATTTATTACGGTTATCAGCAAAGTTTTGTTTCTTTGATATTTGAGGTCACAAGCCTCCACTGGAGCTATTTTGTGGGTTTGGAAGCTGAAAAGTTTCAGAACTTCTGGAGGCCCGGTGTTGAACAAGTCCACGCTTCGTGCACTAAAATAAAATCTCAAATGGAAGCAGAACTTGTTCAGATGTTCCACCTGACCTGTGTGCTGCTCTTTTTTTTTTTTTTTTTTAGAGGATCCAGTCCACAGGAGACGTCCTCGTGGACCTGACTGGTAGGAACGTCTCTGACTACCTGGTGAAGACCTACCCCAGCCTCATCAGGACCAGGTACCACAGCTGTAAAAGCAAACTTTGACATTTATTTATTTTCTGTGTGTAAAATAATTTTTGTTTGTGTGTGGTGTCTCTCCAGCTTGAAAAGCAAATACTGGGTGAACGAACAAAGGTAAGCCCAAACCATCACCCCTCCACCACTGTGCTGACAGCAGTGCATTCTGGGTAAACATCTGTCTTTTGGTTTGGTTTTGTCCCAGAAGTCTTGTGGTTCCTTCAGATGAAACAGCTCAAACCTAAATCCTTCTGACATGTTTATTTTAGAGAAAAAAGGCCACGACCTTTGACTTTTAACCAGCTCACTGAGGCCTGTAGAGTCTGACTGAGCTGATTCGTCTGAGCACTGCACAGTCTGACCTTCAGGGTGAATTTACTGAGAAGATAGTGAGCTGTCATATGTTTTCCACTTTTAAATAATCTTCATCTCAGAAGAAAAAAAAGACGTGAATAATTATAAATGACCTCTGACCCTTTCCAGATTGAAAGGCAGGAGCAGTCGCTTCCCTGAGATCATTGCTGATGTCTTCCCAGCTTGGTGTTGTGTTAATAACACATACTTGTATGCTCCAGAACAACTTCTCAGATCCTGCAGAAGCAGTGAGACTGGAACCAGTTTGTTTTACTCACAGCTTTAACATTTATTTCTGTTAAGATTGTGAGAAGCCTACTCTTGAAGGACAGACTCGACTGTATGCGGTGGTGCAGTTCTCCCTCTGGTGGTTATAACTTTGCTCTGCAGTTGGAGTTATAAACCTGCAGGATCAGAGAACCCTGGAGATTCATCAGGATTGTGTGTGTGGTTCCAGGTATGGGGGTATATCAGTGGGTGGACAGCTTCCTGTTTTAGGAGTTCAGCCAGAGACCATCCTGGATGCAGCAGCTCAGCTCGGACGACTTCTTAATGTTACCGGGGTGAGGCTTTGAAACAACTTGTTTTTAAGTTTAACATTACTCTTCAGTAACATCTCTTGCAATCCACTTAATTTACTAACTTCTCAGGGCAAATACGCCAAACAAACACTTGGGGACATTGGGACATTCCTCAAGTATATGGAGACTCAAAACAGCGTCAAGGTTAGTCCTGCAGAGCTCATCTCATCCGCTGGATGAAATCTTTTGTCCTGATGATGATGAAGAAATGTTATTTGATGGTGTTCCAGGTGTGGTATAACAACAAGGGCTGGCATGCCAAGGTGGCGTTTATGAATGTTGCCAACAATGCCATTCTCCGAGCTAATTTGCCCAAAGGAGCTAATCTGGATGAATATGGCATCACTGCCATCAACCATCCTCTGAACCTCACCAAGGAGCAGCTCTCTGAGATCACCGTGTGAGCATGTTTACAGTGTAGCGTGTTGGGACTTTTTAAAGAGAAGCATTATTTTCACGTCTTTCTGTAAAACAAACTGACCCATAACTCTCTTCTTCTCCCAGTCTGACCACCTCCGTGGACGCAGTGGTGGCCATCTGTGTCATCTTTGCCATGTCCTTCGTCCCAGCCAGCTTCGTCCTCTACCTCATCCAGGAGAGGGCCACGCAGGCCAAGCACCTGCAGTTCGTCAGTGGAGTCAGTCCTCTGGTGTACTGGACGGCCAACTTCCTGTGGGACATGGTACCGTGACCATGTTTGGACAGTGCTGGTTTAATGTATGACGGGTAAACAAAAAAAAAAATAATTTTCTGGTTCTTCCTCCAGGTGAATTACTCCATCAGTGCAGCCATGGTGGTGAAAACCTTCATGTTCTTTGAGAAGAGATGTTACACCTCACCAACCAACTTGCATCCACTTATCGCCCTGCTTATGCTTTATGGGTGAGTAATAATAATTAAAGATGAATATTCACCAATGAGGTAACTTAACTATATTTTTGTGTTGTTTTCTGTCCTAGCTGGTCTGTGACCCCCATGATGTACCCCATGTCCTATGTCTTCAGTGTCCCCAGCACCGCCTACGTCTCTCTGTCTTGTATAAACCTGTTTATTGGCATCAACAGCAGCGCCATCACCTTCATCCTGGACCTCTTTGAGAGCACCACAGTACGTGCGGGGTGGAATCGTTACCTACTTATTCATATTCTATCCCTTCTTCTCTTTTGTCAAAGTTTGATGTTTTCTTATCTAGGCTCTGTACAGGTTCAACCAGATGTTAAAGACGGCGCTGCTCATCTTTCCTCATTACTGCCTGGGCAGGGGGCTCATCGACATGGCCATGAACCAGGCTGTGACGGATGTCTATGCTCGCTTTGGTAATCATGAAATAATCCAGTTTCTAACGTGCATCTTAACTCAACAAACGCTGAGTCGTTGCTCGTGCCAGATGGAAGCCAAAGCATGTGTTTTGTTGCCCCAAGGTGAAGATTACAGCCCCAACCCCTTAAGCTGGGACTTCATTGGGAAGAACTTGTTCTGTATGGCAGCTGAGGGGTTTGTCTATTTTATCCTCAACATACTTTTTCAGTACCGCTTCTTCCTCGATCACTGGCAAGTACAACTAATATCACTATATAAGATTTAACGTCACTTTCACATAAACTGAAGGTTGACTGGGTAAAAATTTTACTTTTTTTTTAGGATTCCAGATGGACCAAAGCCGCACATTTTGGACGAGGATAAAGATGTGGCTGAGGAAAGAGAGAGAATCCACAAGAGCGAACAAACAAAGGACATTTTACGTATAAAAGGCCTGTCTAAGGTAAGACGGTGGTCTTTATGGTAAATGGACTGTACTTATATAACACCTTTCTATCTTGTCAAGATACTAAAAGTGCTTACACTACAATCTGTGCCCGCATTTATTTTAAAATGTTGCACTTGTCCGGACTTTTTAGGCATTCTTTGAGATATTTTTAGCAATAACATTTTTGGGGGCTCATCCGGGATCATGACGACAGTGCAGAAAATGATTCTTTGCTGTTTCTCACATCTAAGAAGAAGAAACTCTTTAATCCTTTATAAGAATTTATGGTAAATGGTAAATGGACTGTACTTATATAGCACCTTTCTGTCTTATCAAGATACTCAAAGCTCTTTACAACACGGTACAACACACATCTGAGGCAATGAGGGGTTCAGTGTCTTGCCCAGGGACTCTGCATGTGACTGCTGGTGGAATCAAACCCCCAACTCTTGCATTGGAGGACAACTGTTCTAACCACTCAGCCACAGCCGCCCCTTTATGTCAATGTAGCTTGAATAGTAGACAAATAAAAACAAACCAAACATATTTCAGTTAAATTTTTATCTTACCAGACATACAGGGGGACAGCGATCCCTGCAGTGGACCAAATCTGTGTCGGAGTATCGCCTGGAGAGGTCAGTCCAATTTCTGATGCACGGGTTTTTGGAAGTTGTTCAGCAGAGATCGACCTTTGATTTAAATGTTTTTATTGTTCTGATCTGCAGTGTTTTGGTCTCGTTGGGGTAAACGGAGCAGGGAAGACCACAACATTTAAGATGCTGACTGGAGACATAGATGTGACTTCAGGAGAAGCATCGGTCTCCGGTTACAGGTTCATAACTTCAACTTTACCCAGCTACATTGATCTCAATTTAAAGATTAATAACATTTAATTTGAATACTAAATCTTATGTATAATATTTTGTCAACAACACATAAACTACCATAAACTCAAAACCTCTGGGATCAAATTTTTAGTTCTTTATTAATACATGCCTAATGAGTCATATCCCTTCAGATGGGCGTGGTTATTGGTCAAATATGTCTGACAGAATATTTTTCATGTTTCATTATGTTATCCTTGCAGCATTTTGACTCAAATCCTGGACGTTCATCAGAACATGGGCTACTGCCCACAGTTTGACGCCATCGATGAGCTGCTGACGGGTAGAGAACATCTGCACCTCTACGCCCGCCTCCGGGGGGTTCCAGAATCTGAGATTAGCAGGGTGAGGAGGAGCTCTCATTATTAATAAACAGATGCTAAGAGTGATGCATTATCTAACTGAAGACTGGCCATTTGTCTGAAAAGATCTGTACCATAGTGTTGCAGAGAAAAATGAAACCTTGATGTTTTTGCTCTGGCTCTTGGGGTGTCGGTCCATTCAGGATGCGTAAAATACTAGGATCTGTTTATTGTTTTCTGAAGACCTTTTGCTACAGAAGGGTCTGTTTCTGTTACAAAATGTTTTCAATGACTCAAAAAACCTTATGGTTGGACCAGCACTTTATTCCTCAATAGACCCCTCTTCACCTTGGCGGGTAACCTTGCGATAGTGTAACAAATATTAGGCAAAATACTGATGGTCTTTGTAGGGTCTGGGCGAGGTCTTATGGTATATATTAGGAAGACAGCTGGCTTCCCATTAATAGAGCAGGTAGTTTATGGAGGGTTTTGAGCGTACACAAAACTTTTGGTTTATCATTCTGGTGGTAGAGCGTTGGTGTCTTGGATGGAAAGTGGGGGAGCAAGGTGACGGTGAATCTATGTGCACCAGCATCGCTTGGTGGTCGAGACAAAACTGTCCTCTTGCCTAGACTATGACAGTGATCATTACAAAGCTTAAATGTGATAGCCATGACGTTACCATTATGGTTGTGTAGCATGATTTTCTTACTAGCATGGGGATGCATCTCAACATCCTCTAAGAGAGTCTTGCCAGAGTGGGGGCCAGGATATGGTGTGATTGTGGGCTTGCGGTGTATTATCGTCATGTGAAGGTGCAGCATGGTGAGGGCACAAGGGAGCATCTTGAGTAGGTGGAAAATAGCAGGAAAAAAGCATAGCAGTCTGCCTTCAGGCAGTCTCCAGTTACCTGAAGGAGGTTTTCCAGACTTGCCACAAATCACCTATGTTTTAATGGATTGGGTAGAAAACCGTACCAGAGCTGCAGACTCTGTCCTTTTCAGCCTCCTAGATCTGGCACTTCTGGGACGATGTACATGTACAGACCGGCACTGAATCTAAAAGTATAACAAAAGACACATCTTTCCCCCAACTGTAGGTAGCAGATTGGGCCATCCAGAAACTGGGCTTGTCAGAGTACGCAGGTCGAAGTGCTGGGACCTACAGTGGGGGTAACAGGAGGAAACTCTCCACCGCCATTGCTATGATTGGCTGTCCTGCTCTGGTGCTGCTGGTGAGGCTGAAACCTTTGATCCTGCTGGGATTCAAGGTTTTTGTTCATCATACGAACATCTTAAATCAGACCAAATTAGTGTCAGTGTTTGCCTTTGTACTTCAGGATGAGCCTACGACAGGTATGGACCCACTCTCCAGACGCTTTCTGTGGAAGTCCATCATGAGTGTAATTCAGGATAATCGAGCAGTGGTCCTTACCTCACACAGGTAAACCGTGTTCCGTTTAAATAAACTTCTTTTTGGCTTAGAGATGTAAAGATTAAAGTTAAAGTTTGATGATTTTTGTAGATCTTACCACAAAATGTTCAACTTTGTCTGATGTTCTGTTTAAACCTTCCAAACATTTTCGCAAACCACGTTTTTACTCTCGCACGCCTCACACTTCTTATATAGTTTGACTTTTTTATCACCTCTGTGGAATTTATGGTTTTCTCTCAAACTCTTATTGACTTCCATTGCCTTTCAAATATATCTCTTGAAAACTGAGCATTAAGGGTCTTTTTATTTGTTGTGTTTTCTACATAAAACACTATAGACACATAAAAATGGATATGTGTGACGACCACAGGCTAGAATTAATTTTTAGTATGTTGTAAATTGTTAATTTCAATAAATCCATTGTTTGCTGTTTTATACATCAAATCCCATATTGAGGTGTGAATTGTATCGTTGGCAGCATGTTAAGATATGAATAAACTCAATGTAGGTACGAGTGCAGCATGTAACAGTTATGACTTCCTGTTGACAGCATGGAGGAATGTGAGGCGCTGTGCACCCGCTTAGCCATCATGGTCAATGGATCCTTCAAGTGTCTGGGAACCATTCAGCATCTCAAATACAAGTTAGCCTTTCCCCCTCATGTTTAAGTTTACAAAAATCATCTAAAATACCAAGAATTGTGCTCGAAATAACCACTTTTCTGTGATGCAGGTTTGGAGACGGCTACGTACTAACCATGAAGATCGGAGCAGCCAAGTCTGGTTGCTCCCCAGACCTGAACCCCGCTGAAGCGTTCATGAAGAGCACTTTCCGCAGCTGCATCCAGAGAGAGAAACACCATAACACGCTGCAGTACAAGATCTCCTCCTCCTCCCTGGCGAGAATATTTCAGATGGTCCTGGCTAACAAGGACAAGTTGAACATCGAGGATTACTCTTTGTCTCAGACCACGCTCGATCAGGTCAACCATAAAACAATATAAAATGTTTTTTAAAGTGTTCAGAAGGGTTGACTTTGCATTTTACATTTAACTCCTTTAAGTGTTTGACACGTTAAAGTTCCACAATGGGCTGCACAATTTGCGTCCCTCTGTATTTTGTTGCCTTACAGCCGGAAGTTTACATGGATTTTAAGTTTGAGTGACGATTCTGCAAAAGTACTCCACATTAATGGACTGAAAAGGGGGGAAATCGTTTAAAATATTTCTAAAATCTTAAAATCTTAAAAGTGCTTCATGCGTATTTATTCTCCCCTTTTGCTTTAAATCTTTAATCAAAGGCTAGATAAAGCTAAAAGTAGCTAAACGCTAGCTGAAGAGCTGAAAAACAAAAACAAAGGCTAGTGCAAAGTTGCAAAAGGCTAAAAATAAAAAGGTGCAAATGGCTAGCTAAAACCTAAAGGTAAAGAAAAAGAGCTGGTAGCTGAAAGAACAATGTTTCTGAAGAAATAGAAAAGATAACGGCGTATTTTATAGGGAAATGTTTGTAAATATAGGTAAATATTTTTAAAAAGTGTAAAAGCTACAGAAAACATCCAGGTTTACCTTTTGACCTTTCACCACGATAGTGTTGCACATTTCTGTGTGACAGACGATTCGATCCGCATCTAGATCCAAAAGTTACGATTCGATTCAAAAGCGATATATTTTAAAAACAGAATGATACGATTCGATGCGATACGATACGATACAATACGATTTGACTTTCGATTATACCTTTTAACCATAGGTGACAGCAGTGGCAAGTCCTGTTGCTCTTTACTCCACTGTAGTGTTTTTTTTCAGGGGCAAAGGATCACGCTCTCTGTACCTCTTGACTTCTTCGTTGGCCTGGTCCCTCACAGATCTAGCTGGTCCAGGGCTGACATTTTCTTCTTTTTACAAGGATGTTTATCATCTGAAATAACAAACATTTACCGATGACGGAATCTTATATCTGGGCTCTAACGTATGAATCCAGTCCTGAAATTTTTCCCCTCCACTATATCGTACGGACATAAGTCTTTAGTGATAAAACGGGTTATTGATGTCATTATATCCTTAGCTAGTGATGAATTGTGGCCGAGTTGACCGTGTCATTTAGTGATAACGTTACCCATCGCCCGCTGTGTGCATGCTCCTGCTTGTTGTTATGGGGCTTGAGAAGATTGCCATACTCCTCTCTGTGTTTTCTCGTTGCATGTTGGTCAAGGTTCGTTGGGTGTACTTCAGAGATGCTTACAGATAGCGTGGCTTTTGTTGAGTTTTCCTTCCTTATCGTAAAATCCGAAAACGTTCCAAACTTTAGATTTTTGTCTGACTGATGTATTGAAAATCTTTCTCTGTGACTCGCTAGCGCTGCTACTACGTACATCCATTCTCGTCTTCAGTCTTGGTGAGCTACGGCGCACGCGTGAGAATAGCTTTGCGAGCATTCCTGGCTCTCGCGTTGTTTTAGAGACGCACTGTCAACCTATAGTCTCTTCAACCGATTCATCTCAGGATTTGTGGCTGGTTGCTATCGATTTATACGGCTGCTACAGACGCAGCCATATCGATAGCTTGTCAAACTGTATATCCGGTCGTATCGGTTTATCTTTCACAACCCTACACCACGACCAACCAAAGCAACACCCTCATTACTGAGGACAAGGCCTTGCTCTGTCCTGCCATCTCTCAAGAACAAGATGCCCAAATACTTGAACTCCTCCACCTGACGCTGAATTTTGTTTTAACAACAAAACACTTTTAACCCATTAAAAGAGACAACCCTTCAATTTCCCCTAAAATATGGCAATGAAACAGAAAGAATCCACTGCTTATGCTTCATATCAGCTTTTACCAAACCACACAATATATATATTTTTTTCTTCATCCGTCTCTGCAGGTGTTTGTGAATTTCGCCAAGCAGCAGTCGAGGGAGGACGACGTCATCGTGCTGCATCCAAAAGCTGCGGGAGCACAACGTTACATCGACACAACTCCCATCAAGTCGCAGAGGAAGTGATCTTACTTCCAAAGCAGGCGCTTCTTAAAAAACTCGTCCAAAACGGAACAATTTGACACATTGCACTTGCTTTAGTGTGGCTTTAAATAAGAGAAGTGGCGAGCGTTTGTGTGCCTGCTGTTTGATCTACGTTCTGCTCACATTTAAGGCCTTGAAAGATAGAAGGAAGGGAGATTTACAAACCTGGAAAATGCACAAAGCGTTTATTTGGGCATGCATAGATTATTTTTGTATTTTTTGCTTCAGATGCCAAGCAAAAATTAAACTAATGGCCTTTTCAAACAAAAAAGCTCAGAGAAACGTAGTTTTATCTAAATCTATTATGGGACTATTTTAGTGCAATCCAGTTGCTCATTCTGCTGCTTTAAAACTCAGAGTTCTGTACAAAAATGTCTTGTTTTGTTCATACTTTGAGCTTTATCATGTGCAACTTTAATTATTTGCCTGTATTTCTCCACTACTCGTGATACTGGAGGACACAAAGTTATTGTTCCTTACAGAAGTATCGCCTAATAAAGTTTATTTTTAATTTAAAACATGCACCTTTAGATAACCTTAAACAATAAATTAATTAAAACCTGAGCACCTGAATTTTTACCAACTTAAATGGATGTTAAGATTTTTCGAAGTGGGATTCTGTGGAACACTTTTGAATGAATAGTATCTTACCTGTTGTAGATAATTAATTGAACGACCTCAATATTCCTCTGTTTTTGTCATGATTTTAGATTAGCAAATTTTATCATCGCTTTTGAAACACACATGCAAAAAATACATAAAATTCTGGGGATTGATTGGAAATAATGTGCTATGACTTTTGGGATAACTGCACCAGTACAACGGGGCCAAAATTACCAATAAACAGCAAAATATTACCCAGAGACGTGAGTGGGATTTGGCGAAACATGCAAGAAAAAACACTTTGATAGCTCATTTGCCACAGTATTCATTCAATTTAAATGGCTACCAAAAACTTTTACTTTACATGACAAAACTGTTTATTTTTTTAAGTTAGTAATAGTTTTTAAACAAGTATGGTTTAAATAGATTTTACTACTGAATGTTCAACTTAAACCAGTATCTCAGTGGGTTGCAATTAGCCGCAAACATTTGCAAAAGAGTTTCCAAAACATCTTGAAGCGTTTGTGGAGGTCTTTGCAATGTTGCCGCTCATATTTTAAACGTCCAAAATAATTTGTGCAACAAGTCTTCTCTCAGAGTAAGCGCAGAATTGTGGAGAAATAGAAGAGTTTGTTAAATGTGGCCGCGCAGTTCGCTGGTCGCTTGGTCACAAACACTCAAAATTCATTAAGATTGAAACGGAAAATTTATCTAATTTCTCAGAAATGGAGTCACCGACTCATCTCCAACAGTTACAACGAGACAGCAGATGTCACACTCGCCTCCAAAACTTCAGCCAAATATATTTTCCATCGTACACGTCGCTCTGCCCTATAAGTCGCATCAGTCCAAATATGTCTAAAAAGGTGGAAAAATCCATAAATATGTCGCTTCGCCGTATACGTCGCATCTATTATGCGTCACCGCTGACAACCCGGAAATGTGGAACGGTGTTGTGCCAAAAATCGATGGGTTGCCAAATGACAGCTGCATGAGCATGCACAGGAGGACTTTAACAAGAATTCAACAAGATTAACACTTAAAAACAATTATTTGTTTGCTCAAAATTATAGTAAACGCGTGTTTCAGTCTAACGTTTGCTTAATAAATGCACTTTAATGGTCAAATCAGCTGAATTTCAACAATAGTTTTGCTGCTTTGGAGCTCCCGGGAGCGCAGAGGGAGGAAAAAAGGAGGAGGAACGTGGCTCGTTTCTGAGAAATTTAATAAGAAATGCACCTAAACATTTATGTGTTTGCTCGAAATTTTATATATATATATATATATATATCTCAATCACGTGTGTAATATTAAAGTTAACAGTCATGTGTCCTGTACAATGTTTTTGTACAATATTATGGACTCTACGTCCACAAACCGCGATAGAGCGAGTCCTTAGAAGTCGAGCCGTGAAGCAGCGAGGGACTACTGTGTACCATATACCTTGAGGATAATAAAAAGTATCTTCTCCTGTACCTTACTGTCCTGTCACACCAAGAATGATTATTACATGGAACACTTTAATATCATTCACAACCACAGCACATGGAGCAGAAACGTATGGAGCATGTTGAGTGCAAATAATACACATTACCTTGACACAGTCAGTCATTTTGGTGTTAGGATGAAAAAAAAAAAAAACATGCGCTGAAATATTGTTTTAACAGTAAAGCAACCCTTTTTTTTTTACCGAGGTCCAATCAACCTGTGGAGCCAGATCTTTGGAAGAGATGGTGGCCGTGGTTCCCATTCGTACTTCGTAGATTATACCAGATTTCATCAACACAGTGATTTCCCCTCTGAGAAAGCAGACAAAACCTCCAGCTCTTCACCTTAAAAACACCTATGACAAATATTAAACATCACAAATGATACTTGGTACATTCTTTTCTCCAGCTGGGATGCTGTTTATTAAGCACTCAGGATACGAGCAGTAAGTATTTATCTCTTACTGGGATCAGGCTTGAGCTGCCGTCTTGTGGGGATCTGAGTAAATCACAACTAGGATGAAGGGTTGGTCGGAGTTGGCAGCGTTTGGCTCCAGGCCCTGATATAATTGACCGCCACTCAACAACGCTGAGCCCTGCTTCTGTGACCGACACCGACGGCCTCGAGCTGCACAAAGATTTACCAACTTTCCTGACTAAAGAAAAGCTTACAGGACAGAAACCACCCGGACGGATGAAGAGGAAACAGTTTTTAACAAGACGACTGTCCCAAGAGGAGATCTTGTCGCCTCAGGATGGTTCACTCTGAGGCAGAACAGGCGGTGCTTAATTTGAACCGGATCCTGCCAGAACAGAATCTGGGAACGCTCTTATTTTGACAGGGTGCGTTCCAGTAACTGTTTGCTTGGATCCAGTAACTCTCAGGCCTAATAATAAAGTTATGAACAAATTTGACTGCCCTGAGCAAATAAAACTTATATTGGATATTGAAACTGAAATTACATAAACACTCATTTTAAACACAGCAACCACTTACGACTTCTATATCACACACGAGCTGCCTCTTCAAGCAGCATTTCCACGTCTACCCTTAAAAATATCTCCACTCCTAAAAGACGGTGAGGGGTGAGTGCTGAACGAGCTAACCAGGCAGCTATATGCAGGCAGGAGCCCACAGGCAGCAGCAATGAACAGACGGAGGAGGCCCCTGGAGGTTTCACATGTGGAGTCGGACTGTGAATTCAGAAGAGAAGAGTCGGCTCGGAACTGCCAAGTGGGGTGGGTGTAGGATGCTTGACATAAGCCGAGCGTTTACAAATGTAGGTAAACATAGATGTTTTACTCCTTAAAATACAACAAAATGCAGGAAATTGCATCTACTTTATTCAAAAAGTACACTGTACACCCGCACACTGTCTCCAGACCAACATATGGTCTCACCATTGTCTTGTAAATTTTTCCTTTGACCTTTGTTGACACCCTTTTGTCACACATCACTCCTGAAACTTTTCTCCATCCACTCCATCCTGTCTGGACTCTCTTCTTCACCTCTTTACCACACCCCCCATTTTCCTGGACAGTGGACCCCAAGTCCTTGAAGTCTTGCTCCTTTGTGATCTCTGCTCCTTGTAGCCTCACTGTTCCACCTCCTCCCTCTCATTCACACACATGTACTCTGTCTTACCATGGCTGACATTCCTCTTCTTTCAAGTGCATACCTCCACCTCTTCAAGTTCTCTTCCACCTGTTCCCTGTTCTCACCACAGATCACATCATCTGCAAACATCACAGTCCACAGGGATTCCTGTCTGACCTCATCTGTTAATCAGAGCAAACAAGAAGGGGCTCATGATTGGGGGGAGGGGGCATGTTTGATGATAAAAAATGCTAACCTGATCGGATTAAAACAAGAATCGTTGTTAATTACAAAGTGTTAAAGTGTTACAAATTGAAAGACTGACTTGAAGTCAAAGATGCCACATCGTCATGGACCAGTTCAATATTTTCTAATTGATGCTGGAGTTTTGGCTGTCATGGCTGTGAACGACATCTCTCAGAGCGAGCTGTAATTAGCCTCAGCTGCTCTTACAGAAACTGACGTCTGCCTCTTCATTAGTGCCCAGAGCCTTTGAGACAAGACTGCAGTCAAAGAAAAACCAGCAAGAAGTCATAGTTTCTAAGACTCAGAAACCTGAAATTTATACAATTTACTGACATTTAGGAGATTCTTTTGATGCAATTATTTCAAATTAACGTGCCATTTTCCCCACTTCTGATGCTTAAAGTACAGCTTTCCAGAACAATCTTTGACCTGACCCTTATTTTTCCTGGTCCTTTGTCTTTGTGGCAGATGCTGAACACAGTAACTTGAGGGGCTCTAATAATATAATAATAATAATGTGTTATCATTGTACGTTCCCATGCAATGGTGAAATTGGATCTCTGCATTTAACCCATTCACCCCCAGGTGGTGCAGTGGGCAATAGATAGGGTGTGCTGCTCAGAGACACCACAAGAAGTGCAATGACTGGGGATTGAACCTGGAACTTTCAGGTCCCCAGTTAGCTGCCCAGCCTCTACCCTATCTCGGCCCCCAAGCTAGCAACCCTGTCTGTCTAATCCAGGGGTGTCCAAATTTTTGAGGGCCACTACCCTGCATACCGTTAGATGCATTTCTGCTCCAACACACCTGATTTGATTCAGTGGGTGATTAACAGGCTTCTGCACATGACAGAGATTGAATCAGGTGTGTTGGAGCAGGAAGACAAATATGCAGAATAGTGGTCTGCGAGGACCAGGATTTGGACACCCCTGGTCTATCTCTTCTCTACAGGTGCCAGTGCATCCAGGCATTGAAGCAACCTTACTACTGTTTGGTGATGTCATAATGTTGTGTTTAATAGCTTAACTGGACTGTGGTAGTCAGAGGACCAAGAAACCAGTACACACAAGATTTAAAATGGGTTTATTTACAGGGGAGAGGGAACAGGACTGGAATCTATCTGTGAAGAGAGGGGGAACAGATTTTGAGCCATATAGCTGGAGCTGGATTGTGGCTCTTATTGATTCGTCTCCTTGTTTCCGGCTTGGAGGAGGCAGGAGGTTCCACAACCAGATGAGTGATGAGGAGCAGGCGAGACTGGAGAGAGCGAGCGGGCCAGCATGAGCAGGATGAAGTCGAATTTCCAACATTGAATCTTTTATAGAGATAGAGGTTCCAACCTAGACCAGGACACAGAACTACAGGCCACGAAACGACTTGTCATGGACAGAAGGACCAGCTGAACCATGGATCCACCTCCAGCGCAGATAAGTTTCTCTATTTTCATCAAACTAGCTTTCAAACCGTCCAAAGGCACAAGCACTGAAGTCTTCATCAGTTGTGAGTAAACGGATTCAATTCAATTCAGTTTATTTATATAGCACCAATTCACAACAAAGTCGTCTCAGGGCAGCCTAACGTGCATGTTTTTGGTCTGTGGGAGCCGGAGTACCTGGAGAAAAACCCATGCTTGCACGAAGAGAACATGCAAACTCCACCCAGAAAGGCCCCCGAACCGGGATTTGAACTGGCAACCTGCTTGCTGAGAGACAGCATCTCTACCAACTGAGCCACCGTGCTGCCCTAGTGTGTAACCTGCTCGACCAAATCAACCACAGCATCAAGTCAAGTGAAATTGCTTTGTTCTTACTCCCAAACTTGTAAAAGTTATTGTTTAATCTCATTTTTATGTCTTTCATTGGTTTTCATGATGAAGCAGAGTCCAGGAGAGTGATCATGGAGGAGTGCTGGAGAGTGGGTCAGGCAAGTAAGTTTCTGGCTGGGTGTCTGAGAGATGAAAAGCTGGTTTTCTCAAAGAAAATCTGCACAGAACAAATCATGTGCGTGATGCTAATCCAGATGTTCACTAGAGACCAGAAGTAAAACAATCATCCAGGCCTGCCGGGGAAAAAAAGCACAAAAATGCTAACATTTACTAACTAGTTAGAGTTGACGGTCAGTAATCACCCATGCGATGGTACCATCCAGAGTCATGTGACACATAGCTGACGCTCAGACACAAAATTAAAACAGTTGGGGTGAGATAAGTTGGTCAAAAAGATACAAACCCACAGCTCTACCTGGAGGAAATGGGAAAAACAGGCCTGATGTAGGCAGGAAGTTCCTGCAGGGAGTTTTATTTCTTCATGTTGCAGCGTTTTTATTCCTTTACACACAGCAGTGGGGGCAGTTCACAAAATCACCCAGATATAAACCAGTCTGATGTTCTGGTGTTCCTCCAGTAGGGGGAGATGTAGTGGTGTCTGATTTTAACCTTAAACAGACCACCTCTACTGCCTCATCAACAGGAATGCACGTAAAGACAAACACTGACTTTTGTCAGGTTAAACTATGGTTTTACAAAGTTTTGGAGTTTTCAAACATGATAGGTTTGTGGGTTCAGCAGGAAAACAAATGTTATTGTCAATCAGACACCACTGGGATTTGAACCCAGAATCTCCAGTTTACGAAACTGATGCTTTGACCCTCAAGTTATAGTACCTTTGATTTATTGTACAAATGGTTGAAATGTACATTTTATGCCCGGTAAAAACCATTTCCTTCTCCTGGTGTTGGGTGAGCATAGAGATATCTTGATTTTTATTTTTTTGGGGGGTTAAAAGGTAACTATAGCAAATGTATAGCTAATTGTTAAAATTAGCTAAACTGTAGCTAAATCCTGAATGTAGCGAAACAGGTAAAATAAATCAACACTTAGTAAAGTTATTAATTTCCCTTTTGGGTGAATAAAGTTATTTTAACTAAAAAACTATCATTAGCAAAACATTTGCAATAAGCTAAAATGTTCTAATAACTAAAAGGTAAATTTGAAAAAGAGCTGAACATATTCAAGCAAGACAGCAGCTAAAACCCAAAGGCGTCAAATCAGTTACTAAAAGCTAAACGTAGGAAAAATAGCTATTTTCAAATAACTGATTAAAGCTAAAATATGCTACAGCACAGCTAAATGCTAAATGTGGTAAAACAGTAGCTGAAAGCTAAAATTTGCAACATATTAGCTAAAATAACAAACTTCCATTTGAGGTGAATAAACATTTGTTTTGATACTGAAAAGCCAACATTAGCAAAACAACTGCTACAAACTAGCATTAAAACCTTAGATGAAAACTAGTTTTTTCCAAAATGTAGCTAAAATATAACTTTTTATAAAATGTCAGTAGAAGCTAGAATTTGCAAGTCGAGTTAAAAGCCAAATTTAAAAATTCTGTAGCCAATAGCTAAAATTTGCTAAAGCATAGTATCAAAATTACGTACTACATAGCTAAATGCTAAATGCAGCAAAAATGTAGCTATAAGCTAAAGGTTTCAAATCAGTTACTAAAAGCTAAATGTAGAAAAACAGTAGCTATAGCTAAACTTGGGAAAAATGTGACTAAAAGCATGTGCTACATGCAGCAACGCTGTAGTTAAAAGTTAAAGGCATCAAATCAGCTACTAAAAGCTAAATGTAGAAAAATAGTAGCTTTAGCTAAATTTGGAAATAATGTGACTAAATGCATGTTTAACATCATAGCTAAATGCAGCAAATCGGTAGCTAAAAGCTAAAGGTGTCAAATCAGCTACTAAAAGCTAAATGAAGAATAACAGTAGCTATAGCTAAGCTTAGAAAAAAATGTGACACTGTCAGAGTGGCAGAATGTTGCTACCAGAGTCTTAACTGGAGTTAGTGGGAAAGATCATATCTCTCCATTGGCTCCCTGCCAAATCCAGAATTGAATTCAAAATCTTACTTCTGATATACAAAGCTCTCAACAACCTAGTCCATCTTTTATTACAGATCTTATTGTTCTATATTTACCTAACGGAGCACTTCGCTCTCAGACTGCAGGCTTACTTGTGGTTCCTAGAGTTTCCAAAAGCAGAATGGGAGGAAGATCTTTCAGTTATCAGGCTCCTCTCTTGTGGAACCAACTTCCAGTTTCTGTCTGTGAGGCTGACACATTGTCCAGTTTTAAAACTAGGCTTAAGACTTACCTTTTTGATAAATCCTATAGTTAGGGTCGTCTTGGATTTCCTGAGCTATCCTTTAGTTATGCTGCTATAAGCTAAGACTGCTGGAGGACAAACAAACCACATTTTTTCACTATGCTACTGTTTTTACTTACTCTGCTCAACCTGATTTGTATTTGTAATTATTTTTCCTATCCTTGAAATGTGTTTTTGTCTTTCAGATGCACCTGCACCTGGACCTGCCATCCTGTGTGTGTCTGTTTCTACTTCCTGTCCTCTCAAACCCAACCGGTCAAAGCAGATGGCCGCTTGTCCTGAGTCTAGTTCTGCTGGAGGTTTCTTCCTTTTAAAAGGGAGTTTTTCATTTCCACTGTTGCCATTGTGCTTGCTCAGGATGGAAGACTGCAATGAAGTGAAGATCCAATGAGTCTGCTTCTTCCTTAGATAGAGAACTTTACTAATTGGCTTTTCTATGTATGTGAATGTTGCCATTCATTCTCTGAGACAACCTTGTTGTGATTTGGCACTACATAAAAAACTGAATTGAATTGAACTGAATTCATTTTAACCCAGGTGTCATCAACATACCTGAACCAATGATTCGGTGGTGTCCCTGAAAAGGACGCCAAGGCTATTTTCTACCTCCTTCGTGTACAGGTTGGGAACAATAGGAGAAACTGGAGACCCATAGCGCACCCATGTTTCTGCCTTTAATGTTGCCCCCCATTATGTGAAGTAGGTTGACTGTAGGCACAGTTTCAAGAGTTGACACAGTTGCTCTGTGGAAAGTGTGGTCCTGCTGCTCAGATAATGGCTTCCATAAAGATGGTGACCCAGTAACTCTAATCTGCAGAACCAGGTCCAGGTTACAGGTGAAATCCCTGAAACATCTGATCAATCCTGACCTGATTGTCTTCCACAGATTTTAATTTTCTGACCTGTGTTTTGTTGTTGAACAAGAACCTGAGGTTCAGGGTCCAAGTTATACGCTCAGCCTCAAATACCCCAAATAACATTTGTTTGACAGGTAGTCTGTCTTTCGTTAATAAACAGCAAAGCATCAGAAAAAAGATGGCGTCAATGTTTGTATTAATTAGACGGAGAGGGGAGTCAGTGCTGCTGTGTTGTTTGTCAGAGCTATATTACCATCAGTTTGTGAGTAATCACTCAGCACGTTACGATGTGCCGCTGCACCCCTCACATCATTGTTTTCATTAGTTTTACTCTCAGAGCGTCGTCTTCACGGTGTGGACAGATGGTGGAGTGGCCCGACGCTCCGGCTGATATAATAAAGGTTTTATTGGGTCGAACAAAGTCTCCAGGCTGTTTGCTCTCCTTTAGCTTGGGCCTTTTTCTTAAAGAGCAATGAATTCTTGCCTTTTTTGTCGTTTAGGACTCAACTATTTGAACCTGACAATTCTTGACTCTTGTTTTTCATCATGAAGCCAAATGTTGCGTGTAGTCAGATTTTGTGATTTTGCACTATATAAAAAACTGAATTAAATTTAACTGAATTCATTTTAACCCAGGTGTCATCAACATACCTGAACCAATGATTCGGTGGTGTCCCTGAAAATGACGCCAAGGCTCTTTTCTACCTCCTTCGTGTACAGGTTGGGAACAATAGGAGAAATTGCACAGTGAGCTGTGGGAACTGGTTTCATTTGGGAGGTGTGCAAACACACGAGCGGACAATAACTGTGTCAGGATCAGGGTCTTTAGTCATGTCGTGGCAGTTCTCCTTGTGTTTAGTGTTAGTTTTTGTTATTTTGTGTTTGTTTCCTGTGATTATTGTGTTCAGTTCTGTTCCTTGTGCTTTCATTAGTCAGCTAGGCCTGTCACTTCTAGCTTCTCAGCTTAGTTGCTTTTAACGAATGAAAACGGGATTTTGGACATTTAAAATGGATTTTAATGAGAAAAGAGAAAGGGAGGGGTCAGTGAAGAGCACCGGAGTTGAGCCTTTTGTCATCCAGTGTCTTCAGTAGAAAGAGAGAGACACGAAGAAACGATAAAGTCGATAAATGAAAATCCATCCATCCATTTTCTTTACCCGCTTATTCCATTTTTGGGTCACGGGGGTCACCGGTGCCCATGTCCAGCAATCACTGTGCGAAGGGCTGGGTACACCCTGGACAGGTCGCAAGTCCATCACAGGGACACATAGAGACAAACAAGACAAACGACCATTCACTCTCACCTAGGAACAATTTAGAGTTACCAATCAGCCTAACATGCATGTTTTTGGTCTGTGGGAGGAAACGGGAGTACCCGGAGAAAACCCACGCATGCACGGAGAGAACATGCAAACTCCACCCAGAAAGGCCCCTGGACCGGGGTTTGAACCAGGGACCTGCTCACTGAGAGGCAGCAGCTCTACCAGTTGCGCCACCGTGCTGCGATAAATGAAAATGAGGTTGATAATTTTCATTTATCATGCGATTAATTGCTTTATTGCTTATTGTGACAGGCCTATAGTCAGCACTTTCCCAGTCATGCCAAACACACGTTCTCTGTTTTCATCTGTCACAGCTAAACAGTTGTTACACAATCACAGTTTAGGTTTAACAATTTTTACAAAATTTCCCAATTTGCAGTTGACGACAGCACACGCTATTATCTAAATTGTCCCACGTTTTTAAGTGCTTTATTCCCATAACCCTTTTAGACACATCCAAGTTATACATCAAACCATAAGTATTTTTGTCTTTTTTTACCCAGTTTGTTACAGGACTTATGGTTTTCTTTCGAATCCCTCAAGAGTGCACACACCCAAGCTCCCAAAACAGGAAGTGAAAGGATGTCATGTCTCCTACAGAAAACACAGTAGAAAGATAAAACTTCACATCTGTGATAATCAGGGTCGTCTGACACTTATAGTTGAAGAATTTGTTTGTCACGCCTGCAAGGTTTACACAGCAACTGCTCGTCTGAGGCTTACTTTTCAGTCCGTTTCTGTCTGCCTCTCCATACTAAGGTGGTCATTGAGAGACAGGCGGCTGTATGTGGTTACCATGACGATCTTATTGAGCCTCTGGCCACAGCTTTAACATTTCTTTTGATCTAGTCTCTTTTTTTATTCTTCAGCAACAGTATTTCTCTTAAATTTATACACGTTTTTCAAATTTCGTTGACTTCAAATACGTTCTCATTGTTCGTGACATTTCCACAGAACTCCACTTTAAAAGATCAGAACTGTTAGATTAAGTACATACCCTATGACTTGGATCCTGCAGTAACATTTGGTAAGTAGTAAGGGTTAAACATGTATTTAGTCAGTGGCGATTTTAGCCTCTTTTTGAGGATGACAAGCACCCCTAAATTTTAACTCAGCACCCGTGAACAATAAAACCGTCATTAGGATTTTGTAAGGAAACTCAGTTCTCTAACCTTAGATTCACCAAAATATTGAATAAATTTTGAATAAATATGGAATAAATGATGACACTGTTAAACAGGCCAGTAAAATCTGTTTCTTTTTTTGCACGAGTCTGATCCTCTATGCCACCTGTCAATCAGTCCAGTAGCTTGTGTGTCTGTATTGCGCACCACAATACAGTTGTCGGCAGTTGTCGACCCGGGGTGGAAAGGCGGTATTAGGGTGCATGAGAGAAGTGGAGCGTGCTCTATTCACACAAGGAGAGCTGTTGGTCAGGTTACTTCTTGTTGCTCACTAAAATAGTTGTTGAATTAAGCGTTTACTCATGTAGGTAAACATAGCTGTTTAACGACCCATTAAAATACACCAGAATGCAGGAAATGGCATCTACTTTATTCAAAATTTCTGGGAGAGGACTCCCCCCCCCCCCCCATTTCAAATGCTTCTGACACCAATGGCCACTGCATTGTTCAAGCCAAGAGCCACTGTCAGAACTGGGGGCCGAGCACCCCTAAAGGTCAGATTCTAGAATCGCCCCTGTATTTAGTTTCATCAATTTTGTTCCTTTTTCTGTTTTTGAAAAATCCAAATAAACAAACAAGTTGTTGTGTTGTTGTCCTGGATTACAAAACGGAGTTAGTGGTTAGCAAAATGCTTGTTGATATCAAGGTTAAATGTTTGATCTAATTTAAACACATAAAGTGACAAAATCCTTCTTAGACTCTAATTTACAGCTTATACTATATATTTTGATTAATTACTAACAAAATTAAAGGCTGTGAAAGCAGAATACTTAACAAAAAAATATAACTAATATTTAAAAATGAGCTGAAAATGGTTTGAGCTTCTCAAATATAAAAGGTTTTGTCTTATGCATCACCTCATGCATATTTTCAACCATTTTGATAATAATAAATTCATTTATTTGTTCAACTAAAACATTAATGATTCAGTTAGATCAGTAAGTAGTCCTGTCTGGTTTTAATGTGTTTGCTCAGCTGCAGGTGCAGATTGATGAGTCTCATCCCAATCAGCCGCAAATTCCTCTTTTTTTTTTTTTTTTTTACAGGAGGATGCAGATGTGTGGCTCCCAGCACTCATTTTTCACTCTGCCATGCGTTTTACAACATCTGCTTTTAGCAAAAACACCCGCGTACGCTGGAGTTAAACTACAGCTATCAGTTAGTATTTAAATTTTTATTATTATGGTCTATGTGTTCAGTTCTGTTGCTTGTGTTTTGTTTCGTGCCACCAGCCTTTGTTTCCCTCGGGCCCAGTTTAC
Source organism: Nematolebias whitei (assembly GCF_014905685.2). NCBI lineage: Eukaryota > Metazoa > Chordata > Actinopteri > Cyprinodontiformes > Rivulidae > Nematolebias > Nematolebias whitei. The sequence goes on from NC_056517.1 coordinate 33,795,843, forward strand.
ATGAGAATGACCTCTGGAAATTAGTTTTATCAACATTTTTTGGGGCGAATAAACAAAAATAGAGCCCATTTACATGGTAACACTTTGGTTTCCATGCCAGGCAGGGTTGCCAGATAGAAAATGATAGACTATTGTTGCCTACTGTTGCTTTAAAATTAAAGTATTTTGACCCTAACTGTCATCTGTGCTGAGTGTGGGTGTTGTAAGATGAGGTGTGTGTTTTGTTTGGTGAAACTGTGCACGGAAAAGGAGGGACAAACGATTAATTATGTTTATCTGGTAACCCTGCAGAGCTCAGCTGCATGCACTGAGCATGCAGCATCAGCATGATTACAGTTAGATCCAAACCGGAGAATAGATACATTCCTAATGCAAATCAAATATCCAAGATGGCCGCCTGAGCTAAAAAGGAAAAATATAAATCAGCAATTTAGAGATATTAAGCTGAAATTTGGTGTGTTGTGGGAGTGGTGGTGCAGAGGTTGGAGAAGGTGGGCCTGTGATAGTAAGATGGCTGGTTCAACTCCCGGTACCGACAACATCAAAATGTGGGTGGGATAGGTGAGGCACCCACACCTGCCTCCACCCTCATTTGCTCCACTCTGGGCCCTTGAACAAGGCCCTTAACCCCCACCATCTGCTCCCCCGGAACCTTAGATAGCAGCTCTCTGCTCCACACAGAGGGCTGTGGTAGCTCGGTGCTCTGTGGTTGCCTCTGGAAGGACACGGGGCATAAAAATAATCTCCAAGTCTTCATGCGAGTTAGTTCGCTTTGGAAACCCCTGAAGAAGAGAGCAGCTGAAAAAAAATTGAAATTTGATGTGTTAGTAGCTGAGAACAATGCCCATTAAATGTTGAATTCAAATCAAAAATTCAAGATGGCAGCCAAAGCTACATTTAAATGGCTTCAACTCAGCTATTTTTACACATAGAGCTGAAATTTGGTGAGGTTATAGCTGAGAACGTTCCCCATCACGTACTGAATCCAAATCAGAAAGCCAAGATGGCCATTTAAAAAAAAACAACAACTTTAACTTATTGATTTTTGGACACACTGAGCTGAAATTTAGAATCATGGTAGCTGAGAGCAAACCCCAATACTTAGTACCATGAAATCAAAAGTTTAAATTGGCAGCAGCATGGCAGTCCCCGTCAAAGTTTCTCCAGGAACTTTCTATGTGCATGTTTAGTTGCATATTGGTTTTCTTGCCTCGTTTCCTCGTGCTGCTTCTTAGAATCTGTAAGTTGTGCTGCCTCAACTGCTTTTTGTTTTTCTTTAAAATAAAGTTTGTTTCGCTTTTGATCTCCTTGCGCCCGTCTGTATTCTCCAACCCGCCTCTGAAACGATGACATATTTCCAAACATACATCTGTTCATATTTTTGTATTTGTGATGCAAAATGTGTCTCAGTGCTCAGGGAGGCTGTGGGAATCAATCAAGTCCGAGACCTTGACCTTGAGGAGCTTATTGTGCATGCTTACAAGCAAAAGATGATTTTGTTTTCTCTCTGCCTCGTTACCAAAGAGCCAACTGGGAGAAAAATCTAGGTGTTAAACTTCAAGGGGGGGGGGGGGGGGGGAGAGCTTCAATTCCAAAGCAGGAAATGGAAGTGACCTTCTAGGTAATAACCAGCAGTGTTTGGTAAAGGTCAGAGGCAGAGAGGTGGAACAGCTGAGACAAATGTAGGAAAAGTGAAAGAACACGCAGAAAACTGTGGATTACATGGAGTCAGGCAGCTGAGAGCGCCACAGAGGCAGGTTTCTATAAAGACTGAAAGGTAGAGAGGCAAACATCAGATAAGAGACAGAAAAACAAGATGGAGAACTTCAGTATTCTATTAGCGGACAATGAATGGAGAAGAGACACAAACTTACAAATTACGGATAAACATCTGTATTGGAGCGCCGGAGAAATTAAAGTTGACCGGCTGATTAAGAACCGGTTAAGAACGGCTCGTTCAGACACAAGTCCGATAAACACGAGGCAATCTGTTATAAAATATAAAAAGCAAAATATTTCAGATCCAACTTGCTGACCTCTGTCTTTATTAAACCAGTGGGCGTTTTTTTTTTTTTTTCTTAGCATGAAAAAAGTTGTCAGGTTCCAAAATCCTGTACAACCATGAGAAGATCCAATGTGCTCAGGAGAGCGAGGTGAAGGGCACATGGGTTTACAGGGGTTCACTAGGAGATCCAAATATTCAGGTAGGTCTCAGGAGGTTCACTGGAAAGGTCACAGGAGAAAGGTCAATCACAAGGCTTAGAGGCACACAGAGGGCTAAGAGCACGAACCATAAGCAGGCTAATGCTCCAGTGTCGAAGGAGAGTCATCAACTGCCTCCTCTACGCCTGGAGCCTCATCAGGACACATTGTATGCAGGTGTGGAAGTATGGCGCCCTCTGGTGACCAAAGACAGGCACGAAACTGGAACTCCCACACTTTTTCATTCAACCTTTATTTATACAGGTTAATCCCATTGAGCCTCGGGGACTCATGTACAAGAGAGACCTAAATATCTATCCATCCATCCATGATCTTTTACCCACTTCTTCCATTTTGGGTCACGGGGGTCACTGGTGCCCATGTCCAGCAATCACTGTGCGAGGGACGGGGTACACCCTGGACAGGTCTCCAGTCCATCACAGGGAGACATAGAGACAAACAAGACAAACAAAACAATCATTCACTCTCTCACTCACACCTAGAGACAATTTAGAGTTACCAATCAGTCTAACATGCATGTTTATGATCTGTGGGAGGAAACTGGAGTACCTGGAGAAAACCCACGCATGCACGGAAAGAACATGCAAACTCCACTCAGAAAGGCCCCCAGGACCGGGATTTGAACCAGGGACCTGTTCGCTGAGAGGCATCAACTCTACCAGTTGCGCCACCGTGCTGCCCAGACCTGAATACTGTATCTTGCACCAAAAAACATTAAAGTTTCCTTGCAGTCCCAGTTCAACTCCAGTCCAGAAAAACACCCATCTCCAAAACTACAAACATTCACTGTTCAAACACCTCAACAACGGGGCGACATCGACGTTGTTTGTTTACATTATTTTGAAATTCACTTTCTCTGGGTGGCACAGTTGGTAGAGCTGCCGCCTTTCAGCGAGAAGGTCGCCAGATCAAATCCCAGTGGTGGTGGTGGTGGTGGTGGGGGGGCTTTCTGGATGGAGTTTGCATGTTCTCTCCATGCATGCGCAGGTTTTCTCCAGGTAATGGTTGTTTGTCTTGTTTGTCTTTGCATGTCCCTGTGATGGACTGGAGACATGTCCAGGGTGTCCCCCGCCTCTTGCACAGTGCTGGCTGGACATGAGCACCAGTGACCCCGCATGAGTAAAAAATAATGGATGGATTTTTCTCTTGATAAAAAAATACACTCTACTACTTTATAAAGAAGATTTAGACAACTTAAGGTTACTTCAGATTTCGTCACGTCTTCAAAAAAAGGACAAGTTGCTTTAAAATCTGTTTCACGTCATTGGAAAAATCCATAAATCTGGTTTGAGTGTGCTTCCTGCTCAGGAGCCGCTGACCAAAAGAAACGCTTTTGAAATTCTGCTGAGCCGAGACAATGTTGCTAATGTTTTCAAAAAGTGGAGCTCGGGTTGGCAGCGCTGATTAGCATGCTAATTGTTAGCGCTCCTTTGTCGCTGCAGCAAAAGTTAGTTATACTCATCAGGTTTTACAATGTGGGCGTCTGATTGGAAACGACCGGGTGTCCGGTGTCAGTAAGGTTTCTCCTCTGGGGCCGACAGCGAGGATCGCCCGAGGCTGCTCCACGAGCCAGGACTGTTTCAAAGTCCCTCACCGCGCAGGAAAACAGCCCGTCCACGGTTTATTCAGCAAGCTCCTCAGACACAGAACACACACAGCATTGATTTACCTTTTTTCAAAAGATGAGAGGACCTTGATATCTCCTTGGGATGAGCGTTCATCAAACTGCGTTCAACAACTGTCAAAGTGTTTGAGACCGGCGCTCCAAACATGACGTGGTGTTGAATTTAAACTCCTGCGGAGAAGTGGAGTTTTATTTTTGGTAACATCAAAGCTTTAACAGTTCACGCTGTATGAGGATGGAAGAAAGGAAAGTTTCATTCCTTCATAAAAGGTAAAAATCTCTACAGTTCTGGTCAAAGGTTTCATCCACTCCTCATGGACATGAATATCTTTAATTTGGGTCTTTTAGTGATTTATTTTAACATGATTTTTATTAGGCTTGAATGATTATGCAGCATATGGTTTTGATGGTTCTTATAAACAACAAAGAAGTGAACACATGAGTTTTGATCCATGTGGGCTCCAGTTTATCCATACACCCTCACTAATATTTGGTAAATTGTCCCTGGGTGAGTGTTCACAGGGTTTTTGTCTCTACTTGACCACTTTTCTTCTTCTTGGCAGAGTTGGTAAAATCCTTTGACCTGGGAGTCCACCAACTTGCAATCGGGTTGAAGTTGAAGGTTTGAGGAGGCCGTTCAAGGAGCTTGATGTTAATCCAAACTATCCAGTCAGAAGTTCTGATCGTTGCCCTGCTGGACCCAATTGTGTCCGACTGTTGATCTCAAGTGAAGTTGAAGAATTTGGAGTTGGACCTCCTCCAGTGGCGTCAGAAACATTTGTAATGTGGGGGGACGCACTGGTGGTGGTGGTGGGGGGGCCTCCTCCAGAATTTTTTGAATAAAGTAGATGCCATTTCCTGCGTTCTGGTGTATTTTGACGAGTTGTTAAACATGGATGTTTATCTACAGCATGGCAACATGCAACTTCCGGTACTAATCTAGTGTTTAGCTAGTGGCGCACAATAGAGATGTGATAGCTAAAATGCTACAAATGTAGCGCTTCACTTCTCTCACGCATCCTAACCCCCACCACCCCGGTCAACAACTGCCCGCACTAACGTGGTGCTAAGCTAATACGCAACACAAAGGTGTCCACCACCCCCCGCCCCGTCAAGCGAGGGGAAACACTGCATGTAACAAACGATGGTTCAGGCGTCTTGACAATCCCTCAAATAAAAGTTAGCGTGCTTTGATGTCTCATCAAGACATCTTCCTGACAACATCATCCCAGAAATAAAGCGAGTCTGACAGCAGAGGTGAAGCAGAGACCGCTGCTCTCCCAGCGAAGTCAGATTTAAACTCCAGCTACGTAAAATGGAGGTGACCTCGCCTGGAGCCAAATGATCCGAGAGCGTCCCAGAAGTGATCGTTATCCAGCAGAGTGAGGAACCCCTTCCTGAACCATCTTTTTTTTTATTTTTTTTACCGAGCAGAGCAGCAGGACTTCCAAATGAACACTCGTCCCTGGTGCTTCAGATATTAATCCCTTCGTTAATGGTGGAAACTAATGAGAGGAGAGCGGGAACACATACTGTCGCATGTTCTGTTTGGGGTTTGCTGCAGACTCGGAACGAGATGGACTGAATCCGTAATGATGCAACGCTCACTCCGGTACATTTGATCATAACCTGCTGTCCTCGTGCAGCTGTTGCTCTGCGAGTCTACACAGAGGAGTTTATTATGAACCCCTGAAGATTGTTAAGGTGTATGCAGCTTGATTCAAGAAAGATGGAAGGGAAACCCGAATCTCTGCTCTGCAGAATCCAACCAAAGGTCCTCTTGGACCGGTGTGGGCTCAGAGTGGTCCAGAGTGAGATGGTGGACTCGCTGTGGAGAACCTTGAAGAGGGAACAGCCAAAAGAAGAAGATATAAAGACCCTGGTTTTCAGATGTAGTTTGTAAAATTATTCATAAGCAACCTCTCCAAGAGGTATTGTAAGCAATTTATTACAAAAACAACTTATTTACTAAATATTATATTAAAATAAACATCCCAGAATGATCCATTTCTTATGCTTTATACTCAGTCAGTGATTTTCATTCGGGGTTTTTTGTATGCTTTTTCATAATCCATCAAATTAGTTAAAAGGAATGACTCAAAAAAGTCTAAAACCTGCTACTATTGTACTTTGAAATACAAATGAAAAAAATACAAATTTAAGCAAACATTATACCACCCATGTACATTTGCCCAAGACAAATATCTCCATGTTCATTGGAAACATTTATCAAACCTACAGCAGAGACACGCTCGATGGAAGACGACAGAAGTATCCACGTTTTGATGCATAAACGATGAGAACTGTGAAGTCTCTGGAGGTTATTTTTTTTTTAAACTTATTTTTATAACATTTAGACAGTTCAAACATTAGAGTGCATGACATCATCACGCTCTAGATTTAACAGTCTGTAGTAAAATCTCCAAAAACAATCTAAACCGAACGCGTAAAAGCTGTCAAAGATGTCAAAATTTGTGTTAATGGATGTGGAGTTCCTCAGGGCTCTGTGTTGGGACAAAAGTTGTTTATTTTGTATGCGAATTATCTGGTTGATGCGTCAGGGCTTTTGAAGTGTGTTTGAATTTGAGATGATACCACGTTTTTTTTTTTTTTTGTTTGGGTGAAGATATTGAACGGATGTTAAAGATGATACAAGCAGAATTCGTAAAAATACAAACTTGGTTCCAACTTAATGAGTTATCGTTAAATTTCCTGATGCATGCTCAATAATTCATTATCATTATCAGTATCATTAAATTTGAACAAAAAAAAAACTAAATTATATTTAGTAATAGAAAGAAAATGACCGAAGTCCCATTTAAAATTGACAGTATTGAAATTCATAGAGTTAATAAAATAAAATTTTGGGGTGTCGTTATTGATGAGAAGCTGAAATGGAAATCTCATGTAAATTACTTAAGAATAAAAATAGCAAAATCAATTGCATTACTGTATAAAGTAAAAGAGTTTTTGAATGACAAGCTTTGTATATATTGTATGATGTAATGATTGTTCCATATTTAATCTATTGTATTGAAGTTTGGGGAAAAGCATTCAAAACAATTACAAATCCCATTTTTATTTTACAAAAAGGAGCTATAAGAATTATTAGTAGGAAGTGCTATGGTCACCCAATATATTACTTTGTATTTCATCAATTGAAACTATTAAATGTTATGATTTGGTTGAATATAGTACTTTACAAGTCGTGTATAAAGCTCATAAAAATATTACCCCCAAATATTCAATTAAAATTTGTTAAAAAAGAGAGTCATTATTACCTTAAGAGAATGGAAATGTTTGTATAACCTCCGTTTAGAACTGGTCTGAAGGAGCTGCGTTGTAATTCAGGGAATAGGATTATGGAATTACCTCGATATCACCATAAATATTTCTAAAACAATTTATATGTTTAAAAAGATGATTCAGTTAAAGTTGTTGGAAAGGTTTAGTACCTGGTGAAGGATACCAGATGTTTTTTGTTTTCAGTTTGAAGATTGTTCAAATGTAGGTTGTTGTTTGTTGGTAGTTATTATTATTATTTTTTAATAAGGGGAAGATATTATAAGAATCTTTTTCTTCTTTCTGCACCCTTTTCATTCATTTTTTTTTTTTGATTTATTTGTTTTAAAACCAAAAAAGTCCATGCTCAATAATCCAGGTATACAATCCAACAATTTTCAGTCAGGTCATCTGGACAGTTTCTTTTTTTTTTCCTGAAATGTTTCACCTTCCATCCAGAAGGCTTCATCAGTCAAGGAAACACACAACACAAAACTGATTCTCCCCCCAAACAGCTTACTCCAAAGTGGAACAAAAAAAAAAAAAAAATAAAAAAAAAAAAATAATTTTTGTTTCTACCAAAACCACTTGGTGGCTTAGGCATAAAGTTTTACATGTATTTTTTTATCTATTTTAATTAAACTGCATATTTTGATTTTAAAACTGGGTTTTTCTAAAGTGAAGCAATAAAAAATATATATATTTTAAACACTGTTTTGAAAATTACATTGCAGACAGTTTTTCCTCACATGGCTATTCAGGCAGAAATACGATGATGTGTTCAGGTTGCACAGGAAGTGCTACAGCTAGCTGCTGCTCCCACTATCTAAGCTGGAAAAAACAAAACACACATAAAATCCATATAAATAATCATGTGATGTGAAATCATTGATGAAGAGAATGGATTTTAGAGCTTGGAGTTGATTTAGGATTGCAGCAGTCCTCTTTAGTCTCAGCCTTGCTCAGACCAGCCGTTAGCTCGTCAGTTCAGTCAGATGTAAACAACAAACGGAGGTAAATCAAAATGCTGCTAAATGTTTGGTATAATTTACTTCTTACTGCTCATCCTGAATATTCTCCTGCCTCCTGGCTGAGTGTTCTTTACAGACTGTAAGGCCTGTTGGACGACGATAAGCAGCCATAAAACAGAGAAGTAAGGATTGCCCTCCATCTCAGATGTTCCGTTTCTTTTATGGCTGACCCTTAAAATGCCAGAGTCTCTGGGTTGTTTAAATCCAGAGCATATAGATTTTCTGACGAGGAGCAGTCTTTGGTCTTTATCGTGCTCCATAAAGATCCGGGAGGGGAGGACTCCCACTGAAGGAGGCGAATGGCCCTTTCAGATAACGATTAGCCGTTCTGACCTCGTCCTCATCTTTCAGCCACACCCTTGTTTGAACGGTCTCCGTCAGCGAGGCCACATCTCCACTTGAGCTTACTGTGGCAAAGATACAGCACTTAAAATAGAGCACCACAATAATAATAATAATAAAACAATTAATTAAAAAAAGATCATCAGACATGAAGAGAGAATGTAGCATTTGCAAAAGTGGTCTGTTTTGTTATTACAACTTTTCAGACAGTAATCAACAAAAGGGCTACAACTCAGTCAATGTTACAATTCCTGAACACCCGTGATGTGGTAGTAGCTGAGAGTCAATCGTATCCTCTATTCTGAGCCTGATACTGTGTGAGACCACGTTATTGTAAAGCCTTGACTTCAGAATGATTGGAGTCTAAAACTCTGCATGAAAGGTGGCAGAGAATATGCATTCATTCATAAAATGCAAGGGGTTTAATCCATCCATCCATCCATCCATCCATCCATCCATCCATCCATCCATCCATCTATCCATCCATTAGCTTTACTTGATGACCCCCAAGAAAGAGTACCATTCGTCTCCCTAGCATGTTCTCCTCATTGAACATGCCAGAAAACCTCCCTATAGAGAGGCTTCCAGGGGGCATCCTTACCAGATGCCTGATCCACATCAGCAGCTCTACTCTGAGTCTCTCCTGGATAACTGGACTTCTCACTCTTCCTCTACCCTACAGAGAAAACTCATTTGGAGTCTGTTTCCAAGATCTCGGTCTTTCAGTCACTACCCAGAGTTTGTGACCACAGGTGAGAGTAGGAATGTAGACTGCCCAGTGAACAGAGCTTCTCCTTGCAGCTCAACTCCCTCTTCACCCCAATGGACCGGCACAAAGTCCACAATACTGCTGAAGCTGTCCCATTGCATCTGTCAATGTCACTGCATTCTTCCCTCGCCTGTGAACAAAACCCTGAGATACTTGAACTCCTCCACTTGAAGCAGAACTTCACTCCCAACCCAGAGATGGCAGTCCGCCCTTTTCCAGCTACGACTATGGTACTTAATTTTTTAATACAGCAAATAGTATTTTTTGAAAGAATATGCATCGCACACCTTATTTCACGGGAAAGTTTTAAACAAATATTTGACTTGATCTGTCAGTGCTCAGACGCGAGTTATGAACAACTCTCAGCTACTATCACACCAAACTTTAGCTCAACATCTGTGAAACTGACTCAGTCGTAGCCATTTTTGTGTTTGCTAAGATTGAAGAGCTGTGGTGACCATCTTGAAGCAGCCTCCAATAATCACCTTGAGAGTTTCATTGAAATCCATCCACTGGTTCATTAGATATTTTGCTAACAGACACAAACACACACACAGAGGCAAAACCTTATTGCTCACATTTTCAATAATACTTCAATTCAAACGAACCCACAGACACAGGACATCACGACGCACGCCATTCACGATGGCGGGTGATTAAAAAACAAATTAAACTCTGCAGGTTCTCAAAATCTCATTTGCAGCTTCGGTACATTACCGTTGCAGAAATGAGGGTCTCAAACAGAAAATTCCAGCACTTAGCGTGAGCGTAGCCTCTGCTGCGAACGAGGCAGAGCTGCAACTCAAATTAAAAATAAATCGTCTGACCTTAAACCACAACGGTCGGTGATTAATCCCCCACCCTTTAAATTAATAATTCTGTCGGATTGTTCATAAAGCTGATGTAAATTCCACCACAGGCTAAGACACTTACGGTAAATGAGCCACACTGGAATGTGACCTTTGACCCCAGGTCAGCTCCACAGAATTACCTTACACTCCGTTCCTAGTTAAAGAGAGTTCAGGTTTTTAATTTAGGATTATGTGTAGTACTTAAAGTGACCGTTTACTTGAGAAAACAGGAACTGGGATTACTTCTGCATGGAACAGCAGTCATCTGTAGGCTACTTCCTGTTTCATTCCATTCCTCAGTTTGGGTTTTTGTGAAGTACAACATGACTAATAAACAAAGTTTGAGTTGTGGCACAACTTTGAAGTTGTTGTTTTTTCAGTTGGAGGTAGTTTTGCCGTCTTTATTTTTACACACACACTTTTGTAGAAATGCATAATACATCCTGGTAATACTAAGTACCCAGTAAGTATTAAACATCCCTGGTACCCATTTTGTACTACAACTGCTGGGCACTTAGCCGGTGCATACATGGTACCTTCCTAGTACTTTCCGGGTATGTAGTGGTACTCACTTGGTACTTACTTTGTACTTACTCATTAAACACCAGGTACTTCTTTAGTACCTACCAGGTATGTACTGGCACTCTCCAGGTAGTTACCGTACCTAGTATTCACCTAGTATTTTGTTGTTAAGTACGGGGTACTTATCTGGTACTTACCCGATTTATATTGGGTACGTCCTCAGTTTGTACCTGGTACATATCTAGTAAAAACTGGGTATGTATCCAGTAGGTACTCTTCAACCAAGAAGAATCTGTCCAGATGACCTGACTTAACAATAATAATAAATAAAAACCAGGTCTATACCTGGTACCTAACAGGTCCCTCTTGTAAATGAGTCTTCGTGGCTCAATGAGACTAACCTGTATAAATAAAGGTTGAATGAAAAATATATCATGTGGGCACTTAATCGTTATATACCATGCCTTTCCTAGCAGCTGCTGGGTACATACTGGTATTCGCCTATGGTGTGTACTTATTATGTACTAGATGCAGAAAGGCTGCAAAGCTAGGTTTTACCAGGTACATATTAGGCATGTGCGAGACACATACTTAGTAAATACTAGGTAAGTAGCCAGTACTTACAAGATACAAGAAAAGTACAGAGTGTACTTACTGGACACTTCCGGGTGCATACCAGGTACTTCCTTATTACTTAAAGAGTTAGTATTGATGCTCTCTTGGTATTTACCAGCTTGTTACCTAGTACTTACTTGGTATGTCTCTGTACTTACCTGGTATTCACCCCTTTTGTTCCAGGTACTTTGATGGTACAGGTCTGTACATGGTACTTACCTGGTAAGTAGTGGGCTGTATTTAGTATTGCTATCATCCCTTTGAACATTTGCTAGTTCACTTAATAAATCACATTTTGAACCTAATGTTTTTTTTTTTAGTTTAAACCTTTGTCAGCAGCAGGTGACCAACAATGTGTTTAAACCTTTCTGTGTGGAGCTTATATGTTCTCTCCTTGCCTTGGTTTTCTCCTACGGTAACTCCATGCACTTTTAGTTAATTAGTGGCACTAAATTGATCTTATTCTGAGGGCTGGACCGGCGATCTGTCCAGGGTCAGTTGCTTACTCAGAGATCTCTGCTCCGGACTTTAGAGGGACATCGATTGTTGCAGGAATGAGACACTTTCAGGCCACAGGATGGTCATTCTCCGTAAGATGCAGAACAGAAATAACGCCAGAGCCGAGATGACTGATAAGGAAAAAGTGATAGGCCTTTGATGAAATCCTCTTCATAAAGCTCGCTTTACGAAGGATTGATTTTAGATTTCTTTTGTGATTACTGGAGCTGGGGCTGATAAGAGCAGGTTATTCAGAGCACTGAGAGACTTCATCTTTTATTTTCAGCTGTGGATTATCTCAGAAAGTACTGGTGCATTTTAACTGCAGCTGATTAGGAAACCTTTAAAGCTGAAACGTAAGTAAACACATTGCATTGAGAGGAATATGCATGGGTTCTGAACCGGCAGCTGGAGTATTAAAATCATCTGCAACAAGAAAAAATTATCTCTTGTTTAACTTTTCTCTTTGTCTGTAATAAAAAAAACAGCAACAACAACAGCAGCATATTAGCAATTCAGAAAACCTTTTAAATCCCCCACAGAAACTATTTGTATTACTTGGTCCTTTTCTTTTCAAAGTTTTTCCAAGCATGCGTGAGAGAAGCGGAGTACGCTCTATTCACACAAGGAGAGCTGTTGGTCAGGCTACTTCTTCTTGCTCTCTAAAATAGTTTTTGAATCAGGTGTTTACTTATGTAGGTTGTATGTTGAACAATCCATTAAACTGCACCAGAATGCAGGAAATGGCATCTACTTTATTCAAAATTTTCTGAGAGAAGACCCCAAATCCCCCCACCAGTCTCCCCCCCCATTACAAATTTTGCAAATTCAAATTTGTATGCTTGAATCCAGATTTTCAGTTCACATCTTATGACAAGAAACTCATGTCACCATGTGCAGTGGTTTATGTATATATATATATATAT
>NC_056517.1:33813525-33840192 GCF_014905685.2 Nematolebias whitei
ATATATATATATATATATATATATATATATGTATTACTTACTTGATTTTTTTCCACATACACAGTACTTACTTGATATATACCTGGTTTCTTACCTTGTACATTTACAGTGCTTACTTGGTACTTGCTTGATACCTGGTACTTACTAGGTAAGTACAGGGCTGTAATGTGTTTCTACCAAAATTATTGTTTGGATTTATTAAAGTCAAAAAAGTTTGTTGTACTTTTAATTCTGTAGCTGCTTTCACACCTTTCAAAGTTTATTACAAAATTCTAGTTTATTGTTAAAGAACCAAAACTGTAATTTAAAGGGCTGATAACAATTAGGTAAAAATCATTTTAAAGCTCAGAAACACATACAGCAGCAAAAATCAGCAGATGCCTCCTTTGAGAGATTCTGAAGACAAAATGTTTTTTTTTTTTTTTTTTTTACAAAACAACAACTGTGCAAAGAAAAACCAATTGGTTCCATGTTTAAAATTAAAAAGAGTTAAGTAGCCCGTGTTTTCTTTTGCTTTTAGTTTATAGTCGTAGGCAGATGAGTCCTCCAGTTACTGTGTTTATTTATTTATTTATTTTTGCAGTGGACCTAAGCAGACTTCAGTGTTTCATCAGTAAACTGTGCAGAGGCTGTGGTCTTTGTTCGTCGTACATTTTTCCTCCTACTTTCAGCTGAAGAAGCTCCATAACAGTCTCGCCCTGTTTGTGCAGTTTCTTTAATTCTCTGCCTCTGATGCTGCCGCCACAGAAGAAAATGACTCTCTCACCACAGACTAATGGATATCTGGCTGCAAACACTGAAGGACTTCCCAGAGAAGCCGAAAGCCCCTAAGACTTCTTTCAAACAGCCTCAGCATCGCATTTTCAGGCTAATCAGCTGAAGAAAGAAGTATCTGCTTTCTAGCTAGATTTAGTCACTTTAATGTGCAACAAGAGATGAGGAATACATTCGTGTTTGAGAATCTTAAATCAGCCGATGTGTGAAGTCCAAGAGAAAACTAGAAGTAGCAAAATACTGGCTGAAAGATAAAATAAACAGTGTAGCTAACAGTAGAAAAAGACTAGCTAGAGATCAAAACAGCAAAAGGCTGGATAAAAACAAAATCAACAAGAAGCTAGCTAGACGTTAACTGAAGCTGAATGACATCTAAAAGCTAAATGTAGCAAAAAAAATAGCTACATGCTAAAATAGCATGCAACAAAAGGAGGGCTAAATTCCAAAAAAGTAACAGAATGATAAACAGAAGCTAAACATAGCAAAAGACTAGCTAAAAGTTACCCCCCCCCCAAAAAAAAGCTAAAAGTAGCAAAAGGCTAGTTAACAGTAGCAAAATGCTAGAAAAAGAACAAAACAGCAAAAGGCAGATTAAAAATTAAAAGGCACAAGAGGCTTGCTAAAAGTAGCAGATTTATAGCTAAAAGCTAAATGTAGCACAAAAATAACTAGATGCTAAAACAGCATGCTAGCAAAATTTTAAATGTAACGAAAGGATGGCTAAATTCCAAAAAAAGCAACAGAATAATAAACAAAAGCTAAACATAGCAAAAGACTAGCTAGAAGTTAAAACACCCAGAAAAGCTAAAGGTAGCAAAAGGCTAGTTAACAGTAGCAAAAGGTTAGAAAGAAAACAACAAAAGGCAGATTAAAAATTAAAAGGCACAAGAGGCTTGCTAAAAGTATCAGATTTATAGCTAAAAGCTACATGTAATAATATTAGCTAAATTAATAGCTAAAAGAAATGTAAGAGACTGTAGAATATTTTTAACTTTACTCATCTTCTTAAAGCAATGTCGACAAATAAAACCTGATGTTTGAAGATGCATTTTCTTCTGCCACTAATAGAACAGGAATATTTTCAAAACAATAAGAGTTTAAAGTAGTAGCAGTTTTTTAGGTTAATGTTTTCCAATTGTTCTTTACGGACATTTTTTTTAACAATAATAAAAATAGTATCGCAGCCTCAGTGGCGTCTGCGGCCACAGACAACTTTCTCTTTGTGGACTTTCTGGAAAGATGACGGTCTTCAGCAGTTGTTCAGTAATTTGAACAAATGGCTCCTGCTGAGTCCTTCCCCACCTTTTCTCTGTCGCGGTTTGTCTTCACATATAAGAGCGCATCATCACTTTCTGTTCCAGAAGTAATTTAGGAGAAATCATGACCCATAATAGACAAGGGATGTTCTGTAAAAATGTAGCTGAGACAGAAAAGTAGCCAAAAAATAAAACCAGGAATGGAGGAAAGCTCATAGATGAGATGAAATATCAGAAGAGAGGAGGTGTGATCCAAACAGGAAACAATGATGTGGATATTCTGATGCAGCAGCAGATGCTCCAGTGATAGAAGCTGGTTAAACATTTCTTTCTGAGTACCAGAACCAGTGTTGCTGGTTTGTCCCTGTGCGGTGCTGTCTGAGTGTCTTGATTTACTCTGACCCAGCAGCATCAAAGCTCGGCTGTTTTATGGTGAGTTGTGACAGAGACAACAGAGAACTTCGGCAGCAAACACTGTGGGTTTGATGGACATTTTTTTTTTGACCAGACAAATATAATGATAAAATATCAGAATGATAGCTAAAAGTAGCAAAAGACTAGCTAGAAGTTAAAAGAGAATACTAATTAAAAGCTAAATGTGCCAAAAGAATAGCTAAATGCCAAAAAGTAGAATGGAAGCTAAAAGTAGCAAAGGCTAGTGTTACGGCCTCAGGCCTGTACTGCCTTTCTTCTTTTGTAGTTTTGTAGTTTTCTTTTTTGTAATGCCTGGTTGCTGCTGGCTCATTGCCTCCCTCTACTGGTGAACTTTTGACCAAGCCCTCAAGACTCACCTGTCCAAAGATGATTGGCCAAAGGAGGTTTGGACAGCACCACCCATCCACCAGCGACTGCCAATGAAGAGGCCAGGAGGAGGAAGAAGATCATAAAAGTCAGCCCTGCCCTTCAATCAGTGCTGCTGTGCTTGGTGTGCAGTATGCCAACTTTTGGTGGTGCAGACAAATTGTTTCAGACTGTGTCTTGCTTAGTCTTATTGCTTCTGAAAGACTGTGGCTTGTGTAGCAAAGACACATTTGTCTGGTTGGAGATTTCATTCTCATTGTGGAGCCACTTGTTTGACCATTGTTAGTTGGGTTGCTATATTTTGTTTGGTTTGGAATATTCAATTTTGTTTTAAATAGCTGAGTCATTGTTCAGAAACAGAAGTGTTCTTGTTTTATTTAAATTGTATGAAGAATGCCAGCTATTGCTGTGATTTTTGTTTAGTATTTTGTAAACTCAGCCAAAATTAAATTGTCACATTTATTATTTTTTTACACAAACTTTTGTCATGTCATTTATGTTGCCTCCAAAACGAGCCGGGACGTAACACTAGCCAGAAACTAAAATAGAATACTAAATGGCAAAAAGTAGCAGAATGATAGCTATAGGTAGCTAGATAGATGAGCTAAAAGCTAATAAACAATATGAAATGTGACAAAAGGATAGCTAAATGGCAAAAAGTAGCATAATGATAGCTACTGTATATGTAGCTAGATGGATGAGCTAAAAGCCAATAAAGAATATGAAATGTGCCAAAAGAATAGCTAAATGCCAAACAGTATTGGAATGATAGCTACAAGCTAAATGTAGCACAGGGCTAGCTAGAAGCTAAAATAACAAAATTGTAACTAAAAGCTAAGAGAAGCAAAACGCTAGCTAGATGCCAAAAAAAAAAAAAGATAGTTAAAAGCTAAGTGTAGCAAAAGACTAGCTTAATACCAAAAAGTAGCAGAATAACAACCAAATGCTAAGTGTAGCACAAGACTAGCTAGAACTTTAAAATTTCCAGAATAATAGTTGCTGCTAAATCTAGTAAAAGACTAGAAGCTAAAATATCAGAATGGTAGCTAAAAGTAGCAAAAGACTGGCTATATGCTAAAGGAATAGTCCCGGTAGTTAAAAGCTGTTTCGAAAAGATAGCCCAGTGCCAAAAAGTAGCAGAATGATAACCAAATGCTAAATGTAGCAAAAGACTAGGTAAAAGTTAATACCGACAGAATGATATCTAAAAGCTAAAATATCATAATGATCGGTAAAATTAGCAAAAGACAAGCTAAAGGCTAAAAACAATGCTAGTTAAAAGTAAAGTGTGTGTGGATCTGTTTGGTAGTGTCCATTTGACAGCTATGATAAGGACTTGTCTAAATTTAACATAATGTTTAATATTTGTATAACTTATGAGCTAGTTTCTTGTTCTGCATCGTTAATTTTATCACATACCGTAATCTCAGCAGTGTCCTGTCCTCACCTTTTCACGTTTTCCTATTTTTCAATTTCCAAAGTAGAAGCCGACATCTATGCATTACACAGTGCTAAAGCAGAACAGGAAGGCAGACAGCTCCATATAACTGGAGTAAACAGTCTTTGGTTACCACCGGACAGAGAAGCACCTGTCTGATTGTTATTTTCATTGTTTCTCGGTTCTTTGCTGCTCTGTATTCCTCACATTTTTCTGTCTTGTGAGCTTCTTCCATGTGTCTCCCTTCGCCTGAGCTCTTTGGTAAACCACAGCTCGCTTCTGCAAGGCACCTGAATGTAAATGAGCCCCTGAAAGCTCAGGAGTAACACACCTAACTCTGTTCCTGCAATGAATCACACACCGTAAAGATGGAGATTGTACACTATTATACCCATATGCAAATGTGTGATTGGATGTACATTTGCTGCTGGGCCCGAACACACCAGGTTCGTTTTTTCACAACTATAGAGGAAGATTAATGGTGATAAATATGCTAAAACGATAATGCACTGTTAAATAAAATTTAATTTAAAATAAGTGTACTGATGTAAAACCATATGAGCTTTAAAAAAAAAAATTATATGTGAAAACAATATGGACATGTGGAAAATCATATTTTGTATGTAAATTAACATGTGCAGCTCAAACACAAAGCTAATTGCACTTTCAAAATGTGGTACTGAAGAAAAGGTAAAGTGCACATGTAAAAAATCATGTTTCACATGTGAAATGATTTTAAATGTACATGTACACATGACAAAATAAGATAGAACTTCATTGATCCCACAGAAAATTGTTGACATGCATAATATGCAGGAGAAATGTGTTTTTGAAAACAAAACAAATAAATGTCACATGTGAAAAACCACATTTATACATGTGAAAACATGTTAAAATAAAACAAGGAACAAGTTTAAATTGTGTTTCGCACAACAGAAATGTGTTATAAAAATGTAACGTGTAGAAAATTACTTTTTGCATGTGAAAACATGGTAAAAAAACATGTGAAACATGTAAACATGGTTTGTCCACGTGAAAGGTGGTTAGACAACAAGATCAACATGTGGAAAATCACATTTTTGTATGTAATAACATGTTAAATGAACATGTTCAGGATAGGTGAAAATCTTTTTGGACATGAGAAATGTGACACTGGGGAAAAAAAAACATAAATTTCATATGTGAAAAATCATGTTTTCCATGTGAAAATAAGTAAAATTAAAATGATGAACACATTTAAAATGCATATTGCACATAAGAAATGTTTTGAAACAAAAATCATAAATTTCACATGTGAAAACCTCTTTAAATTAACAAGTGGAACTTGTTTAAATTGTGTTTCTTACATTAAAAATTGGTTAATAAAAATTCACATGTACAACATGACATTTCAAATGTAAAAACGTTAAAATGATACGTAAAAGGTGTAAGCATGGTTTGCACGTGAAAAGTGATTTTGGAACAAAGAACATGAACTTCATGTGGAGCATCGCAATCATGTATGCTAAACATGTTAAATAACGCGTGCAACACAAGAAAAATCCATTTTGAACGAGTCCTGAAAAAGGAACATAAATTGCACATGTGAAAAATCATATATCAAATGTGGAAACATTGTAAAACAACACATGACAAATTTCAAAATGTGTTTTGCGCATCAGAGATGTAAAATAAAAACAGTTTCACATAAAGAAAGTTGAAATATACATTTCACGTGTGAAAACACAAATTATGTGACGTCTGTAAAACGTGTTTTGCACATAAACACATTTCACATGAACATGTGAAACAGCTTGCACATGGTGAAATGTGGTTTTAAGTTAAGTTTGTAGTTAAAAATAAACAGCAGAAATGTTTAATTGTATGTTTCATCGTCAGATTGAGACTTTTTTTCATTTTTACTTTTGTTTTTTACGGGTCGTTTTTTTACGTGGAGAAGCTGTAAACTCAGCACAGACTCGGGCTTTTATCCTTCATTTCAGTCTGTTGTAGGAGAATTCTCTCAGCTGCTGCAGCTCCGACCCAGCTCGTCACAACAGTAAATGAGGTCAAAGTCATTCCACTGGAGGTCAGGGGAAGTCGTGTGTGGTTTTGGTGTATGCTTTGTCTGAACCAATTGTCTCCCAGAGTCGGACCTGGAACAGAATAAGGGAATTGATAAAGTTGTGTGTGGGAGGACCAAGATCAAATCTGCAGTGTGGACGCTGAACAGCAGCACAGAGGCACGATACTGAAGAACCACAGTGTAAATGATCCAAACGGCACAAAACAAATCCAACATGTATAGAACATCGTTAACTCTTTACATGAAGGATGCACAGTATCTTATCCAGAGCTTAATTTGTAAACTGATCGATGCCGGAATGCAAATGGTGGGCTGGGTGGGGGTGGTGGTGGAGGGAGCTTGTAGGTCCTCCTCCCCCTGAAACATGTGAATAAAGATGCTATTGCCTGCATTTTGGTGTAGCCTATTTTAACGGGTTGTTAAACATCGACGTTTACCTACATTTGTAAACACTTGATTCAGTAACTATTTTAGAGAGCAGCAACAGGTTGTGTGTGAATAGAGCAGATCTGATTCTGTCAAGCATCCAACCCCCCCCCCCCCCCCGCCCACTTCACATTTCTGAGTCCAACTCTTCTCCGCTGAATTCATGTTGCTCCTGCTGCTCCAACCTCAATTACAACAGCTTTCTCGGTTGTCCAACTCAGGCAATCCATCCATGCATCCATTTATTTATTAAAGTAAATTGGACTGTCTTGTCGACATTTTGATCGCTGTTATTTTGACAAATTAGCGCCGTTGTTTTGATACGTGATTAATGTGACTAATACACATCAAACATTTCTCTCATCTTTTTTTTTTTTTTTTACTGTAGCTAAGCATTTTTTTTTATAATGTCTGAAACGTATGCGTGAGTTCACATCAGTAGTTGCATGTGCTCAGAGCTGTCTGGAGACACTGCTGTGCATAAAGTATGGCAAGCCAAGTGGCCTATTAAAAGCCACCTTTACCACATGTATTGCGTGCATTGTGGCTATTAATGGGCCACTTGGCTTGCCATACCAAGGAAGACACTTCATCCCCGAGGGACATGCAGTCCGCATCTCTGCTGGGCAGGAGCGTGTGCACGAGCTGGTGTGCCTGCTGCAGCCGTAATATCCACTCCACAGACTGGGCATCTTCTCCTCTCGTTGTATTTTTAATAGATAATCAAAATAAAAATGCGTGATGAATTTGGACTTTTAGGGGCAGAGATTTGAGTTGCCGGATCAGAGCAAACAATTGCCGGAACACACCCGGTCAAAATGAGAGAGTTCCCGGATCTTGTTCTGTCAGGATCCAGCTCAAATAAAATACGGATCTTATCTGTGGATACCTTTGTAACGAATAAGAAACTAAAAAAAACCCAAAAGGCCCATGCTCAATAATCCAGGTATACAATTCAACAAATTTCAGTCAGGTCATCTGGACAGTTTCTTTTTTTTTTTTTTCTGAAACGTTTCACCTTCCATCCAGAAGGCTTCATCAGTCAAGGAAACACACATCACAAAACTGATTAGTCCCCTAAACAGCTTACTCCAAAGTGGAACAAACCAGTTATGTTGGTGCTAAGATGGTGTCTTTGGCACGCCCCCTCCTCTTGTGACGGCCCTCTTCCTCATCGACGTCAAACTGGTTCAAAACCAAAAAGGTCCATGGTCAATAGTTCAACCTTTTTGGTTTTGAACCAGTTTGACATGACTGTCGATGAGGAAGAGGGTCGGCACAAGAGGAGGGGTGTGCCAAAGACACCATCTTAGCACCAACATAACTGGTTTGTTCCACTTTGGAGTAAGCTGTTTTGGAGGAAGAATCAGTTTTGTGTTGTGTGTTTCCTTGACTGATGAAGCCTTCTGGATGGAAGGTGAAACGTTTCAGCAAAAAAAGAAACTGTCCAGATGACCTGACTGAAAATTGTTGGATTAAGAAACACAACAAAATTCAAAAGGATTAAAACAAAATTGGGAATTGGAAACTCCTGCAACAAAATAGAAAAGCATGTGAGACACCCGCAACAAATACAAGACGGTTGGAGATGTCTGCAACAAATTCATGAAGGATTGCAACAAAAATGAGAATCGGAAAAGGCTGCAACAAAATCAAGAAGGGTTAAGGACACTTGCAATAAAACCAAGAAGGATTAGAGACACCCGCAACAAAATTGAGGTGTTGAAGATTCCTGCAACAAAAGTGAGAGGAGCTGGAAGTGCCTGAAACAAAATTGACAAGGGTTCAAGAAGGTTTTAAACACCTACAACAAAAACAAGTACAGGTTTCAGATGTTTGGACAGGCCTGCAACCAACTAAAGATGTGTCGGAGACTTCATGATGACTTTGAGACTATTTTTGAGCAGTCACAGTTTAGTGACACTACATTTACTGTTCACTGTCTTCTGAAGTTTGATACAGTCTGCCAACTTTCAGTCCTGTTTCTTTGTTTTGCTTATGTATCTGTGTGTTGACAGAATAAATACGAACATTTTAATAACAGGGGATGTCCGCTCACATAGTCATCCCCCTGCTTTGGCTCTTGGCAGTAATTCTGATAACGCACCAAGAGGATTCGTTTGATCACATGGAGGTTGTGTTCTGCATGATAAATGCAGGTGGAGACGTACACGAACGACTCAAACGATCCAAATCCAGTGTGATTTGCATTCACGTCTTTTCACTCTGCTCTGAATAAGACGGAAAAAACATTCATACAACGAGAAATGCAATCAGTCATCGTCTTGGGCAACAAAGCATCTCTGCAGAGTTCTTAATTGGTTCATGTGAACACTGAAAGGTTTCTATCTGATAAGGAAATTATAGGTTATTGTTCAGTTTTACAATTTCTGAAGCTGTTTGGTCAAAGCTCAAGTTATGCTAATTCATGGCACAGTTTGATCTTTAGATTACACACATGTTTCTGCCCCAAGAAATGAAAAAAACTTTTCAACATGACAATTTTTATCCCCAAATGGATAGATCCTAAAAATGTTGGTGCTGACATTTCTGTGAGCGGCACCACAAGAGAAACAATTTGAGCGTTCAGTCAAATGTTCGGACGTTTTTATTTTTATTGGTTACAAGCCGAGGCAGACGGAGTACCCAGACGCAGGACGGAACAGGCAACATTTAGGCAACAACTCCACGATAAAGCACGAACGGGTGACCGTGACATGGCTACGACCATCTGAATAACAAGGTGAGTGGATGAAACACAGGAAGCTCATTAGAATGTGGCCGCCTGTAGACAATAAAAATGTTAAAGGAAGAAATCTAGTTTTTGACAGGGACAAAAACATTAAGAGTTAATCGGAAACTTTTAATACAAACTAAAAATGGAAATTCAAACAGAAAATTCAAGATAAGAATCTTTGATGCAATAAATGTGGGTGGCAAAACATAAAACAAAATATTGACCTGGTACATACAGGGTGTGTACCATTACTGGGTACCAACCAGGTATATACCAGATACCTTCTACTTACCAGGTACTTACTCAGTAAGTACCTAGTAATTACTGGCACACCTGGTAATTACTGGGAATGGAACAGTAACCCCAGTAGGTAATTAACCTACCTACCTACCTAGTAGTTTTTTGGTACTTACTGTGTTGCACCTGGTACTTAAACAGTATGTAACAATACTTACCTTATGCTTAACTGGCAATTACCCAGTATGCACTAGGTATTTTTTGGTACAGCTTGTACTTATTGGATATCTACCTGGTACTTACCAGTTTGTTCTGCACCTAGTAAATATCTGGTGCTTACTGTGTATATATACCTGCGCGTACCTGGTTATTTGGTACTAACTTGAAATGTAACAATGCATACTTGATACTAACCTAATATGTGTTAAATAATTATCTGGTACTGCAGGTATTTGTATGTACCTGCTACATACCTGGTATTTATCAGGTATACCTAGGCCTGTCATGATCAACAATAAATCAATTAATCGCATGATAAATGAAAATTATCGACCTCATTTTTATTTATTGGATTTATCGTTTCTTCCTGTCTCTCTCTTTCTACTGAAGACACTGGATGACAAAAAGCTCAACTCCGGTGCTCTTCACGGAGCCTTCCCTTTCTCTTTTATCATTAAAATCTGTTTTAACCATCTAAAAGTGTGTTTTTGAATAATTAAAAGCAGGTAAGCTAACAGGCCAACCTTGGGAAAAAACCTCAGTCTTGTCGAAACTCCAAAATTCACAGTTGAAACCCGTGCCTTTGTGTAAAAAAGTTGTTTTTCTCTACAAAAAGAAGCTGAGAACTTGTTTAATGATTTTTTAAAATTAAAAGCTTTGTGTGAAAAATGTTATGTTAAAGAGCTCAAACCACACTGAGCGTCCGCCATTCTGAGAAATGCAAAAAGGAAAGAGAGACAGCCGGGTCAACCTCCCATTTTTCTTAAAGAGACACGCTGCTCGCTCCCTCACTATCCATCCTTTGGTTCAAACAGTCTTATACTGCCATCAGGTGGTCAAAAATGGTACTACAGTCAAAACAAATTAACCAACACTTCTTCTTAAATTTGACAATAATTACTAATTATTGTCAAATTTCAAACAATATTATCATTTATCACAATAATTTCTGAGACAATCGCTCAGTAAAATTTGTTATCGTGACAGGCCTAAGTATACCTGCTCCTATGGTGACCAGTTTGTGTATGGAGTGACTGAGTACCTTATGTTTACTTACAGGGTGCTTACCAGGGAAGTACTTGGCACGTAGTACCCTGTAAGTGCCAGGTAAATTAACCAAAACTAAGTTGCAGCAGATAAAAAAATTAAAAGAAAAGAAAAACAAACCCCACCAAAATCAACTCAATATTCGTATGATGATAAATCTCAAATCATTGTGAAGCAGAACTATTTAAAAAGGATAGTTCAGGTCTTCTGAACTGAAATATTCCTTTAAACGTTTCAGTATTTTTGATGACTGCATGAGGCCAAAGTCATGTTTGACTGGAGGTCAGCATGTGCTGCAGTGTGAAAACTATTCATTTCTTTAGACTGTTTTCAGTTTTTTTCTTGAAATTTTGCTGAAACAAATGAGACAGAAGTGAATATCAGCAGCTAACGACCAATTAAATTAAATTTAATGACTTTCCTGTCCGTCTCAGCAGGGCTTTTGTTTACTTCTCTGCCTGACTGGTGTAAACAACCGTCTCAAAGCTGAGTGCTGCCGAGGCCGGCACGCCTCACAGTGCTGCCGCTGCGGTTCTGTTTTATTATGCATCAGATTATCGTGACCGCAGGAATCTGAAGACTCAGAGATTCTTGGTTCGTATCAGTGCACCCTCCCAGCTGTTGTTGTCAAAAAACAGGTTTCACACAGAGTTGTAGAAGTTTCTGTCCTAAATATACTTTTAACTGTAATGTCCTTGCAAACACAAAGGGTTGCAGAAGTATTCGTCACCTTTGGTTTTCTGTTTTGTTATGATTTAAATAGATTTTTAATTTGTTTTCACAACCTGAACATGACACTAAGCTCTGCTATAATTCATTATCAGGAAAATGAAAGAGGATGCCACCAAAGCAAACCTGCCAACAGAGAAACGCACCGAGCAGGTAAGGAGGGCATTAATCAGAAAAACATCCAAGAGACCAAAGATAACACTGATGGGGACGAAAATAATGCTTAAAGAAAAAATAGGTAGATATTTTGAATTTCCTTGAACAGATATAGCTGCATGCGAACTTTGTGATAATTTAGAACACCATGTCCAGTACAACCACCTCCCATCATGCTGAGAACACCATCCCCACAGAGAAGCACGGTGATGGCAGCATCATGGTGTGGGGATGTTTTTAATCAGCGGGGACTGGGAAACAAGTCAGAGCTGTAAGAAAGCTGAATCATCCACTTTCCAGCAGGACAATGAGCCTGAACACCGCCTCTTTACAAATGAATCAGGGGGTGCCCACACTTTTTCAGCATGCGAGCTCCTTTTAAAATGACCAAGTCAAAGTGATCTACCTATAAGGTCCCGTTTATACAAGAACAACCTTTGGAAACATTAGTGTTTTTTCAATGTTTATTGGGGATAATAAACAAAAAATGAGCGGGTTTACACAAAAACACTGCAGTTTCCTTGTTAATCGAGTTGCCAGATAGGAATTATTAACTCTAGTACTAGCACTTTAAAATTATAGTATTTTACCTAAACTGTCATATGTGCTGGGTAAAGATATTCTAAGATGAGGTATGTGTTGTGTTGGTTGAACATGTTCACTAAAAAGGAGCGGCAGAATGACATTTTAAATTTATCTGGCAACCCTGCCGGGCTCAGCTGCATTCATTGTGCATGCAGTGTATGCATGACAGTTGTCCAAACTGATTAATACACTAAATAGGGGTGCACTGATAAATCGGCCGATTTATCGGCCCAAATTTCCTTAATTTTGGGAAATCGGCCAATACTTACACGAGAAACCGATTTTATAGATTTTTTTAAATTTTTATTTTAGCAATTGTCTGAACTTCATTTATATTTCAGAGCACTACCTCACGGCCAGTTAAAACAAGTTTGTATTGTTTCTAGGATATTATTTAAGGGTATGTTTTTCAATAAAATAATATTGAAAAACTGAAGGTGCATTGTGACCTTATAACACCTGACGCTGTCGCTTATAAAACAAAAATCGGTATCGGCCAAAATCAGAATTGGCAGGTCAGGCTTTTTAGAAATCGTGATCCGTGATCGGCTAGAAAACTGCAATCGGTGCTCCCCTAACACTAACGTCTCTTTGTTACTGGATTTTAATAGTTTTGATCCAACATGCTGAAAAAGGGTGAGCAGCACAAAAACACTCTGCTGCCATTTATTATAACTGTTGTTAGTGGAGAAAAACTTTGGACTGCAGCCGCCTGTAGTGCACATGTGCGACTTCACACTTGCAGAGCAATTCACACCTCAGTTGGGGGTTCCCCTGAAAATCTCCACGGTCGTTTTCACAGATGATAGTCTGGTAGATTCAGTTCTATTGTGGACCAAATTCAGTTTACATTTTCAGCTGGTGCGGTTCGCATTCACACTGGACTGAGTCAGTCGAGCCAGCCTGTTCCCCCCTCGCCTGTGGTGGCGCTGCACCAAGAACTACTGAAGGAAACAACACAAAATCCTCTGAAGAAGACACTTCTTCTTCTTCTTCTTCTTCTTCTTCTGTAAATAAAACAAAAACGGAGTGGCGTCAAATTTGAGTGGTTTTAGGATTTTGTTTTGTCATTTTTCAACAATGGACTCAGCATGAGCGGAAGATGAGGCCGAAGACCATGGAGAATGTTGTTTTTCACACAAGGCGACTGAGACGGCTCTGTATGAGGTAAGAGAAATGCACGTATGTTTTGGTTGTGTTTACACAGAATGCCTTGCGTTGTAGTCCACTTCCTGCTTTTGGAGGGGTCTCCGGTCCGCTTGCATTCACACTGCATTCGAACCGCATTCGAGTCCACTTCAACTGAACTGAGACCTATATTTAGGTGGACCAGAGTTTGCTTTTTTGGTCTGCATCAGAGTTTGATTGCGCATTCACACCTGCCCAAACAAACCGGACTTTCTTGGCAAACGGACTAGAGTTTGATTAAAGCGGACCAAACAGAGCTGGTGTGACTGCGAGCTATTATGTAAATGAACGGCCAAACGTTTCATGTGGTGTAAACGGGGCCTCAGTCTGGCCGCCCTGTATGTCAATCAAGTGACTAATTTCATCAATGGATGATAGGCTAACGTCTATTTTATTAATGGCATGCAATCTACCCATAATACCGTTGTGATCGACTAGTAGATCACGATCGACGTATCGGGCACCCCTGAACTGGATAAACGTACAAATCTCTCGTTAAACATCAAATATGTCACGTGTTCTCAAGCAACTCTTATGAGTGTTTCCTCAAAGTATTTAGTGTCTCTTCAGCTTCGCTGTCATCCATTATCCTCTGACTTCTCTGATCGCACACAAAACTACTCGCTCCCTCTAAGAATGGAACCCCTATAAATTCGTCTGTCGTCTTGGTAAATTACGTGCTAATTACATGCAGATCGTCAGAGCGAGCTGAATGTTTGTAAATCTTTGATAAAACTCTTTATGTGCGGGGAATAAATCATACTTGGGTTGAGATCTAGACTACAAGCCAAAGACTAATAAACAATGCCCGGTTTAAAACAAGACCCTACTTTATGTCTTTAAACTGGTTTTTTTTTGCTTCCTATGTCAATATTAGGCATCCTTTGTAATTAAGAAAGAAATGTGTATAAGGATATGGCTTTCTACATGCAAATGGAACTCTATTTGCATCGCAACGACCCAAATTTGCATTTATAGTGTTTCACTAAGCTTATTTGGTGGTGGTGGTGTGTTTAATCATTAGGGATACTTCTTGGAAAGAAAAGACTCATTAAAGTCTTGTAAAGTCTCCCATCACTGTCGGTGTTTGTCAACTCGAAAGTAAAGGAGAAAGCATCCTTAGATCCAAAGTTTTGATGAGGTTAAGCCCGTGCAAGTCAATCACTTGTTTGTGCTGAACAGACTCAGAATGAGTGAGATTTATGACAATAATTTAGCTGATACAACAGTGGACACCGCTCATGTAAATAACAGCTGGGATGATTAATTTACTTCAAAAAGTGATGCAGCGAGCGAGGCGCAAGCTGAATGACAAGTAGTGGTGGGGGTATATTGAGTCAGATTTCATTATCAATGGAATTACTCTCTCTCTCTCCTGATATTATGATAGTGATAAAGACCTGCTACGAGGTTGTTGAACTTATCCACAGCTCCTGCACTCAGACTTTTAATCCAGTATCTGGATTAAACTAGTGTGGGCAATGAAAAAACCTTTGAAATTCAAGTTTGAGAGGATTTCAGGGACATTTCAGGACCACAACTGTGAATGTTTTTGGTTCAACGTACAAATTTGTCAATTTGTAAGGTTTTCCTTTAAGTCAGATCCTGAGGCGTTCTAAGTCCAGAAAAGATCTATAATTCTTCTAGTGGGTCTCACACCCCAGTGAATTATGAAATACCTTCAAGGGAAATATCTTAATGCCCGTATCGTCCAAATCTGAAGCCATGGTCCTGAGTCAGAAAAGGGTGGACTGTCCACTTCGGTTTGGGAGTGAGGTTCTGCCTCCACTGGAGGAGTGTAAGTATCTCGGGATTTTGTTCATGAAAGTTCAACTCAAAGTTCAACTCAACTTTATTTTGGTAAATTAGCATTACAGAAAAAGGAAAACAATATAGACTACTTTTTGACAAATCAATAATTTACCAAAAAAGGAATAGGCTGAAGCCGAGGCTTATACTTGCCTACCCTGTTCATAGACTCAGCAGTCTTCAATAATAAAATATATCTACTGTCCATATATATACATACATTACATATACACATATCTATATAAAAATATGTCTGTGTATATGTATAAGCATACTTACATTACATGCATACTTTGTTAAACACTACATATATACATCTACATAACAGTATAAGCTTTTATAATTTTACCTTTTATGGACCTTTTAAAGCTCAACAAAAAAGCACATAATTTGAGTTCATCATTCAATTCATTCCACAATTTCACACCGACAACTGAAATGCATCTAGATTTTACTTTACTTTTCTCTTTAGCTTGTTCAAATATTAATAAACCTCGTAAATTATAATTACTCTCCCTTAACTTAAATAATTTCTGAATTCCAGAAGGAAGACTTTTATTCACTGCTTTATACATTATTTCCAGTATTTTTATATTTACAATGTCATTAACTTTTAAGGTGTTACTTTGAATAAAAAGTTTATTAGTTGGTTCACAATATCCCACTTTATTAATAAGCCTAATTGCTTTTTTTTTGTAACTTTACTAATATGTCAATAGTTGTTTTATTAGCATTTCCCCATATTTCTGCACAGTATGACAAATAGGGCATAACCAAAGAAGAGTATATAATATGCAAGCCTTTTACTTTTATTAAATCTTTTATTTTAAACAATATTCCAACAGTTTTTGAAACTTTATTTCTAATATATTCAATATGAGGCTTCCAACTAAGTTTGTTGTCCAGAATGATACCTAAAAACTTTGTCTCATAAACTCTGTCGATTTCAACTCCATTTAGATGTAACTTTACATTATTGTAGATCCGATTACCAGAAAATACCATAAATTTTGTTTTTTTTTCCATTTAATGATAACTTATTGTAATCAAACCACTTTTTTAACTCAGCTAACTCTATTTCTACTATTTGTATTAGTTCATCCATATTCTTTCCAGAAAGAAAAAAATTTGTATCATCAGCAAACATTATAAATTTCAAAATATTGGATACTGTAAAAATATCGTTCACATAAAGTATAAATAATTTAGGTCCTAGAACCGAGCCTTGAGGAAGACCACATTTTATAGTTTCAGTTTGTGACTTTGTATTGTTAATTTGTACATATTGTAATCTATTACTCAAGTAACTCTTTAACCACTGATGTGTAACCCCCCGTAAGCCATATTGTTCACATTTCCACAGTAGTCGTTCATGGTCAATAGTGTCAAACGCCTTACTTAAATCAATGAACACTCCCACTGTATTAAGTTTCCGATCAACTGCTGCAGCAACGTGTTCCACAAACTCCATCACAGCTAAAGTTGTGGAGTAGTTGTTTCTGAAGCCGTACTGGTGTTCATTTAATATATTGTTTTTATTAAGAAAGGAGTCCAGCCTTTTTATGAATATTTTTTCCAGGATTTTAGAAAACTGTGGTAGCAATGAAATAGGTCTATAATTTGTTACATTTTGCTTATTACCATTTTTGTGGACTGGAAACACCTTGGCTACTTTCATTTTATCAGGAAATTCTCCAGTTAAGAATGATCTATTACAGATATAGGTGATAGGTTTAATAATACTATAAATAACTTCTTTCACAAGTGAGTGAAGGAAGTATGGATCGTGAGATCAACAAATGGGTTGGTGCGGCATCTGCAGTATTGCAAACTGCGTTGGTCTGCTGTGATGAAGAGGGAGCTGAGCTGCAAGAAGCTCTCTGTTTACAGGTCGGTCTACGATCCTACACTCACCTATAGTCTCAAACTTTGGGTAGTGACTGAAAGAGCAATATTGCAGAGTCAAGTGTTCTAAATAAGATTTCTCTGCAGGGTAGCTGGACTTAGGGTGAGACGTTCAGTTAGTCAGGAGAGTCTGCTGAGGTGGTTCAGACATCTGGCAAGGATCCCAAATCAGATCTTTTCATTTCTATGACTGCAAATTGAGATCTTGTCCATAAGCGCCACGAACAGGATTGTTGGTTGAGTCTCTGCTTCCAAACTGTTAAGTTTAATGATGTATTTTCTCATTCAGCTGTTATTCAACTCGTTTTGAAACCTCCTTGCTTAAATGAATTTATTGCCAGACTTTCTGACAATTTGCTATTTCTGTCCATCTGCATTTTTCTGTGTTCTCTTGATGGTTTACTGGATTTCTGCTGGGTTCATCATGCGTTTATTACTTCTTCTCTTTGTTTTTTTGGCTGTTCACTCTTCAGGGGTCTCCACAGCGAGTCATCCTCCTCCATCTCACTCTGTTCTCTGCATCCTCTGTCCTCACTCCAACTACCTTCATGTCCTCTATAACTGCATCCAAATATCTCCTCTTTGTCTTTTTCCTGGCAGCTGCATTTCTAACATCCTTCTACCAGTATACCCACTGTCCCTCCTCTGGACATGTCCAAACCATCTCAGTCTGGTCTCTCTAACTTTATCTCACAGTTGTTCAACCTGTGCTGTACCTCTGATGATCTCATTCCTAATCTTATCCATCCTTGTTTCTCCTAAGGAGAACTTCAACATCTTCGTTTCTACCACGTCCAGTTCTGTCTCCTGTCTTTTTGTCAATGTCACTGTCTCCAGACCAAACAGCTGGTTTCACCACTGTCTTGTAAATTTTTCCTTTGACCTTTGCTGACACCCTTTTGTCACACATCACTCCTGAAACTTTCTCCATCTACTCCATCCTGCCTGGTCTCTCTTCTTCACCTCTTTACTACACTCCCCATTTTCCTGGACAGAGGACCCCAAGTACTTGAAGTCCTGCACCTTTGTGATCTCTGCTCCTTGTAGCCTCACTGTTCCACCTGCCTCCCTCTCATTCACACACATGTGCTCTGTCTTACTACGGCTGACTTTCATTCCTCTTCTTTCAAGTGCATACCTCCACCTCTCCAAGTTCTCTTCCACCTGTTCCCTGTTCTCACCACAGATCAAAATGTCATCTGCAAACATCATAATCCATGGGGATTCCTGCCTGACCTCATCTGTTAGTTGGTCCATCACCAGAGCAAACAAGAAGGGGCTCAGAGTCGACCCTTGATGCACTCCCACCTCCATCTTGAAGCTATCTGTCACTCCTACAGCACATCTCACCACTGCCCTGCTGTCTTCATACATGTCCTGTACCAGTCTAACATACTTTTCTGCCACTCCAGATTTCCTCATGCAACACCACACCTCCTCCCTCGTCACTCTGTCGTATGCTTTTTCTAAATCCACAAAGACACAATGGAGTTCTTTCTGACCTTCTCTGTATTTCTCCATCAGGGTCCTCAAAGCAAAGATGGCATCTATGGTGCTCTTTCTCAGCATGAAACCATACTGCTGCTCACAGATAGTCAATTGTTAGGTGGACTCCATACAAAATGTAGACGTATATAAAAGATGAATGATGAATATACATGAAAAAATTGCTTGTTTTCCTCCAAATTCATATATAAATTTGGAGGAAAACGTTGGTTACGTACTGTAACCCCAGATTCTATGAATATAGGCGTAGCCCTTTAAGGCTGTCGCTGATGGTTTATCCCGTTATGCAGAGCATAAGCACTGAAAAAAATTAGTCCACGCCCACCTGCTGTGTGGGCCCACCCGGTCCGTATAAATTACGTTAAGAGCGGGAAATCGGCTCCCAAAATAGCTTTTTCTTCAGCCATTTAGGAGCCAGTGAGGCCCGACGCTTAAAGGGCTACGCCTATATTCATAGAATCTGGGGTTACAGTACGTAACCAACGTTCTATTTCATATAGGCTTCGCCCTTTAAGGCTGTCGCTGATGGTTTAAGGGCGAAGCGGATGTGGTCCTCGCCTCACTGGGTCCATTCGAACACAGTAAGAAGCGGAAGCTTGCCCAAAAAACGTCTTGTCACTCAGCTCCCCGTGTGCATAAACTACGCATCGCGTAATTATGTGCCATGCACAGACGCATGTTGTGTAACTATGCGTTCTGACAAGCATGAATACCCCGGAAAAACTTTCAACGGGAAGAGGAAGTTGAAAAGAGGGGGGGAGGGGGGCATGAACCAACTGGTTCATGGCTGAACAGTATAAACAGATTAATGTCCATGAATTGATAAATAATCAAATGAACTGATTGGTAACAATAATCATGAACTGATTAGTGACAATAGAACCAGAAACACAGACACAACTGTGACTGATAACAACATCTCACACTGTAATGCATGCAGACAGAAGTGAGCTTAAACAGAGTTCCATGAGAACAATAATATTCATTCTGTTAGAGCACTAAGGACAGAATGTGTCATGGAACGAGCCGTTACATCACGTAGGTAAAAGCGAATAAATGAGCAGGGTGTTGACCATGCAGCCGCAGTGCAAATGTCCTACATTGACATACCATTATGCAGAGCAGTCGAAGATGCGATACCCCTGGTCGAATGTGCTTAGAGGTTGACAGGAGGCTCTAAATCTGATGCTCTGTAGGCTTCAGAAAAGGCCTCACACAGCCAGAGTGACAAGCGCTGGATGGATAACGGCGACCTGCAGAAGCATCTCTATAATGCACAAACAATTGTTGAGTTTGAAACGCATTGCAGCTGTGCGCGTTACGTAACACGTCAACGCCTGCACCGGGCAGAGAAGATGAAAAGATGCTTCCTCTTCTGATCTGTGGGGGGAAAAAGACCCCTCCAACGATATCACTCTTGATTTAAAAGAGCTCGTGATGTTTTAGGCATAAAAGCTGGGTTGGTCTTAAATCAGCTGAGCTGCCCGTCAGCCTAATTCTAAGGCATGACGAAGCAACAGAGAGGGCAGATAATTACTTATCCTCTTAGCGGGTGTTAAAACCAGCAACAGGGCTGTTAAAAGAGACAAGAATTTAAATGAAACCTGATCCAGAGGCTCAATTGAAGCTTTGATCAGGGCTCGCAGGACCAGCGTTAAACCCACTGTGGAACAAGTGGGCGTGAAAACAGGCCTACATCTCTGTACACCTTTTAGAAACCGCTTCATCAGCGGGTGATAAAAGCTGTTCTGTCTCCAAACCCTTTGTGGCAGGAAGAGATGGCTGCAATCGTACGTTAAAGCGTACTGAAAGCCAACTCCCTATCCATCAGCTGTTGTAGAAAAACAACACGCCGCCTAAAAGGCATGAAGTGGTCTCTAAAACTTCTCTGTGCACCAGCGCTGAAAAGCCGTCCCCTTGATGTGTACAGAACTGTGGTAGATGCAGCACGTGAATCTTGAATTGTGCACACTATCTCCTGAGGGAGACCCATCCTCTAAGTGGGACCGCTCAGCGGTCAGACCCACCGGTGTTGACCCATTTCTGGGTAACTCTTGGTCGCTCCTCCTGCCTGAAGGAGAGCATCCTTCCTCCATGACAGTTCCACGGCGACCCAACAACAGACGTTGCAGGCCTGGGAACCATGGTGCGTTCACACGCCGGGAGCCACCAGGAGAGCTGTCAATCCCTCCTCTTGAACTCGGTTCATGGACCGTAAAAAACAGAGGAGGTGGGGGAAAAGAAACGCGTAAAAAGCGTTTTGGGCCACCGACTGTGAGCAAATGCGTCCCCCCCCAGCGATGGATCGTCTCGCGGGCTCAGGGAAAACCGTAGTTGACATTGAGCGTTCTTCTCGCATCGCAAACAGGTCCACAGCTGCTTTGCCAACTTCTGCTGCGTCTGGAAACATCAGATCCGGATGGAGGATCCGGTCCACGTAACGTGGGCCGCCCTTGGACGTCACATCAGAACACCGGATATGTAAACCGCTCTAATAAAAGCAGGTTTTGATGAACCCAACTCAGTAGCTTTCGCACAATGTGTAACATCTGGCTGAACGCATACCCTGATGGTTATGTACGCAGCAGTCATCATGATGTCTGTGTGAATCAACACGTGTTGATTCTGTAGCACAGGAGCAAGGTGTTGAATCACATTCAGTACTGTGCGAC
Organism: Nematolebias whitei; assembly: GCF_014905685.2. Lineage (NCBI taxonomy): Eukaryota > Metazoa > Chordata > Actinopteri > Cyprinodontiformes > Rivulidae > Nematolebias > Nematolebias whitei. Next base: position 33,835,076 of record NC_056517.1, read on the forward strand.
ACTCCAAAACATTGATGTGGGCTGATGTGTAGTGGGGCCACAGCGCCCCTACTGCTTGAGATAGGTATGTCCCCCCCCCAGCCTGACAGCAACGTGTCTGTGAAGACTGACCCATGACGTGGGTCTGCTGAGGGGGACTCCCTCTGATAGAAAAACAAGGTGTTTCCCCAGAGTCGGAGGTCTGCTTCCACAGAGGAAAAGACAATGATCATGTGTCGTTTGTTTTACTGGATCCACATGCAGACGTGCAAAAACACCTCTAGAGGCGTCTCATGTGATAAACGAGTTTTCATGGTGGTTGAATTTAATTCCACTCCAGAAAACAAATGTCAGGGCCGGGAAAATCGAGCTTCCTTCCACTTATGGCGAAGCCCAGATTAACAGGTGTGATGTCAACACCTGATCCTGCATCAGCGCCTCCTGTCTGAAGTGACAGGATCCGCAGATCATCCAGGTAAAACAAAAAACTCTCGTCTCTGTGTTTTAGGATGATCGGTATGCGTTCTCTGGATGTTAAACAACAGATCCAAGAACGGTCGATCCGTGAGTAAAAACCCTCGTGTTTTCTCTCCCTTGGGGAACTCTGTAGATTACTTTTATCAGAAAACACTTGGATTTCTGCATTTAGGGAAGAGAATCAGTCTGATGATGATGACGGGACCGTTTATATAACTCCTCTGAATGGAGGGGTTCGGGTTGCAAACTGTAACTTGTACCATTTGCATAAACCCTGTCCATCCATCTGAAAAACGGCGAGCATGTTTAGCCACTCTACGTAACGTTCGTGGATGAACGTGCGTTAATGATGCGTCATGTTTTGTACGGCTGTCAGCAGTCCGTCCCTCAACCGCCGTCATGCGTCGCGGGAATGTTTTCTGTGTGACCCCGGGCGAGACTTGAGCTGAAGGCGAAGCGTGTGACAGCTGATGACGCGGTGAGCTGCGCGTTTGACGTCGCTGTGCGAACGTTGAAAGGCGGAGGGCGTGACTTCATTTACACCGTGCTGTTGGAGTGAAGGCTGCTTAGCCCCGCGGGAGCACACGTTGTTCTCTGGAGGGACGCGCGCCGCTCTCGCTGGAGGGGCGCGCGCTGGAGGGAGACTCATTACCGGGTTCTTCGGCTGCTTCACGTTTAAGCTGCGGTGAGCTGCCGAAAGCTGAGAGAGAAGGACCCCCACCCGGACCAGCCTGCGGACCACATTTATACCGATGTGAGCTGGTTAGCGCCGGCAGCTGTGTGCGCCAGCATCAACGCAGCACCGTTGAATGGAGGCTGTCATCTTAGTGTTCGACTCGTCATGTCAAGAGCGGCGGTGAATTAAAAACCCTATTTAAGGACACCGGCTCATGTGGAGGCTGTTCCATCCCACGAGTGCGAGTTGACACCGCTTGAGTGAGGATCGTGCAGTTCTAGTTGGTAATGAGTTATTTTCGCTTACCGTTGTGCCGTGATCGACCCGTCATGTCTAGAGCGACGGTGAGTTTAAAAAACCTTTATTTAAGGACACCGGCTCATGTGGAGGCTGTTCTGTGATCGACTCATCATGTCTAGAGCGACGGTGAGTTAAAAAACCTTTAATTAAGGACACCGGCTCATGTGTGGAGGCTGTTCTGTGATCGACTCGTCATGTCTTAGAGCGACGGTGAGTTAAAAACCTTTATTTAAGGACACCGGCTCGTGTGTGGGGCTGTTTCATCCCACGAGTGCGCTCTTATGTGTGCGGCCGCTGTGAGCTGATCCGGGCTTACAGACTGGCTAAAAAACAGACACTTGGATCATTAATGATGATTTATTTCAACTTTCGTGTCACTTTTACACACACCCTCCGGAGACCGTCATTTGAGAGCTTTCTCTCTCATGAGCTCTGCGATTGTTTGCCCAGAGCGCTGTCTTGCAGGCGAACTCTGGGGAAACGCTGAGCTGCAGGCTGCCGGAGTGCAGAGGGCTGGATTCTGACGGGCGGGGCTGGTGGTGGAACTCAGCGAGAGCCGCGGCCGTGGAAAAGTCGAAAACTTGCTCGCGACGGTCCCTCCAGCGGGGACGGGGTGGGCCGCGCGGCTTGATGAGGTGGCGAACAGCTTTTGGCACCTCCTCCGACTGTTTCACTTCGCCAGCATGGTTTGAAGCTGCTCTGAACAGCGCGTCCGCGATGGGCTTCATCAGGTCTTGTGCAGATTCTCCGGCAGCGAGGGGAGTAACGAAGCCAGGTGGATCGTTGGGTCATCGTCCTCCGCGCTGCAGTCCCCGACAAGGCAAACCGTGGGAGAGGCACACATGTTGAGCTGGCGTCAGCTGCTTACAGAGGGAGATCTTCGTCTCCAAGGCAGGTCTGCGGCCTTCAATCCCTTGGACATGCTATATGCTAGCAGCGCACGTTGTTGCTAGCTGCGGCTGCCTGAAAAAACACGTCGGTGGGCTCGATTGGAGAGCGTGGTCGCCGTCTGTGTTCCTCCGGAGGGACGGGACGCTGCTCCGACCTGGGCAGCTTCGCTCCGGAAGCTTCCGCGAGGCTTGGCTCCAGGGGGGGGGGTACCGAGGAATAGCGTCAGCTGCCTTACAGAGGGAGTTCTTCGTCTCCAAGGCAGGTCTGCGGCCTTCGGTCCCTTGGACATGCTATATGCTAGCAGCGCACGTTGTTGCTAACTGCAGCTGCCTGAAAACACGTCGGTGGGCTCGATTGGAGAGCGTGGTCGCCGTCTGGTTCCTCCGGAGGGACGGGACGCTGCTCCGACCTGGGCAGCTTCGCTCCGGAAGCTTCCGCGAGGCTTGGCTCCAGGGGGGGGGTTACCGAGGAATAGCCCCGCTCGGTGAATCCCTCAACTCTGGTGATGGGAGCGGACTGGGGACCGACTCCTCTAATCTACCAGGAAAGAACCGTCTGCGGCCTCGCCCGTGGAACGTCCTGTTGGAACGCGAGGCCGTATGGATCAAGACGGTGAGCCAGAGTGGAGCCCAGTGAAAAATAACCTTTCCGCCGATCATCCGAACTGGCGGGAAAAGGCGAGGGACGTAGAAAAAAGGGGTCCCTTCATGTCAGCCTCCTCCTGGGTTCCGCCGGGCAACCCCTGAGGGCGCCGTCGGCCGGGAGCGGTGTGATCGCCGATGCGAAACGAGGTGGGATGGGGTGAGCATTCACTCAGCCCCCCTCCACCTACACTACGCTCCCCAGGAGGGAAAGAGCAGCGGGGCTGCAGCTGAGCACGCCTTGCCCCGGAGGAACCATCCGGTTCGCCCCGAGGGTCGGCGATAAGAGGAAAACCACAAGATGGCGTTGTCCAGCGTGTAGTGACCTGTCACTGGGAAATGTTCCACGACGCTTACCTTGGAATAAGACTGCTGTCATCTTCTCCTCGGGGAGGAGAACTCACCGGACGACCGGAGGTCGACTGCCGGGCCAAGCATCTTTCGCAAAGGTTGGTCATTTACACAATTTATCTTCTTTGTTCTTCTGACAGTGCTATATTAGCTCGCTGAAGAAAAAATGGGAGCCGATTTCCCGCTCTTAACGTAATTTATACGGACCGGGTGGGCCCACACAGCAGGTGGGCGTGGACTAATTTTTTTCAGTGCTTATGCTCTGCATAACGGGATAAACCATCAGCGACAGCCTTAAAGGGCGAAGCCTATATGAAATAGAACAAGCTTTTTTTGTTTGTTTGCAGCCTCACTGAATTCTGAGTGTTTGCAACAAAGAGACTAGCCAGCCGTGTGACTAAACACAAAAATTTGAAAATCACAACTGTATTTTGTGTGCATGGCTTAAAAAAATCCTATCTTATGATTTCATTGTCCACCTCTGTCCACATCATACCTAACCCGACCTGCTTTGCACCCACCTCAGCAGCTGCCTCCACATTTATGAACTGCTTGGACCAAGTTTTGAATATTCAAAATTATCCATTTGGTTTTTAGATCTGGACGTTTGGGGCTTTAGCCAGATGTTTTCTGTCATAAGATGTTCTGTGCTGGTGTTAAAAAAACACACCTCTAAGCTCACTAGAAATGCCAAAACTGAACTGAAAAACGTCCAGGACAGCCACAATGACGTTCCAAATAAGACAAAGAACATCTGAGACTCAGGCCAGGAAATTAAGACTCCTGCAAACGTTTCAAGACATTTTGGAGACTCCCAAACAAACCGTTGTCTCCAACAATTGCATCCAAGTGAGATCTCGGCTTTAAAGAGTTACTTTACTGCCATCAGTGTCTTAGTTTAGCTTAGCTGAGGGTTAAATTAGTTATTTTAACAGATAAAAATCACCTCAGACAATGCAAACACAGAAAATCCACAGCAGCCAGATGAAGCCTCGGCTCTGAGACAAAGTTAAGCCGCAGTCAGTGACAGTGACTTTGACTGAAGGCTCATTTTTTCATGAAGCAGACAGAAACGAACAGAATGAAAGCGGACCTGAAGCTGAGACAGCAAAGTGAGAAGAAATCCACTGCGGATGTCTTGATGCGAGGAATATTGATGTGCTCATCATAGTCTCTGGATGCTTGCCATGAAAAGAAAGAAAGAAAAAACACAACTCCCGAACTCATCCACACCTTTGGGAATGAATCAATGCAGGTGATGACAGATGATCATTTTTTATGGATTTGAATTGTGTGAAAATAGTAGAGTGGCGTCGCATTACCGTCTTTTATATCTTTAAACTTCGACTTTTATAGCTTAATTAACCCCGTGGTTTTAAAACCGGCTTTCTTTTTATTAAAGGATTCACTTTAAAGTCCAAATCAATGATTTTGTCCCCTATCACAGAGAGAAGAGGCGATTTGGAAATTCCTCCGTCATCTTTCTTCTGAGCTGGACAAGTTTAAAAACAATAAAAACAAGTGAGTGACTGACTTCCATTTTGGTGTGTGGCTGTATTTTGGCGTAAGAAAGGTCACTTGGAAAAAATTTGGTTGCCACATAGAAATCCAAGATCCAAAACCAGCCATAATGGAGCGCAATCCAGTGTTTCTCTTGTTCTGGTCCCAAGCCCAGGCAAATGGCAAGGGTTGTGTCAGGGAGGGCATCTGATGTTAAACACTTTTGCCAAAACTAATATGCAAGTTCAGCCTCAAATATATATATATATATATATATATATATATATATATATATATATATA
>NC_056517.1:33840202-33868672 GCF_014905685.2 Nematolebias whitei
ATATATATATATATATATATATATATATATATATATATATATATATATGTATATAGTATTGTACAATATGTATATATATATTGCTTAAAAATATAGTTTTCTCAAATAATTGGGGTGGCACGTGGAGTGGTGGAAGATTAATCTACGGTGGACAAGGCCACCTTTGGCCACCCCCTGGTTCCGCCATTGCCTCTGGTGGCGGATAAAATTGTTCCCACCACTGTCAGGATCCATCACTGCACTGTCTCAGACAGGCTAAAATAAACCCAAAACAAATTAAAAACACCTACCTCTGTTCTTCTCCACAATGCAACTCCTACTTGAATTTATTGCATCAAAAACATTAAGGTTTACTCTCATTTCCTGTTTAATTTCAGGCCAGAAAACACTCATCTATAAAACTACGAACATTCACTTTTCAAATCCCCCATTGATGGGGGTGTCAGCGCACCACTTGTTTATGCTGTAAAAGGAATATACCGTATTTTCCGCCGTATTCATTAAATCTTTATTTATACAGGTTAATCCCACTGAGCCTCGGGGATTCATTTAAAAGAGAGACCTGAATTTTTACAAAGAGTGATGACAACAGTGGACAACAACAATAGACAATCATAAAGGATGCATACAAAAAAAAAAAAATAATTTTTAACAATTGAAAATAAAATGGTAATTAAAAGGATAATTAAAAGGAAAAGAAGCAAGAACAAAACGAAACAGCTAGATTATAAGGCGGTGTAGAAAACTAAAAGCAGGAACATGTCTGCACTGGTTTTTGTCAGGAACTTAGCAGATATTTGAAGCCACTTAGAGAGGTCAAGGTCGAGAGCTTCAGATCTTTTTGCAAGATATTCCAGAAAACAGCAGCAGAGTAGGAGAAGGCCCTTTTGCCTAGTTCAGTCCTTACTGAGGGAACACTGCAGGTAATGATGTCCTGAGAGCGCACGCTGTAGCTGCACTCACACAGAGACATGCAGGAGGAGATGTATGAAGGCAGTACAAGACACATCAGTCCAAAAATGTCTAATAAAGTGGAAAAAAACATAAATATATTGCTTTGCCGTATAAGTTGCATCTATTGCGTCACAACTGACGCGTCGCGTTTGTTATGTGTCACCGCTGACCACCCAGAAACGTGGGCCGGTGTTGTGCCAAAAATTGATTGGCTGCCAAATGGCGGCCGCGGGAGCCTGCGCGGGAGGACTTTAACAAGAATTTAACAAGATTAACACTTAAAAACAATTAGTTGTTTGCTCCATATTATAGTAAAGGTGTGTCTCAGTTGAATTTTTCCTTAATAAATGCACTTTAATGGTCAAATCAGCTGCATTTCGCCTGGGTAGTGCGGTGAAATGCAGCTGATTTGACGTTTTCTCCTGGAGTTCCAGAGTGAGATGAAGGTGGTTATTATGGCAAGCCAAGTTTCTCATTAATATCCACTTTTACCTATTAATGAGACACTTGGCTTGCCATATTGCTCGAGGGCCCTCTAGCAGCTGAAAATGGTAATGTTCAATATTTTCCACGTCAGAATGAATGAATTCGTCAGATTTCAGCCAAAAATTGGGTTATAAATATGAGAAAATAACACGTTAGTCGCTTCGGTGTATAAGTTGCAGGACTTGCTAATTTATGCAAAAAGGTGCAACTTATACGGCGAAAACTACGGTACCTAGTTAAAGAATAAATCATGAGATATTTTAACAGAATAACTTTTTGTTCAGTATGTGAAGTTCACCAAGTTATGACCATTTTTCATTTGCTAATGTTGTTCAGCTGTGGTGGCCATCTTGAATTTGGTTCTTTCCATGAGGTAATCAGTTGTAGACGTCCATCCAATGGCGACTTTTAGAGCTTCATTCAAATCTGGTCGGTGCTTCATGAAATAAACACACAGACCAAAACATCCTGGCTCAAACCTGCAGATTTTATTTTTAGAACCTCGTTAATCTAATAGTGATTTAGTTCCTTCTCTTTAAGATGTCAGTTTAGCTATTCGGTTATTTCAACTTTTACGTTTTATCAAACGGAACCTGAGTTATTGATACAATTTTCAGCACACAGAACCGTGTCAGGTGAGACCGAACCAGCGTCTGCAGATTGTTCTGCGTTTATATGGAAATGAGCTCAGAGCCTCCATGTTGGAACATGAAATGAAAATGTCACCTTGGTGCTGACAGAAGGCAGCAAATGACTTTAGTTTTGCTTCTCCTTCGTCTTTCTTGTGAGAGAGAGTGAGGAGAAAAAAAATGATGAAAAGCGGAGACGCACTTAATTTTGTTCTGCAGCGAAAAGGCCAAAGAATACAATGCCTTCAAAAACATGTTCCTTTCATTTTTCCTTCAGACGCTTTTTAAAAGGTGCTTCTTCTTAAAGGAAGAAAGGAGCAGAAAACAGACGCCTCTTTCATTTTATCCTCCACAGAACGAGTATTTTTAAAAAACACCTGGCATCCAGAACCAAATGTGCCTCGAAGATTAATGACATCCAGCTGAACTTGACTAACGCGGGTTAAGAACAGTCTTCTTTGGTTCATCCTCAGAGCAGAACATGTTAAAATACATCTAAATCCTCTCTAGAAAATATAAATGGTACATCTCACCGCAACTCGCTTGGACTCTCAGGTCTGCACAGTCAAGGTGGTTTTTGACGTAACTTCAATGACGCCTCGACGTGGGCGGGATCGTCGTAGTACTCAAAACGTCACGTTTTTCTATCGAAGGCGAGCAATACAGCAATTGGAAAAATGGTAAATTAGTTTATCAACACTCGCCATCGTCTCAGTTTTCAAAAATGCTGTGGTTGAGTTGAGTCCGACTGCTCTCCACCGGTCATAATCTGTTAATTGAGACGTTTTGGTCTAGCTTCGCCTAAATTCAATTCAATTCAGTTTATTTAGCCCCAAGTCACAGCACAAGTCGTCTCATGGCACTGAACAGAAACATTCATATATAAAAAATAATAATTTAATATTATTTATCTGAGGAGCAGCTTTGAGTTTAACTCCATCACAGAACTCTCATCTTGAGCAAACATGAAGGTGACAGTGGAAAGAAAAAACTCCCCCACGAGGAAGAAACCTTTAGCAGAACCAGGCTCAGGACAAGCGCCATCTGCTTCGACCAGCTGGGTTTGAGAGGAACAGATACACAATGGCAGGTCCACATGTTTAAATAGAAATAGTATCAAATGAAAACTATTCAATTTTAACAATTCTTTTAAAGAAATTAGGTCAGTTTGTCCTCTAGTAATCTAAGCCTATAGTAGCATAACAAGCCAACCCTAACTATAGGATTTATCAAAAAGGCAAGTCTTAAAACTGGACAACGTGTCAGCCTCACAGACAGAAACTGGAAGTTGGTTCCACAAGAGAGGAGCCTGATAACTGAAAGATCTTCCTCCCATTTTGTTTTTGGAAACTAGGAACCGCAAGTAAACCTGCAGTCTGAGAGCGACACGCTCTGTTAGGAAAATATGGAACAATAAGATCTGTAATATAAGATGGAGCTAGGTTGTTGAGCGCTTTGTAGGTTAGACGTAAGATTTTCTTTAAGAAATTCTGTCGTCAGCCAACAAGCAAGGAAACGTCTGCACCTCCACATAGCACCGTGGCGCTATGAAGAGATGTTTTTAGAAATAAGTAAATGACAAAGACATGCTGCAGTTGCGAGGTTTTAAAACTTGTGGGTTTGAGATCTTGTAAATTACATTTCTCTCTGTCCCAATGGCGATTTTAACCTCTTTTTCCGGGTGCTTAAGAACGCCTAAATCTTAACTCAGCACCCCATAAAAATTAACAAACCATCATTATGATTTTGTAAAGAAACTCAGTTCTCAAACCTTAGACTGAAGTATTGAATTTGAAACCTATATAAAATCTATGATTTTTTTTGCATGAGTCGCATCCTCAACGCCGCCTGTCAATCAATCCAGTATACTCGTCAGCAACTGACCAATCGGCAACCTCAATTTGTCCCCAAGCTAAACGCCCCTTACCTTCAGGAGCTCCACCCCCTTTTCATCCAACAACATTGTTGGGGTTTTGCAATCCAAACGCTTTGCAGTCAGAGGTGAACGGTTAAATTAAAGGTTTATGCCTAAAGCTAGTTGTGCTTTGTTTTATATATGTTGCAACTTCTGGTTGTACAAGTTTAGTCTTTGTTTGCTATGATCCTTTTAAAGTCCCATTTATGACTGAGCTCCTCGTTTACGGCCATACCACCCTGAACACGCCCGATCTCATCTGATCTCGGAAGCTAAGCAGGTTTGGGCCTGGTTAGTACTTCTCACTAACCACACCATGTGGTGTGTTGTTCAATTCAAGAGCCATTGTCAGTAGTGGGGGCTAGGTCAGATCCTAGAATCACCCCTGCTCTGACCAGTCAGTGTCCTGCAGTCTGATGGTGTCAGATCTTCATCTCGACTCTGCTCAGCTGGAACCATTGGTTCAGTAGATCCTAAGAACCGAGCTGGAAAAGATGGGATCGCCAGACGGAAAGACTCTGAACCTGCACCGATTTGACCCGTTTCTGGTCAAATTGCGCCCATGGGAAAAGGCCTTTCCAACGTGGGGCTGAGGGGGAGAATCGTTCAGGAGCCTTTTCTTCACTTTATTAATAAAAAGTTCCACACTTTCAAAATGGTGGTTATGTTGTGTAAAGTAAAAACTTAATTCTGGGTTTTTAGGCAACAAATCAGAGAAAACCAAGGAGCTGAATAGTCGAGAAACGCAACTGAGACAAAGGAAAGACCCTGAGTGAGCCGGTGATCGTGAAACAACAATTCAATGCGTTCATTCTGTTAATGAAACAAAAATGTATGAAGCTTTTTCTTCAGCTTCTCATCCCACTTCTGTTGGCAGGTAATATTCCTGCTCTATCTCACGGCACGTCACAGCGTGTAATGTCAAGCGGTGCCACTTGCCCTCTGCTGACACAATAATTATCTACCGGCGGTGACCGGCGATGTTTTGAGGTTGTCACTCCCACCGTGGGCAATCTTCCAGAACTCTTCATGGAGATGAAATTCACAATATGTGAGCGAGAACCAGAGCGAAATGGAGATGAGCTAAAGCAATCGACGAGCTCGAAATTAGCATTTGCTTGAAGCCACCTCTCACTTCAGTGAAACGGAGCGAAGGAGGATTTCTCTCATATATGTTCATCAGATTAGAGTTCAGGCAGACAGGAGCTGGGATTTTCCAATAAGATCAGAATTTCTCAAAACAAGATGCTGGTGTCGAAGCGTCAGACAAAATTTAAAATATTTTTGGTTTTTAAATAGAAATACTTCTAGCATTTAAAAAAATTTTTTTCTTACAGTGTGAATGTTTATGAAGCAGTCACTCTTTTGTGATCCATTTTTCTTCCATGGTTTTTGGCGCAATTCTCGTCCCACAGCTTTCATCTATTTCAACAAATCATAAATCAAAACGTTCAGCTCTTTCAGAACAATCCTGCTACGACTTTGGTATGGGTGCAACTTTAGCTTTTAGCTTTTTCTGCCATTTTCTTCTCATAGAAAATGAATTGAGCTCATTTTACATCCTTCACATCTTTACATCTGTTTACAACCTTTTACTTCTCCTTTCACATTTTGTTCTGCTTCAGCTTCTTTCAGCTTTCTTCTGCAAATGTTAACGTTTTAGCTGGTTTTTTTTCCCAGCGATTTTGTGCTCCTTTCAGATTCTTTCTGCTAACTACAACATTTCTGAGCTTCTTCAAACTTATTTTTGCTAATTTCAGCTTGTTATGTTCCTTTCAGCTTTATTTCTGAAAGTTTCTGCTGTTTCTGCTATTTAAGCTACCATTTAGCTGTTTTATGCTAATTTAAGGTTTTTCAGATAATGCCACATTTTTCTTTAGCTCATTTCAGCTCTTTCTGCTTCCTTTTGGCAGTTTACGCTTCTTTCAGCCTTTCAGCTACTTTTCAGCCATTTGTGTTTGCTAATTTCAGCTTTTTTTAATCTACTTTCCTAATTTTCTGCTAATTTCTGAATATTTAAATTTCAGCAAATATGTGTTATTTCTGCTTTATTCTGCTATTTTACACTTGCTCTTTCATTTCAGCTATATTCAGCATGTTTTAGCTAATTTCAGCTGTTTTTCAACAAGTTCTGCCAAAAGCATTCACACTACATTTTCACCGGAAATCTAATTTCTCTAGTTTTGTTTGACTTTTATCTGATAAAATTGCCCCAAACTGCAGCTCAGACAAGCTTTTTTAATTTTAAGGAAACAGGTATTTGTAAAATAGCTAAACATGCATCAGTTAGCACTCAGAGATTATGCTGGGAATGACTCTCAGCTACTACCACACCAGACTTAAAGCTTAAAATTTGTAGAACTGACATTGCCATTAGCTGTGGCAGACATCTTGAAGAGGATTTACTCTGAAAAGTAATCAGATGAAGATTATTTCCTTAAAATTCAGTAAGATTTGCGCAGTGGTTCACGAGATATTTTGCTAACAGACAAACGCAGACACTGTCTTTGATGGTGGGCAACAGTAATTAAAACATTGAAGAATAGCAAAGCCTCTGCGCAGAGCTGTTGTTGGTTAATGCGCAGATGTCGTTCCTGTTCGACACTGAGGTTTGTGGCCCCGATCCAGCATGAAGAAACGTTTAAATTAAATATGAGCCCGATTAGAATATTGACGATCGATAACGCAGGTGAACCAAATTAGCTGAGAGTAATTTAGCTAAAGCAGAACCGAACGCAGCCGCATCGCAAACCCACATCTGGATCAATAAAGTAAAACAATAAAAATATTAAGTGGAGCTCTTAGAGTAAACTGAAGCCACTGAACGCAGATTAGGTTTATAAAATACTGATGACATCATTACACCTAATTAAATTTATCAGCTTTTCTAATCATCATAACTCTGAAGCACTGATTGAAGCGACAGCATTAAAGCAAAGAGAAAAGTTTACCAACCAGGGAGCTGTGCCCGTCAGCGAAATCTTGGTTATTGCTCAATTTTAAACCTTATGCAAAGTGCCAATACATAAATATATTAAAGTGCTTTAGATTCAGTTAGCAAAGTCATGTTTTTACAAGTAATTTTTGGTACTTAATAAGTGATTCAAGTGGTAATACTGTGCTGACTTTTGGTAGCGATTAGCTGTACAGCTTTCATGAAATCCCCCAAAAAACAATTAAAGTCCAAGTATCTTCATTTCCATCTTCTGCTGCTTATCCATAGTCGGTTCGGAGGCAACAGGTCCAGGAGAGAAACTCAGATTTTCTTCTCCCCAGCAACATTCTCCAGCTCCTCCTGGGAGATCACAAGGTGCTCCCAGGCCAGAGAGGATGTACAATTCCTTCAGAAAGTTCTGTCTGGCCCGGGTTCTATTAACCAGTGGGCTGTGCTTGTCAAACCTCCAAAGGGAGGAGTCCTAATTAGAGGCCTGAACCACATCAACTGACTCTTTCAGATGCAGAGGAGCAACAAGTTCCCCCTGATGATGGAGCTTCTCAACATCTCTAAGCCTGAGACTGGCCACCCTACAAAGGAAGCTCTTTTCAGCTGCTTGGATCCTGGATCTGGTTCTTTAGGCCATGATCAGTGCTTAATTTGACTTGGATCCTGCTGGAACAGGATCCGAGTACGCTCTTATTTTGACAGGGTGCTTTCAGTAACTGTTTGCTCGGATCCGGCTTGACTCCGGTAACTCTCACGCTTACTACTAATAAAGTTATGAACAAATATGACCGCCTTGAACGAATAAAACTTAAATTGGATATGTAAACTGAAAATAATTACATAAACACTAATTTTAAACATAACAGCCACTTATGGATTCTTAATATCACATACGAGCTGCCTCTTCAAGTAACATTTCTGCTTCTACCCTTAAAAAATCTCCACCCACTAAAAGAGTGGTGGGGGTGAGTGCCGAGCTAACCAGGTAGTCGTACGTGGGCAGGAGCCCACAGGCAGCCGCAGGCAGGTACCTGGAGGTTTCTCATATGGAGTCGGACAACAACGAGCAGGGACAGAGTCGAGCTTGATGCCAAGCCCAACTTACTGACAGTCCTGTCAAGTAAGGGGGAGAGGGGGAGGATCTTGACAGAAGTGGAGTGTTTACAAATGTAGGTAAACATAGATGTTTAACAACCCGTTAAAATACACCAAAATGCAGGAAATCGAATCTATAGCCATTGTGGATCTTTTAAGATTGTTTAGTTGTGGCAGCCATTGTGAATTGGATTGAATCCATAAGGCAATCATTTGCAAAAGTTACATCCACGCTTTCATTCAAATATGTCCAGTAGTTTATGGTGATATTTTGCTAGCACACTAACATAGACACAAACATTAACGTCTACATTCATCTTTCAGCAGCAGACAGTAATACTGTTTTTAAAAAGCAACCTGTTGCCTATGACAACTTCCTGTGGACGTTCTGTTGACATCCTGTCGTTAGCCGCTTAGCTTAAAATTAACATCGGCTAAACTCGGTTAAATCAACATTTCTGAACGGATTTCAAGCTAAAACGTGGCGTTGTTTCAACAAGCACGACTTCTTTGCATGAAACATGAGTTTTGGGGACATGTGGCAAATTTTATTTAGTGATTTTAAGCACAGAAAAGGCTTCGGTTCAACAGAGCTCATTTCCGGGTCACATGACTGAATCTACCAATCATAACAGCGCGGGGGTGGGCTTTACATCGCTGACATCAGAGGAAGTGACGCAGACACGTCTCTCAGCAAATCAGGGCGACCCAACACAGCGGTTTTCGACCAATCGCTGCTCGCCATTTCAGCTATCTTTGTTAGCATTAGCCTGAAAAAGTCCATCAACTTTTCGTCTTTTAAACTGTCAAAATGCACTATTTTCTGTTAAAAATGTAACAAATCGACTCTCAGCTTCACGGAGACGGCGCTCCGGTCTTAAAACGTTACTCCAACCATTTAAAACAACTCGTTCGAACTTATCAGAACCGAGCCGGGCCAGAACCTGGTCTGCAGCAGAACCTCCGTCCGGACCACAGTTTAAACAGAATAAAGCGTTTTAACTCAAACCCAGCTTATGTTACACACAACAGACGTACAATTTCAGCTTTCATAAAGACTCATTGACTCTATTTCAGCTTTCAAAACATCACTAGCTGCAAGCATTGCTGTATTTTCTCCAAGCGTCGCAGCTGCGCTGCGTTTCACACAGCAGAATCTGCACTCTTTTCATGCCAACATGTAAAATCCAATTGTTACACGAATACACAGTCCATTTATGAACCTGTAACGGGCCACCAGTATGTAGACAAACGTAAGGGCCACCAGATGTAGATCCACGCTGGGACAAAAATGCTCCTCTTTCAGAGGATGAACGTGATTATCGTAAATGGGGTATGCGTAGGACACAAAGATATGGGAACCAAGAGGACCCATATTATCAGGGGAAGTCCAAAGAGGAACCCCCAAAAGACGTACCTAACCCTCCCCCACCTCGGACGAAACGAACCGAGGCGAAAAAATCACAAAAGTTCCAGAAACAAGGCCCTACACCTCTGAGCTCGGAAGAGACAGAGAAACTACAAAGGTTTTTAGAAACTTTGATACACGCTGAAATGGGAAACCAACCTGGAACACTATGTAGTGATGTGATCGCTACTAAATCTGAAGGCGCGAATGACAACATTACAGATGTCGGTGGAACACACCAAGACATTGCTGTTGTTGCCTCCAACAACCCCTCATCGGACAAAGGGGGGGTAAACTCACACACAAACGATGATGAGTCATCGCAAGCTGAACACTCAGAACCTGATTTTCATGATGTTGAACTAGGCATTCCAGTTCTGGGAGGACTCCCAGATAACCTGGTACCGAGTCAAGAAGCTGGGCCAGTATGTTTCACGAAACCAACACAGGCCATAGCTCTTTTCTCAATCAAGGACGTCGACCAAGGGCCTCAAACCTATGGTGTCTTACCCATAGACAGGTCCGACGACTCAGAAAAGGATTCGTTGGAGCTCCCCAAGGAGCAAGAACCCTTATCAGTCTCATCACAGATTGAACAGGTGGTCGCTCAAGCCGACACTCTGACATCTGATGAAGAAAGAGACAAACTTCGCCAAGTTCTTTTAAAATATGAGAAGTCATTTTCACCTGACCCAGACATCCTCCAACTTCAGAAGTTGGATGATCCTGCAATTAAATCGATGATACTGTATCTGACTGACCCAGACAAATACACTCCATCGAAAGGTGAGCTGGATTCCGATCCAGACCTTAAAGTCCTCTTTCAGCTGCGCAAACAGTTAAAACTACTCAAGGACAACCTAACTTTAGCTCATGGAGCGACGTCCTCACCCGTGTTCGCGGTCTCCCATGACCGAAGGGGGGTGACGCCAGTTAGGATAATGCTACCAGACGCGATAACGTGATCAAATCTGACATCCAGAGTGAGTGGCGCACCGAAACGTCGTTTTCTAGTTGCTTAATCACTGCTTTTGTCAATGTTGAAACGTTGTTTTACTGGTTGCTTAGTCACTGTTTTTGTCGATGTTGAGACATCGTTTAATTGGTTTTTGGTATTGTTTCTGAACACCCCAAGTAAGAATGAATTTTGTGTGTAGTTAAGTTAGAGACTAAGAGGCCTTTAACCATGCCAACATGCAGTTCATTCGTTAAAATGTAATCTTTGCGGAGTCAATGTATATTAATGCTACCTTAAGTACCATAATCTACATTGGTCTCACAACGCTTAAGCCGAACTTACTCGAACAATTCTATTCGGGGGGATAGCTAATTCTTTTTGATGAGTCTCGCCATAGACTTCCAAAAACATTTATGGGGAAACCAAACACCCAATCTCAAGTCGTTCGTCTAAAAGACAACAGACAATTGAACCAAACTATATTTTGCCATGTAAAGCTAACTTAAACCAAGTTAGGAATGGAAAAATAGTTTGGAACACTCTTCTATAGGCATAAATCCCTATAGTTACCCTTTTCAGCATGTTCCACCCCTTAACTGGTAGCTGTAGCTGTTCCCAATCATAATAGCTTACACACCAGGTGCATATAGTTTAAGGCCTTATGTAAAATCCCCTTCATAAGCCCACCTTAAACCGCATAATTGCATGTCACATTGAACCAGAACGGCACAGACTGGACATCCAACCAGCGACGACCTTCGCTGGAGGAGACCTGCAATCCTGACGTTGGTCTCCACTCTTCATCCAGTGGCCGCATCTTCAGTTCAATTCAATGGAACCCCTCTGTATGCTGATCAATCAACACTTCCATTCGTTGTGGATTTACCGTTGTGGATTATATGTCTTTTTCCAATGGATTACAGACTCTGTTTCCAAGGGTTTAAAGCATTGCTACAATGGAATTACCAACAACATTATGGAATTACCATCAACACAATGGAATTACCAAAAACATTGTGGATTACATCCTTTGACTTTTGTTTTCCTTGCTGGATTACTTTTGACTTTTGTTTTCCTTGCTGGATTACATCAAGACCAGGGACATTCGAAGGCGTAAGTTCATGTTGGAATTCATCCCCATGGACAGGCGATGATTTCCAAAGGGGGGGACTGTAGTGAACTAAGCCTGAGGTCAAATCCTGACCTTAAGGACCTTATGGGACAGAAACTGTCATTTCATTGATTTGAATCCAGAAATACAGGTTGACCCATCCTGAGACTTTCTTTCTTGAATTAATCAAGTGAAAGAACACTACTTTCTATTATCATTACTATTTTACAAATGTTTGATAATCAAATTGTGTTAGTTCAAACCATTTTTAAATGTTGAAGCGAACTAATCATTTTTAATTCAACTGAGAAACAGTAATAATGATTTTAAGCATATGTTCATCTACACATACTACTTTCAGAGATATTGCTTATAGTTAATTACCCGTTAAATAAATTATGTTGAGGCAACTGTGGCTGAGTGGTTAGAACAGTTGTCCTCAAAGGCAAGGGTTCGATTCCACCAGCAGTCACATGCCGAAGTGCCCTGGGCCTGGGCAAGACACTGAACCCCTCATTGCCTCCGATGTGTGTCCCATCGATGTATGAATGTGATAAATCACTGATTATTCTTTGTATAGATCTAGTAGAGTGCTGTATGAATGGGTAAATGAGGGCACAGATTGTGTTGTAAAGAGCTTTGAGTATCTTGATAAGACAGAAAGGTGCCATATAAGTACAGTCCATTTACCATTTACCATAAACTGTTATAGAGGATTAAAGAGTTTCTTCTTCTTAAATGTGAGAAACAGCAAAGAATCATTTTCTGCACTATCGTCATGATCCCGGATGAGCCCCCAAAAATGTTATTGATAAAAATATCTCAAAGAATGCCTAATTAGTCCAGACAAGTGCAACATTTTAAAATAAAATTTAATTAACAAAAAACAAACTTGTATAAAAACCAAAGGGAGTTAAGAACCCAGGTCATAATAACAACAACAATAAAAGAATGAGTATTTTGTAAAAAATACAAATCAGTTGACCGTCAAATCCAGGCTAGAAGTCTGAAGCTACTGCAGATCTTTTCTAAGAATCTGTTTTGGACATTTGACATGAATCTCTACCAGAACGTATGTTGTCAAACATTCAGACTTCAGCATTGTGAGCGGAATACACAGCCAGGAGGACAAACAGCCGCCCACAGCAAGATCAATGCTAACCGGGTTCTCTGCTGAAGCCATGTTGATGTGATTACGTCCCGCTGATTGGATCTTTTTTTCTTCTTTTGGTGCACGAGTTGGGATTCGATGGTGATTCATGTGCTTCTGTTTCTAAGTGGCACTCGTAGCCTTTATCCCTGGATAGGGAATCAATGACTGACAGACGGCTGAAAGAAAGGCTCTTAAAAGCTAAATCCCATGGCCATGACAAAAATAAAATCAATTAATTGCAAGTTGCTGTCTTATTTAGGTATTGACGGTGGTTTATTGGCTCGTTTGTGTAACATTTTAGCTTTAGGGGTACATTTATTAATTTTAAAGTTTAGGAAGTACCAAAACAGTCATACATTTCTTTAGTTATCAAAACTTGTGCTTGTACTAATTTATGTCTGAACAAAACAAAAGGACAATTTTTGCCCCGTTTATTGCTCAAAAACATTTTTTGAATAAGCCAAATTCATTAAGTATATTATAAATCCTACATTTTAAAAAACTACAGGCTGTGATGATTCCAGAGCGAGACGAAGGTGGCCTCTGTGGCAAGCCACATGTCTCATTAGTAACCACTTTTACTTATTAATTAGACATTTGGCTTGCCATATAGGTAGAGGGCCCTCTAGTGGTTGAAAATGGTAGTGTTCAACATTTTCCAGGTCAGAATGAATGAAATCGTCAGATCTCAGCCAAAAATTGTGTTATAAATATGGGAAAAAACATCAATAAGTCACTTCGCAGTCGCAGGCATGCTAATTTATGCCAAAAAAAAGGGCGATTTATACAGTGAAAATTACGATAAGTATAAATAGCTCTTCTATAGAAATAATATTTTCTTGTCCCTTGCCCCTTTGAAAACACTTAAAACCTTGATTAAATTGGTAAATGAATAATATAGATAAATAATAGAGCACCAGCATGAAGTGAACATAAAAATGAAGCAACAATGTTGGATAATTCTTTACAATGTAACACATTTTCTCTTATAAAAACATATCTTCATTTACTTGTAATATATGTCAAAGTTTTAAGCTATTGCATCTAATTCTCAGTTAACAAAATGACTTGCCATACATTATTTTGACCTTTTGTAAGACACAGCAACCCGTTATATTATTGCATCAACCACAAGTTATTTATTTTCCCCACGACTTGCCACAGATGTTTTAAATGTTTAGAAATTTTATCAGATTTTAGAAAAAGGCCATGCTGTTGATTGATGAAGAGGCAAACCAAGAAAAAAAAAAAAGGCTCTAATTCAGTTAATTGTACAGATATTAAGCTAAAATTTCATGTGGCAGTAGCTGAAAATGATCTCCAGCACATATTCTGAGCACAAATGGATTACACAAGATCTTTATTTAAAACCTTGGTATGCAACATAACATGTCTAACATGTTAGTTCATGGTGTTTTGGAGTAAAACGTGCTGTTCTTAGTCCACCTCTGTGAAAACCAGACTCACAGGCGTATCTGAAACTCACCATCAAAGGCTTTAAATAACATTTTGCATTAAATATTTTTTCTTTCTTTCTGAAGATATAAATGTTGAGGAGGAGGAATTTCCTTTCACATCATTCCATCATCTTATCGCCACTTTCTGCTGATGGAAATGCCAAAGGGTGAGTTTCAAGCCTTCAGAGAGCCTCACGCTGAGTGTGTGACAATCCTGGCTTTACTTTCTGAGATGCCGTCGTCACATCCATCCATCATAAAACCTCTATTAGAGTAAAAACTGAAGGCTGGAGGTGGGGCGTTGAAGGATGGGGCCTTTTATCTTCATGATTGGATCAATTATCGGCACAATTTTCCATTTATCGTCTCTGAAATGGATCTACCTATATGGAAGGAAATAATTTGGATTTCAGTGAATAAATTATTATATTTCTCACAAACAGGATGACATAATCATGTCTTACATTTACAAAGAGACAACAAAAAAATGGCTTCATGCTGCATTTTCAGACACTTGGGTGCCATATCTGTTCAAGAGAGTGAAGTTATCTGTTGAGTCAGTGAGGCTGCGATCATTATTCATAAAGGGGCTTGTGGGGGTTTGTATTTCATGAATACTGCATGTGTGATACTGTGACTTTCACCACTTTATTGGTCTCAAATAGAAGTAAAGATGAAGGTGCCCCAGTTTGAATTTGCTGTTCATTGCAAATCATTTTTAATAAAATCCTGGCTGCCATCATTTCTAAATCTTTCTGTTTAAAAAAAAAACTTACAAGAAAAGCTACTACTGCCATCATTTCCTCATTACACAACGAATTCAGCAGAAATATAACCACAGCGAGCGACAGTTTTTAATTTCTCTGTGAAAAACCACAGAATTCTGTGCAAAAAAATAACAATAATGCAACAATAACGGTGTAAAGGTTTATAAAATGGGAGTTGCTTTTTAAAGATGGCGGCAGCTCCCTTTGCTTTTGGTACTGCTCAGATTAGTTCAAGTTCAAGTCCAAGTTGGTTTTATTATCATTCGCATCACATGTGGTACATGAGGTGGAACAAAATTGTGCACACAGGGTCCCAGCTACACAACAATAGCAAAAATATAAAGTGTAAAAAGAAACAGTGATAAGAATCTAAGATATAAACTAAGAAATACACTAAACACTAATAGTGCAAAACAATACACCGAACAACAGCAGCACGAACATGAGTCTGTGTGAGTAGATGAGTATGAGTGAATACAGCATGAAATAATCAGCAGCATGAGATCAGCAGCACATTTCACCAATCAAAGTGGCATTACAGTGATTTTTCTTGTTTTTCACAGTGATTGTCCTGGTTGGAGATTCATGAGTCTAACAGCCTCAGGGTAGAAGCTGTTCCTCAGTCTAGTGGTTCTACACTTAATGCTCCTCAACCTCCTGCCTGAGGGGAGCGGGGCAAAAAGTGTGTGTGCTGGGTGAGTGAGGTCCTTCATGATGCAGGTGGCCCTCTTCCTGCATCTGGAGGTGTACATGTCTGTGATGTTGGGGAGACTGACTCCAACATCTTCTGTGCAGCCTTCACCACTCTCTGCAAAGCTTTTCTTTCTGCAGCTGTGCAGCCTCCATGCCACACGTTGATGCTGGAGCACAGGATGCTCTCCACTGCACACCTGTAGAAGGAGGTGAGGACTGAGCTTCCCAGACCAGCTCGCCTCAGCCGCCTGAGGAAGTAGAGTCTCTGATGAGCTTTTCTGATCAGGCTGGTGGTGTTGTTGCATCAGCTGAGGTTGTACCCAAGTACTTGTAGCTGGAGACCACTTCCACCGCAGATCCTCCTATGTTTGGGGTAGTGGTGGTGTAGGTGTGTTTGGTCCATCTGAAATCCATTAGCCATTAGGTTAATTAGCCATTAGGCTAAATTACCCATTAGGTTGTTAATTTGGTCAGAGTTAAGCTTAAATTTCTGCAAACTGGGAATCTTCAAAAAGCTACTGTATCTACTAGTAAGGTAATGGTTGTACATGACTTCCTGGAATGCCATTTCAAAAGGTTAAAATGTATGTTTTTCATATTTTACACCATCTCAGTTCATTTTTTCCCACTGATTCACCAAACCTATTCTGATCCTTCTCATTATACGACCATCAAAAGTGGATGTACTATGGTATAGTCTCCGTCTGTAAACTTTCTCTTGTCCCGCCCATAACTTTTGATCCACTCAAGATAATTTAACACAACCTCATATACATATGCATCACCACTGGACAAAGTATCACATACACATTTTGTAACTGCCATAATTTATTTGCTGTTTCATGTTTATATGGCTTGTACTGTTTAATTATATGTAGTTTTACAGGCCACCTGTAGATGGCGTTGCATTCATCCATCCATTATCTTTTACCCGCTTATTCCATTTTGGGTCACAGGGGTCGCTGGTGCCTATGTCCAGCAATCACTGTGCGAGGGGCGGGGTACACCCTGGATGGGTCGCAAGTCCATCACAGGGACACATAGAGACAAACAACCACTCACTTTCTCACTCACACCTAGGGACAATTTAGAGTTACCAATCAGCCTAACATGCATGTTTTTGGTCTGTGGGAGGAAACCGGAGTACCCGGAGAAAACCCACGCATGCACGGTTGCGCTCTACTCGCTATACTCTGAAAGATCACTTGTGGGCGGGATGTGATCGGCTTCATCAGTGACTTATGAACAGCTCAATGGAGTTTAAAGGCTTATTGGTCTGTGCGGTCATTTTGCGGAGGCTATAGATTGCTGTATAGTTGTATAATAGTTTGTTGGCGTGCATATAATATGTCGTATGTGGTACTCGTGTTACTCTTGTTTTGAATCCATCGGGTCAAAGGAAATGTTTTACCATTTAAAGCCAATTTATTGTCGTGTACTCCGTTCACCAGAAATGATAATGCGCAGACACTTTTCCACGATTTTGTTTATAAAAATACAAATGTTTTTTCTTCCACAGTGACATCAGAACATCAATAGTTTACACGGCCATCTTTAACAAAACGGAAACGGATTCTTAAATTTTACATTGTAGCAAATTTGCTGTCGGTCTCTTTCAAACTGTAAATACAATTTTTAAATATACTTTAATAAATAGATAAAGCAAACACTGTTGAGAGCAAATCTGCAACATAACAGCTATATTGTAGCAAATTACAGCAGACAACATGATGGGAACCATGCAAAAAGCTTCTTGGAGGGTCTTTGGCTGGGAAACAACACTTTGCAAATAAGGCATACCAATCTGATCAGCAGCAATGGAAATGTAAAAAAACATTTAAATAAAGTCACTGGCATCCATGCTCAGTTCAGCAAAAACACAGAGCCAAAAGTCAGAAAGATTCAAGTAAAGATACCAAAGTCTATTTAAGCATTGTGTTTAAGAGTCGTCTTCCGTTTTTATGACATGAAACAAGGTGACATTAAAGATCACCTGGTGTCCATTATTCCAGGCGTACAGCGCTCTTTCCCTGGCGTTATAGTCAAGCATTGAAATGTGTAAGTACTGGTTGTGGAAGGGAATGTCTATATACTCATATGTGGACGTCTTAGTGGAGTAAGCATAGTAAACCTTGGCTCCAGACAGGTGAGAATTAGTGATGTAAAGCGTCCCGCAGATCATGAACGACTCTCCTGCATTTCTTTTGGAGTACTCCGTGTTCCAGGTCTTCAGAACCTGCAGGGTGTCGGGGTCTATCTGAGAGATGACTACATTCCCGGCATTTTGGTTGGTTGCGTACACGACCCACATTCCCAGTTCGTCGGCCATGACGTCGATGTCAGAGTATCCGCCCCACGTGTACGGGTACATGTTGTGGAAGCCGGCAAACTCCAACGCTCGCTGGGCATGCACGGTGCCTGTCTCAAAGCTGTACTTGACGATTATGTTGCTCTGGTACTTGTTGTAGTAAAGCGATCCATTGTAGACAATATGGTTGGTTCCCTCCCATTTAAATGGGAGACTGTAGGTCCGAGAAACCACTCCTGCCACAAAGTCTTCTGTCGTCTTGTACTCGCGTACAATTTTGCTGTTGGTGTAGCTGTCCATATACCAAATCTGCACCACAGAGAAGGGAAGAAATGGATTGTCAGGTCTGATGATCATGCCACAATCAGCCACAAACCACTGTCACAGTTAAATGACCAAAAGGTAGACAGAGTTTTAAAAAGTCGTTAGTCTCCTGCCAACCTTGGAAGATGACCCTGCTTTACCTTAAAAAAAATATTCTGCAACGTGGATGACTTTTACTGGGTCTTGCTGAGGCCGTCAGGGGCTATCAAGATTTCAGCAGCAGGTCCACATCTGTTCATTCCTATAGGCTATAAATCAGTGAGGAACCCTTAAGACCTTCTACGCCCTCTGAGAAGGCCCAAGAATTCATCATATATGAAATGTTGCTTTTAATATTTTTACATTTATTTTATATAAGATTGCGTCTCTGCTTTTTGCAGATGATGTGGTCCTGTTGGCTTCATCAGGTCGTGATCTACAGCTTTCGCTGGAGCGGTTCGCAGCCGAGTGCGACACGGCCGGGATGAAGCTGAGTTCCTCCAAATCCGAGGCCATGGTCTTGCGCTGGAAAAGGGTAGAGTGCCCTCTCCAGGTCAGGGAGGAGGTCCTGCCCCAAAAGGAGGAGTTCAAGTGGGAACACCTTGGGATTACCCTGGAGGATCTGGACCAAGTGGCTGGGGAGAGGGAAGTCTGGGCCTCCCTACTTAGGCTGCTACCCCCGCGACCTGACCCCGGATAAGCGGAAGAAAATGGATGGATGGTATATTTTCCATGTAGATTGTCTTGTTTTTAGATTTGTCTTTAAGCTTCTTTGCATTTGAGCAAGACATGCTTTTAGTTCATGAAGATAGAGTTATCCAATCAGTTTATTTTAAATTTGCATCTCCAGGTAGAAACAGGTTTGAAGGAGCGGTCATTGGTTAGGACTTCACTATCAGTAGAGAGGCTAAGTTCGTAAAAAGAGTCCTTAGAATGAATTTGTTTAATACCTAACACGGACTTTAACCAATCAAAATGTTGGTTAAAAATGTGGGCAGGGCCAAACCACAGGGCTCTGAGACTTCATGAAGGCCTTGCAAGGCATTTTTTTGGATTATGTAGATTTGTTATGCATTTAGCTGCTAACTGTAAATTCAAAAATCCACACTGAAATTGTAATCGCTCTAAAAAGTGAACATTTACAAGATAATGTTCAATATTTCTGTTGTATTTCGGCTTCATCACATGATGAAAATTTACAGAATGGATTACTGTTAAATTTCTATGTGAATTATTGAAATTACATGTTGTACTTGAACACAAGAGATTGGGTGAGCCTTCTAGGTAGTTTCGGGACAGAAATAGCTGGACTTTTTCAGGTTATGTGTTAAGATGCGCTGTTGGTTTTTCTGCTTATTATTGGGTTGGGTTCTAAGTTTAATTTGTTGATACTGTAAAATAAGACACTATAAGTCAGATGTCATACGTGATGCATAAAAAAAGGAAGAAAGCACTTCCTGTTTAGCGAGGTCCCATGTTGAGCAATAGAAACTAAAGTCATGTAAGCGGACCATGACTTCACAGCTCTATCAATGATAGCATTTATCAGGTTGCTACAATATTGTGTCCTAACTGAGAGCTGAGGTCTCATAGTCATGGTTTACATATGCTACAGCCCCATCACGCCACATGTTGTGATAGGGATAGGGTGTGCTGCTCAGAGACACCACGAGATGTGCAATGACTGGAGATTGAACCTGGGACTTTCTGGGTCCCGAGTCAGCTGCCCTACCTCTACTCCATCTAATAATGGAGATTTGAGTGAGCACAGGGCTTGGGAAATGGTGCAACCATGAGTGTAAAATGTAGGATCGCTGTGGAAACAAGCTGCAAATATACATACAATGGTGAGTGTGCAGGATTTCATGGATGCAGAAACTGAATAAACCTATTTCATACAAGCTAAGAGCCTAGCATAATCATGAACACATACACACTGGTGGATGTTTTCCAAATTTGTCCAAATCCAGCCATGTTCTAACAGGTCATGGAGTTCAAGGAGAGCATAGCAGGGTCATCGCCATGTGTTACGTGACTCATTTATGAAGTTGATTTGTTTATTTTCAGTCAACAAAATATTATTATGCCCTTTTTATTCTGCTAAAAACCAAGAGCTGTTGTAATATTCAGCAACACAACCCAGACATAATAAACACTGTGCAAGTCTTGGAAAGCATCTCGGTGTTGTCATCACTCACCCGGTTGTTTCTGCTTGATGCAAGCGGATCAGTCATCCAAGCCCCAAACCGAGTTCCAGATGTCTTTATTGTAACAGGTCCAGTGATTTTCATTAATTTCCCACACGCTGTTAATAAAGAAAAAGCAGAGATAAGATGTGCAGGGGAGGCTCCAGATAGATTTCTCAAGCCAATTTCATGCTTGTGCCACCTGAGAGTGAGGCCTCTGTGCATACTAAGATAACACTGGCAGCAAGATGCTTCAAAAACGCCACGCCTAATTGTGCAACTGCTGTCTGAAGCCAAAATCTTTTTTTTTCTTTCTTTAGAGCAACTAAGTGCTTAAATGCACAAACCTTTCAGAGCTTTAAGTGAAACTCCTATAAAAAAATACCAATTTAAACAACTTTTGTCTTAGCGGAAAGACACAAGAGCAGTGTAAAGCAAGTGAAAGCACACTATTTCACATAAGACTTTCTCTGAAAAAGCAGTGATGTAACTAAATGTTAAGGCTGCAAGCAGCCTCACTTTCTGCTCATTAGGAAGCAATTAGGAAGAACATGTTACTCCTTGTTGCTGTCTTTAAGTGATTCTGGAGCGTTCTGCTCTTAAAAGCTACCAATCCTCTGAAGAGCTGACAAGAACATGAATAAATTTGCCTCTTTTTTGTTTCACAGGGAGAAAAGCTGAGAAAAAACAAAACTATTCACCGCTTGTTTTAAAAAAAAACCAAAGACATAACCAAGCATAAAGATTTTAGATAAGGATGCGCTCAACAATCCGTAAGTTTCCTTGGAATAAATAACTACCACGGTAGTACCTATTTTTTAGGTCTAACTCATCTGTACATGTAGGTACAAGGTCAGCCCTGAAGTTACACCACGTCCTTTCTATTTATGTATCCCCTACGGTTATTTTCCTCTCTGGTACCTTGTGATACTAAATGAGGGAAGGGGAGGTTTGTGGCAGTTTTTAACTTCTTGCAATATTTCTCATGCTAGCAATTCTTCAGGCATTAGTACAAAATCGGAGCTATTTTTCATGGTGACTTCAGAAAACGCTAGTTTTATAAAACACTCGCCTTTAAAAAGTTCAGCACCCAGACAGAGAAGCAGAAATGAACTGCTGATCCCATTATAACATGGTTAGACCCTCTCGAGTCAGAACTCAAGAAGAGATTTGATGCAGAACTATCAACTGTTTAATGACAGACTAAGTCTCTTTGGTTCTCAGGACCTGGTGGGCCACTGGAGGACCTCAACATGACGTGTGGACAGGTGTTGTTAAAAAAAAAAACTGTTCAGAGTGCTGTCTCAAGAGGGTTAAGACACTGGCATAGTACTGTGCCATCATGGCCCAGTGAATATACCCTACTTCATTGTCCCCACCAGGAGTCACCTGACTCTCCACAACATTAACATGGTTGGTCCTCCTCCTATGATGCCTCCAAGGACCCGAAAAAGGTCCTCCATGATAATCCAGAACTAAGATTTACTGCAGAGCATGATACAACGCCACTTGTCATCAGGTCATATGTTCTGGTTACAGTTCAACTCCAAACTCACCCGTCTCTGCTCTGGTGTTACAAACAGGTTTGCAGTCTGAATAGTGACCTCAAAGTCCATAGTCTATCTAGTCATCGAGACATGTATCAAATGAGACAAGAGGTCAAGAGTCAAATGCATGTCAATATCATGGGAATGATGTGGTCTTTCGTTGGTAATCTTTGTGGTGTGTGTGGATGTCATCATGGTTCCAAAATCAAGTTACTTGTGGCAGCTGTGGATGAGTGGTTAGAGCAGTTGGCCTCCAATGGGAGAGTTGGGGGTTCAACTCCACTACCCCTCATTGCCTTCGATGTGTGTCCCATTGGTGTATGAATGTGATAAACCACTGATTATTCTTTTTATACATATAGTAGAGTGCTATGAATGGGTAAATGAGGGTACAGATTCTAGTGTGAAGCACACTGAGTATTTGGATAAGATAGAAAGGTGCTATATAAATACAATCCATTTACTGTGACTTCTGTATGCCCCATACACCTGGCCATTACACAGTATGACATCCTGTCCTCAAACAAACCTAATGAACCCTTGTTCAACCCCATCGAGTGCTAGTAATGCATCTACGAAGCATCTTTGACTGGCTGAGGACACAGTTCTGTCCTTTGGTGCCTGTTCTAGGGGTGGGGTT
The DNA here is from genome assembly GCF_014905685.2 of Nematolebias whitei. Taxonomy (NCBI): domain Eukaryota; kingdom Metazoa; phylum Chordata; class Actinopteri; order Cyprinodontiformes; family Rivulidae; genus Nematolebias; species Nematolebias whitei. Next base: position 33,862,757 of record NC_056517.1, read on the forward strand.
TCTTGCAAACCAAATCACACCCATTACTGGTCTGCATGTGGACCATCCAAATACACACATCCAAATTCTCTATTCTAAGTGCCTAACTTTTCTTATCAGAGAGTGTTTATGGATTCCCTTGGGATTTTAAAACTGTAATTTAATTTAACACAGTAAAACGACTCACTCAGTTTCCCCATGCAGCTGCGGAGCCTGTTGTCCAGTCGCAGGACTCGCTGATAAAGCTCGTCATAGTCATAGACACCAAGCTCCTCCTGGATGCCCGTCAGCACCACAGACAGGTTCCTGATCTCCTCCTTGAACTGGGAGATGAGCGCAGCATCCATCTTGTACTGTTCCAGCACAGGGATCAATGGCTTCAGCTCGTCCATCTTCTCATTAAGCTCCTGCAGAGATGACGGCAACAACAACAGCAGAAACAGAAAAAAAAGAACAGAGATGGACAGCGGTGAAGAATTCAGATTCTAGATCCAGTCAGGCAGACCAAAACTACACAGAAAACATCTGACAGAAGGGCAAATCATTAACCACCAACATTATGTTAATGTTTCCTTATTTGTGGTCTGGAAATTCAATTCAATTCAAATTCAATTCAAAAATATTTTTTTAATCCCAGAGGGAAATTATATGTTGCGGTAACTCATCATCCTGGTTTCATTAATGAGTTGTTCTAGATGCTGATGGCTGTGGGCAGGAAGGATCTCTTGTAGCGGTCTGTCCTACAACGGATTTGAAGAAGCCTCTGACTGAAGACACTTTATTTGTATGACAGTCTGATGAAGAGGATGCTGAGGGTTGTCTATAGCTTCCCACAAATTATTGCACAAAAGATGTACGACTTTATATTGATTCCACATACTTTTTTTAATTCAGTAAACGTGGGAACAATGATGAAGCTAATCTCTGCCTACTTTACCAAGATGGTAAGTTTTAATTTCAGACAAAAATACGCATAAAAAGAACAATAGCCGTGACTCCAAATCCTTGTTTGAAGATGTTTTACACTGTGTTGTCATTTTCAAAAACACCTGAGGTGTAAGGCTCCCACTCCCACTGTGAATCATGGGATTGGGACTACATCGAAAAAAAAACAAAAACAAAACAACAAAAAAAAACAGTCAGTGGACATGTGACAAACTGGTCTCGTAGTTTCCTCAAGATCTCTAAGGTTCAGGATCAGCTAGGAGATGCTGATTAACAGATCATCATGGGTGGGACTACCTCGAGAAAAGCAGGAATTGTTGCTGCTCTGGAGCATACAGGTATGGATTAACACACCCAGCAGAAAACCTCTGACACCAGCTGTCAAAAAAGGTGGTAATGGGTTAGTGGTTTGGGCACCTTGCAGTCACTGAGTCGACCATGAACTCACCTGTAGACCAAGATTTGTTAAATAAAGGTCGAATGAATGAAAACTGACGCTAAATGTTGATAAAACCAAGGAGACACTTTTCCACCAAGCAGAAAGTTGGTGCCAGCAGTTCTTCCATTGATCACATCCATTCATGGTGTTCCTATTGAGCCTGTGGACTCATAAAACGTGGGAATTTGAATTGATGCAAATCTCTCTTTTAAGCCCCACACTGAAAACCATTTGAAGAGACTGAATTTGAAACTAGGACTCTATTTCAGGACCAGATCTTGTTTAAGTTTGAATAAAATCCCTGGAAATGAAAGGAAATGGCTGGTAGCTTCCTTTCTCTTACCAGTTATTGATTATGGTGACATTGTTTATAAGAGTGCCTCTGGCAGCTCTTTGCAGATGTTGGATGCAGTCCAACATGGCACTCTGAGGTTCATAACTGGTTATAAAAACCACACCCATCACTGCACTCTGTACTCATTGGTCAGCTGGTCATCATTATCTACATGAAGGCTCTTGCACCGGTACATCTTCATCTATAAATCACCACTCTGTCTGCTCCCATCATATACAGTATCTCCATCTCTCAGTGCAGTTACAGCGCTGCTCCCAGTCCTTCATTATCTGCAACATTCTCTTAGTGTGGACTGAACTTGGCAAACAAAAAAACAACAAAAAAACTCTTGCTCTGATCTTGTAATCTGGAACACCTTGCAACAAAATCTGAAGTTGCAGCTATCCAACAGTTGAAGACTAGGCCAAATTGGGTCCAAGAACAGGACAATGATTCCAAACCCCTAATCTACAACAGAAAGGGTCAAGAAGAAAAGAACCAAGGTGCTGCAATGGTCAAGTCAGAGTTCAGAACCTCAACTTGACTGAAATGCTGCGGTGGTACCTGCTGAGCAGAAACCTCAATGATCTGAAGCGATGCTGGAAAGAAGAGTGGGCCAAAATCCCTCCACAGCCATGTGAGACAACAAGAAAACTGGTGAGAGGTACTGCTACTAAAGGAGGTTCTACAAGCTACTGGATCAGGGGATGGACCCAGATTTGAACATGCTGGTTCAGTTTTTGTTAAATATATGTATAATGTCACAGTGGGATCTGTTGTGTATTTTTTAATATTTGAGGTTAGGTTTGAATCGTTTTAAAACGGTGAAGGTCAAAATGTACTTTTAAAAACTAGAACTCTTTCATTTCCAACTCTAGAACTCCTCTGCTCAGAATGTCTTTGCAATGTAAACAATTACAAAAATCAGTTTTGCTTGTCTTAATAGAAAAATGCAATGCAAGGATTTATTTGTGATTACCTGAAAATTTTTGGCCATGGTGGATTTTCTGTCGTCTTCAATCTGCCTGAACTTGGTCCTCAGGCCTTTCATCTGGTTCTCCATCTTCATGACATATTGAAAATCCCTCTGGGTCCGCAGGTTCAGCACCTCGATGGACTGAGACATGTTCTGCACCTTAAATACGATCACAGAGCAGGATCAACCATGGCTTCAGACACAGACCGAGCCTCTCTACAACCATCAGGGGTGTTCATTTTATGTTTCTGGAAGCTTGATCAACATTTTGTTTGTTCTAATGAATCATTTCGACTATAATCACCATGACTAATAAGTTAACGTGGATATTTTTGGTCATTTTTTAAGCTAAACCACTTAGTTAAAAAAAAAAAAAACACCTTTCATATTTGGAGAAGCTAGCCATAATTGGTAAAAACAAATTAAATTGACGGCACAGCGTGCAACAGATGCGATGATTTTTTTTCAGACTTGCTCTTGACGAAGACGGACACTTTCTTTTCCCTCTCCTGCCTCCCTCCTGTTTTTGCTCTTATCCTGTGAATATTTCTCAGAGCCTCTCTTTACACATCTTCCGAATCATAAATTATGGATCTGGTCAGCTGGTCTCTCAACACAATCGATAAAATGTTCTCGATGAGAAGACGGGGTGCAGGAGAACCCTCATGCCCTGAAGGGACACACAGCTGGATATATCATGGATTCCTGGGGTGAATGGAAGATGATGTGTTTGTCCGTATTGTCTGTTGAGGATGTTGAAGACACGTACATAATTGGATTTAGCCAAGGTCAAGGTAAAGTGGTGGCCATTTTGAATTGGGTTGACTCCTTAAGCAGTCATAGATAATTGTTTTCTGCAGGTCTCATTAAAATCCATTGAGTGGATCCTGAGCTATAATGTTGAATGACTCCAACAGTTATGAGTTTTAAAACTAAAACTCACACACGCAGTTAGTGCTCTGAGAATGTGTTTGGGATGACTGTCAGCTACTAACATTTCCTCAATATTTGTAAAAAGAAATACTGCAGTATAGCCATCTTGTTATAAAAACAACTGGGTTTTCACCTTTGAGATTCAATTCCCGCCCCCAAAACAGTCATTTAATTCAATTCAATTCAGTTCAATTCAAAATACTTTATTAACCCCAAAGGGAAATTAAATGTTGTAACTCGTTATCCTCGTTTCGTTTGGAGCTGTTATAGATGCTGATGGCTGGAGGCAGGAAGGATCTCTTGTAAAGGACCGCCCCACAATGGATCTGAAGAAACTGGCCGCAGATGCTGTCCGATCTGTCCACCCGGGCTGCAGGACCGCCCAAATGTCAGGAAGAACTCCTCCCAAAGTGATGGCCGCTCCTCCCAGCAGTCTGCCGAGCTCCTCATCACTGCGGACAGCCAGCTGAAGGTGTCAGGGAATGATCCTGTCCTTCTGCTGTCACGAGCCGTGTTTCCTGATAGTTCCAGGATTTCAGTGGTCAGGCACTCGAGCACAACCAGCAGGTAGAAGGGAATGCATCTACGGCGCCTCCTTTTCAACTCATTTGAAATTTGAGGCTGTATTTGAGATATTATTTGAGCTTTTGAGATGTTAATCAGCTGCTACCGGTTGTAACAAAAAAGCACCTTGTTGTTACGGTTATGCATCATAACAAATGTCTAAAATTAAAAACGTTTCAGTAAAAATCCTTCCAGCTGCACAGCATCCGATAACATAGGAACCAATCATCCAAACAAATGTGACTTATATCCAACAAAAGAGGAATTAAAGTTTCTAAAAACAAAATCTCAGAATGAAAGTAACAGAGCTGCTCCAACATGCAGCCACCCCAAGCGGCGCAATTCTAGAACTCCATAATGTCGTGTCGTGTTCTAAAGAAAATCTCAGCTTTCCCACCAAAAGGAACCACTTTAACGAACCATTTTAACAAAATAAAACAGGGAGCAAGTTGCAGAACAGAATCAGATGATACAGAAACACACACACACAGCCAATTAAACAAGTAATGACTAAAATAAAATACCTGAACGAATGAAGTTTGGAGACTTGGCTCCTGTTTGTGCGTTCTGCACTGCAAAGGGAAATCTATATAACTCTTTCCATCTGCTCACCTTTTCCAGCAGTTGTTGGAGCTGCCTGCTTTTTGCGTCTCTGGAGCACAGGTTCTGCTCCGGTGCCACCACGGTGCAGATGCAGCGGCCGTCAGCATCCTGAGCCGAGCTGTACACCTGCCAGCCCTCCTTAGGGCCGATAGTCTGCAAAGAGACACAAAGAAACCAAACACACACAGGTTAGCCTGCACATTTATGTATTAATATGGCATATTTATGTGACTTTGTAGTCTTCAATTTAGCGACAAAGATGTGCGTTTAGGTCTTGATGTACGCATCTCATCAGTAGAAACACATTTTTTTATATTAATACAAAAAATATTATTTAAACATGTGATAATATTTGTAAAAAATGTCTACTGTTTTTGTAATTTGAGACTTATTTTCATAATAACTGAAGGCTACAACAAAACCAGAGGTTAATTTTCAAAAGTGTCCAACAAATTTTGTTTGAAAATCCAAATTAAAACCTCTTTTTTTCTCCTTTTAAATCTCAGCAGAGGTTTTTATTTTATTTATTTTAATCTAAATGTTTCAGTCATGACAAAACTGCTCAAATTAAACAGGATTTATTGGGAGCAGCCATGATGGAATTATACATAGAAGACAGAGATCCAGAATCTGCTGAGTCATTGGTTGCCAAGGTGATTCCCGCTTGTTCCAAAGGGAGGAGAAAGGCAACCCTTTTTTTTATAAGACAGGCAGACACAAACATTGACAAGAAATTGAGCCTCGAGCTGTTGCTGTGCAAAAACTACCAAGTTGTATTAAGATAAAATAAATACAAAAAATGTTTAATAACCTGTGGCAGAAACCTCCAGTACAATATATGTGTTAATTAATTTATCCTGAGGTTTGAGTTGCTGTCCAATAAACAACAACAGAGACTTAAGACCCCAATTTTTGGTGATTACCGTGTACAAACATGGATAAAAGTCAGTGAATAAGAATTAACTGACACCAACAGCCTTAACTACCCATAATTTATGTATTTTAGGATAATGGTAAATGGACGGCACTTATATAGCGCTTTTCTATCTTAAGATACTCAAAGTGCTTTACACTACTAACTGTGCCCTAATTTACCCATTCATACAGAACTCTCTCTCTCTCTCTCTCTCTCTCTCTCTCTCT
>NC_056517.1:33871672-33878775 GCF_014905685.2 Nematolebias whitei
TATATATACAGTAGTCCCTCGTTTATCACGGGGGATCTGTACCCTGAAGACTTGCAATAAAAGAAAAACCATGAAGTAGGAATAGTCGTACAAGTAGTAAGTAGAAGTTTATTTTATATATATATATATATATGAAGGAGTTTTGAATCCTTCCCACACTCTTGCAATATTCTAAACTATGTTTCTAAACGCTCCCAAAGAGCACAGAATGTCACGATTTCAGCTCCCTGCCTCCGCTGCTCTCAGCCACCTGCAAGCGTTCTTGGCCACGCCCACTTCTACACTCTGCATGGAGAAGAGCTGATCAGCTGCAGCAGGAAGCTTATCCTGCAGTATGGGCTGCACAAAGGTGCAGCGGGTGCTAAATAATTTAAAATAATTTATTTTAAATTAAAATTCAATGCTGATCGTGCGGCTCATCCATCAATCCGCCAGTTGTGTGTCATGTCCAATCTTATTTTGAAAAAACGCGATAGAGCGAGTCCACGATAAACGAACCGCAAAGTAGTGATCGAGGGATTACTGCATACATACATAATATATATATGATATATATTGATATATGATATATATTGACACTTTATCCAAGCTGCTGATTTCTTACCTTAAGCTGCTGTATTTATACCCATCTGCTCTCAACAGACTCATGCGCAGGCTGCTGTTTAATTCACTGTATTATATTATATTGTTATTGTTTTGCTTATATCTCAAATCCTTGCATGCTGTTGTCTTTTTTTATACTTTATATTTTTGCTATTTTTGGGTGTAACTGGGACCTTGAGTACACAGTTTTGTTCCACCTCATGTACCGCATGTGATGCGATTGACAATAAAGAACCTTGAGCTTTGTCAGTTTTAAAGACATTGACCCAAAAATTGGGGGCGGCACGGTGGCTTAGTTGGCAGAGTGGATGCTTCTCACAAGAAGGATGCCAGACTGAATCTTGGGACCTTCTCTCTGCATGCGTGGATTTTTGGCCAGGTATTCTGGTTTCCTCCCACAGACCAAAAACATGCTGGCCTAACTGGTAACTCTAAACTGTCCGTAGGTGTGAAAGAGAGAGTGAATGGTTGTTTGTCTCATTTTGTCTCCAAGTGTCCCTGTGATGGACAGGGTGTTCCCTTTGACCCAAAAAGGAAGAAGTGGGCAACGATAACGGATGGATGATTCGTTCCATTTAAAGCAGGCTGTTGTATTTTTCTCTAATCTAATGACGAATGAAGAAGCTCTGACTCTGAGACGTCTTGCGTTGATTAAAAGGCTCTTCCTTCTCCAGTCAGTGCATCCTTCAGGTGCAGTGTATTATGTGCAGTAATAAAATCTAAATTCCAGCCATAATAAGGAGAGTAACCGGGGGCCGTTAGCAGCTACTGCGTAACGACCCAGCTGGCATAAACCAGAAGGGAGAACCACCCAATGCAATTATTTCATTTTCTCCTAAAGCCTCCTGCGGGGTTTGTTCTGTACGCTGCAGAGGGAAGAGCTGCTGAACCAGACCAGGCCGCACCACAACAAACACTAATCCATGACATTAACGAGCTTTAACCACTTGTTTTGCTTCTCCTGCTTGTTAAACAGTTATTGTGGGGGGGGGGGGGGGGGGGGGGGGGGCACAGCACAAACACATACATTTTAACGCCTGCCTCCCTGAACAAAGCCACGCTCCGTCACCGCAGAGTGACATCTTAATCATTTCCACGCTCCGTCTAATACCATAAAAGGTTTCGCAGATCAAACAGAAATGTGGAGGCTGAAAGGCCGAAGCAATCTGCATCCAGCTTTGTGTTACCAAGAAAGAAAAGAAACAAAGACACACACACACACGTGTACACACACACTAAGAACAAACGTCAGAAACAGGTGTTTTCACTAAAGATGTCATGTTTATAGTAATCTAAATTAAAGAAATTACATTTCCTGCAAAAATGCAGCGTGAATGCTTATTCCAGAAGAACTTGCTGAAAAACAGCTGAAATGTAGCTGAAATGGAAGAACAAGCCTACTTTAGCAGAAGAAAGCAGAAAGGACACACATTTGCTGAATTAGGTTTAAATGAAAAGAAGCGAGCATAAAATTTTGGGAATTAGCTAAAAAAAAAGCTGAAATTAACGGAAAAGGGCTGGAACGGCTGAAGAAAAAGCTTAAACGAAGGAAGAAGGAAGCGGAAAGTACTGAAATGAGCTAAAACATGTGGAGTTAGCTGGAAAAAAAATGAAACAGCATGAAAAGAGCTAAATAGTAGCTGAAATAGCAAAAAAAGCTGAAACTAGCAGAAAAAAGCTGAAAGGAGCATAATAAGTTGAAATGAGCATAAAGAAGTGAATTAAGCTGAAAGAAGGAGAAATGAGCACAAAATAGTGGAAATTATCAGAAAAAAGTTGAAACTAGAAGAAAAAAAAACACCTGCTGAAAAGTAGCTAAAAAAGCAGGAAGAAGCTGAAATTACAAGAAGCAAGTGGAGAGAGCACAATGTTGCTGAATTAGACTGATAAAAGTAGAAACGAGTGCAAAAAATGTGGAATTAGCTGAAAAATCTAAAATTATAAAACAACTAAATAGTAGCTGAAAAAGCTGAAACTTGCAGAAATAAGCTGAAAGGAGCAAAACAAGCTGAAATTAGCAGAAAGAATCTGAAAGGAGCACAAAACAGCTGAAAAAAAACCAACTGAAAGTAGCTGAAAAATGCTTACATTTGCACAAGGAAGCTGAAAGAAGCTGAAGCAGAACAAAATGTGAAAGGAGCAGGAAAAGGTTGTAAACACATCTAAAGATCTGAAGGATGTAAAATGAGAATTCATTTTCTATGAAGAAAAAAAAGTGACAGAAAAAGCTAAATATCTCAAAGAGCTAAAGTTGCACCAATACCAAAAGTCATAGCAGGATTGTCCTGAAAGAGCCGAACGTTTTGATTTATAATTTGTTGAAATAGCACAAAAGTTGTGGAACGAGAAAGATGCTGAAAAACATGCGGAAGAAAAATGGATCACAGTAGAGAGAACGCTTCATAAACATTCACACAAGTTAAAATCCGAGTAGTACTTGGAGGAATGCATATCACCCGCCACACCTGGTTTCAGCTAAGATCTTGGAGAACACGTTGAGGACAACTCTCAGCTACTACCACAAAAACACTTAGCTCATTATCTGGCAACCAGTTTCAAGCAGTGAAGCATCATGTTATGAACTCCAACAAGTTTTTATTTAGTTTCATAAAAGATGAACTGAAAATGAAGAAAAAAAAACAAAACGTGTTTGGACTCACTTCCTGTCGGCCACTAATAATTAACTTAAATTAACTTAAAATGGTCGACAGAATGAAATGGGAATCCTGTGGAAGATTATGAACCATTAACATCTTACCTGTCCGACATGGATCTTTGATCGACCTCGGTTTAGGGAAATTAATTCCTGACCCAACCGACGAGCTAACGATTAACTTAAGTAGGTAAGAGACCAAAGACGACAACCGACGTCTTAAAGCAACTTGAAGCTAAATTAATTTTAAAGAGATTAACCAACTTTTTAACTTACCGTTGACGCCACTGTCAGTTTGATCGAGAACACACATCGATCACATCAGTTCTGTTGGGTTTTGCTGGACATTTTTACCTTTTAACTACAAATTTGTTCATTTTAGCTTTTAGCTACTGTTTAGCTAGCAAATAAGTGTTTTTTTTCTGATACAAGCTTTTACTTTTGTTTAGCTAATTGTAGCTTTTCAGGGCTTTTGGGGGGGCTTTAACATATTTAAACAAATTCAAGTAGCACTTTTTCAAAAGCTTACATAAAAATATTTAGCCATTTGTCAGTTTAATTAGCGTCAGCAGCTAGCTATAGCACTTCCAGTGCATTTCTGTAAATAATTTCCAAATATTTCTGCTGAAATGCCCATGTTATGTAATGAAGCACATCGATTCTAATCGTTCTGCAGAAATATTGGATGTTCCTGCAGGAGGTGCCCCCAGGCTGCACAGGAAGTGCTACAGCTAGCTGCTCCTACATATCTTGTGGGTAGATACTCGCTGCAAAGTCATGAAAACTAGCTAATAATAATCATAATAAAGTAAGAAACAAAATCCGCACAATATATTTCCAATACTGATATTTAACATATCTTTAAATTAAAAATTTGTAGGCATAATTAGTGAACAGCTGCCAATGGCCACAATCGTTTGTTTACAAAACAGCCGAAATGACTGAAAATAGGTAATTAATGCTCCACAGAAGACGGCAGTTTTGATGTAATGGTTCATATTTACTAAGATTAAAATATGTGTTTTACGTTGAGCAACCAAATTTCTGAAAAAAGACGGAAAACTAAACAGTCAAACTGCACCGTTCGAGTTCAAGATGACCGTTGTTGTGTTCAATTAAACAGATTGCAACAAATATCTTTAAAGCCATTAGCTCATCAGTCAAATCAAAATAATTCAAATTAGATCATTAAAAAACATTCTTTTAATCCCTAAGGGGAAATTACTCGCAGTATTTCCTAAGACGTATCCAAGGATAAATTAAATTACACATTTAAAGCTCAATACTGCAATAATGGAAAACAAACAAATAGCCAATTAAAAGAAGATATTCTGAGCGAGCAGGTGAGGTTTTACAGCCTGGCGACTACAAGCAGGACGCATTTCCTGCTGCCAGCGAGTCCAAATGTCCGTTAAAGTCAAGTTTTCCAAACTAATCTCATTCAAAGGATATCATGAACAGGTAAGATATTAACTGTGCATACCATTTCCGCAGAACCGCGCTTGAAAAAATCCGAACTATGACTTTAAAACTAAACAGACTGTTTTCTGTTAAAAACAGGTGGAAGGTTTAAACTGAATAATGTGGGGATGACTCAGCTAAGATTCACATCAGTTTATTTAAAAAAAAAAACACGATCGTCCGCTTTTCCCTTTCAGCAGCGGGCGACAGTGAAAGTAATGAAATGCGCAAGTGGCTGAAAAGGAACAGAGAAGAGGGGAAAAAAAAGAGTTTTAGAAACTGATAAATAATTTAGAAATAAACTCTTAATCAAATCAAAGTGACAGTTCTAAATATGGCTTGGAATATATTAAATATTACAGGCTTGTGTTTGAATAAATATTGTGTTTTAGGTTTTAATCTGCGCAGATCTGCTCAGAGATTAAATCTGCAGAGATTTAAACTTCAACAAATTCCTCCAAATAATAAAACGGGTGCGCAGTAAGTAAGTAAGTAAATAAGTAAATAAATAAATAAATAAATAGAAAATAAAAGCCGCCGCAGCTCTTTTTCCACCCGTTACCTGGGTGGGTTAAAGGGAATAAACGTCCGGAGTTTGGAAGCGCATGGACTTTTGGCGCATCTGCGTGAAGAAAACGCGCAGATCCGTCCAGGACTCACCATGGAAGGACAGGATCCGAAGACCGTGAGGGACAGGACGGGGTACAGGACGCTCACAGGGACCCGCATGCTGACGGAGATCTGGTGCCGCGGGGTGGGTCGGGGAGGTTCCGGAGCTTCCTGCCTCTCTTCAGGGACGTGGAACCGCGGGGGGAGCGCTCTGACGGCGGCAGCGCGGCATCACACCCACCGCTCCCTGGAGCTCCGACTGAAGGAGGCGAGGAGGAGGAAGCAGGAAAGTTTGGAGCAGAGGAGGAATATTCAAATGTTGCTGCTCCTGCAGACTGCAGGGAGGCGCAGTGATGTCACCATCCATCCATCCATCCATCCATCCATCCATCCATCCATCCATCCGAGGTTTCACATCATAATAAAAATGAAATGGACCACACACCGAGTCTAGAACCTCCTTCAGCAGCTGTTTGTTTGTCTCTCTTGTGGTTGTGGAGGAGTTTTGGCCCACTCTTCTTTCCAGCGTTGTTTCTGTTCATTGAGGTCTCTCCTCAACTCTCTGAAGGTCCCACAGCGTTTCCATCTATTGGACTTTTGCAGCACCTTGGTTCGTCTCTTTTTGACCCGCTCCGTTGTAGATTAGCTGCTGAGTTTGGGGTCATGGACATGTGGTCTCACATTTGTCTTTAACCTTTTGGCCTTCAGAGGAGTTTGAGTCCGCTCAATGATTGCAAGGATCCCACATCATCACACCTCCACCCTCGTGCTTCACAGTGTTTTGAGCTATGTATGTTGCTGTGCATTATGGGTAAACTCCAGGAAACCCATGGGACATGTGGAGTGGAATAAACTCACTGGCTTACAGAGGGAAATGAACGAAGAGCAAACGAGTTAAACAAGTTTTTCAATAGGTTTGACTGTACCCCAACACAATGAAAATGACCGCCATGAGCTCTGATCCAGTCGCTCTGCCACGCACCCCCACCTTGACAACCATCAGAGCCATCACCACCTCGTTCCCCCACCCCCACAGGTCTGCACATTACAGCGAGCCAGGTGATGAGAGGGCTGGAGAAGGTCAAACAGAGAAAGGCTGCTGGACCAGATCAGCCCTCGTGTCCTGAAGGAGCGCACCAGCCAGCTCCGTGGAGTTCTTCTCCAACATGAGTCTGCACCTTCAGAGAGTCCCAGTGCCTAAGAAAGGACAACCTGTAGCTCTGAGTGACCACAGACCAACAGAGGTCAGATAGTTGTCTATCCATCTGGAGCAGTCCTTCAGTTTGGCCTTCAGCAGCCTGAATGGTGGATGGTGATGAAGGCGTTGGAGAAGTTGAAGAATATGATGCTCTGTCCAGGAAGGAGTATGCTTTCTGCAGCAAGCATATGATGACATCATCGACTCCAACCTTTGGCAGGTATGCAAACTGCAGAGGGTCATGTGATGAGCCAATACAGGTGAGCTAGGACTAAGACCTTCATGATGTGAGAGGTCAGCTCCTGGTGAGATGGAGAGACAACTATCTGAATCCATCCATCCATCCATCCATCATCCATCCATCCATTCATCTAGCCATAAATCCATCCATCCATCCATCCATCCATCCATCCATCCATCCATCCATCCATCCATCCATCCATCCATCCATCCATCCATCCATTCATCTAGACATAAATCCATCCATCTATCCATCCATCCATCCATCCATCCATCCATCATCCATCCATCTAGCCATAAATCAATCCATCCATCCATCCATTCATCTAGACATAAATC
>NC_056517.1:33881775-33887765 GCF_014905685.2 Nematolebias whitei
CATCCATCCATCCAGCCATCCATCCATCCATCCATCCATCCATCCATCCATCCATCCATCCATCCATCCATCCATCCATCCATCCATCCATCTCTCCTCAGTTACTTCCATGCAGATTTAAAGGGATATTCCTACAGGAAGTGACCCAGGTTGTAGTGGAGGCGCTAGAGCTAACTGCTGCTGCCTTTATTTACAATCATGTAACTGTGTAAAGCAAAACTGAAATTGGTGTAAAACTATAAAAAGTATTGCTCAAAGGTCCAATTAAACGGTTGTCTTAGTTAACAGTCTGTTTTTAATTCTCCTGCTGCCATTGGGTCAGAATGACTCACAAGGCTTCGGTCCTAACTCTGAGTCCTTGCAGGTGATTTTGACCCGAGGGCAGCAGGAAGGTTAAACCGTCAAACCAGGAATCTGTGATAAAGTTTACTGAAACCCAACTTTCTTCTTCTTTCCTGAAGTCTGAGTCTGTGAAACAGCCTCCAGAGCTCGTTGACATTTTGTGAACACATTAGCTCAGATTACTCCCACACCAAATTTTAGGTCAATATCTGTAAAATGGACCAAGTTGTAACCAATTAGTGTTTTTTAAGGTCAGTTTACTGTCTAAATAACTTTCTGAAGGAAGTGCTTTCTGGCACAGAAACACATTTTAAGAATGTGAAACAGGCTTGGCAAAACTAAAAATCCATCATGCATTCTTACAAAATAACATTTTCTTAGATTATTCTCTGCATGAGGAGGAAGAGAGTCAAAAGTGTTTGCTTCTTCCTGACACTTGTTCAGCGCTGGAGCTGAAGGGGTTTTATTTACAAGCTTCACGGTAGGTTTTCTCGGCTGCTCTGTGGGTACATTTATATAGTTTCATGAATATCTCATGCATGAGATATTCTATTTATCAGGGGAACAGCAGCAGGGGAAATGAGATGCTGGTGTGGGCTACAGAGGCTGTGCAGCCACTGGAAACATCTAAAATGGCTCAAAATGCAGAGCCAGAAGTTGTAGTTATCTGAGCATGGGTGCTGATGGTTTACACCTTCTGATGTTTGGTTTCATAACCTGAATAAATCAATTCTGATTCCATTTATTGTGTGAATGTTTCATAAACATTCACACAATTATTGTCCATGTTTATTCTGTACGTTTTTCGGCGCCTTTCGCGTTCCACATTTTTTGTGCTATTTCAACAAATGTTCAGCTCGTTCAGGAAAAGGGTGCTCTGACTTATGGTATTGGTGCAACTTTAGCTTTTTGAAATATTTAGCCTTTTCTGATTTTTTTTTTTTCCTCACAGAAAATGAATTGAGCTCATTTTACATCCTTCAAATGTTTAGACGTGTTTACAACCTTTTTTTACTGCTCCTTTCACATTTTGTTCTGCTTCAGCTTCTTTCAGCCTCATTGTAAAAACTTAAACTTCTTCTGCTACTTTCAGCTCATTTCAGCTGTTTTGTGCTCATTTCAGATTCTTTCTGTTAACTAGATTTTTGTGATTTTTCTAACTTCTTTCTGCTAATTTCAGCTTGTTGTGCTCCTTTCAGCTCATTCTTGCAAAATTCTGATTTTTATGTTATTTTGGCTACTATTTAGCTGTTTTTATGTTTATTTTAGCTTTTCTTGTGTGCTAATTTCCCTTTTTGCACTAATTTAAACTTTTTCAAGCCCAATTCAACAAAATGGTGCTCTCTCCACTTCCTTCTGGTAATTTAAGCTTCTTTCTGCATTTTTAGCTACTTTTCAGCTGTTTTTATTTTTTTACAAATTTAAGCTTTTTTCAGATAATTTCCACTTTTTGTGCTCATTTCTTCTGCTTACTTAAGCTTGATTTATCTTTTCTGCTACCTTGTTAGCATTTTGTTTTGCTAATTTCAGCAGTTTTCAGATAAATTTAAGTTTTTCATGATAACTTTTGCTACTTTTAGCCTAATAAAATTCTTTATGCAAATTTTAGTTGTTATGTTTCCTTCAACTTATGTTTGCTAGTTTCAGTTTTTCCTGCTATTTCTGCAAAAATTTAGCTGTTTCATGCTACTTGTAGCTTTTTCAGCTAATTCCACATATTTTAGCTAATTTCTCACCTCCTTTTACAGGTGTGCAGTGGAGAGCATCCTGTGCTCCAGCATCACCGTGTGGCATGGAGGCTGCACAGCTGCAGAAAGAAAAGCTTTGCAGAGAGTGGTGAAGGCTGCACAGAAGATGTTGGAGTCAGTCTCCCCACCATCACAGACATTTACACCTCTAGATGCAGGAAGAGGGCCACCTGCATCATGAAGGACCCCACTCATCCAGCACACACACTTTTTGCCCCGCTCCCCTCAGGAAGGAGGTTGAGGAGCATTAAGTGTAGAACCACTAGACTGAGGAACAGCTTCTACCCTGAGGCTGTTGACTTACGAATCTCTAACCAGAATAATCACTGTGAAAAAACACATCATGTTGCTGCTGATCTGTTTCATGTTGCTGCTGATCTGTTTCATGTAGCTGTGTTCATGCGTGCTCATCTGCTCACACAGACTCATGTTCGTGCTGCTGTTCGATGTACTGTTTTTATGCTATTAGTGCTTAGTGTATTATTTAGTTGATGTTTTTCTTGGTTCATATCTTAGATGTTATTACTGTTTTTCTTTTACATTTTATTGTTGGATGTAACTGGAACCCTGTGTACATAATCTCGTTCCACCACATGTACCACATGTGGTGTGTATGACAAATACATTTCTCTGACTCTCTGACTCTAATTTCAGCTCTTTACGCTTCATTCTGGTAGTTTAAGCTTCTTTCTGCCTTTTTAATTTTTTTTTTTTAGCTCATTTCAGCTATTTTTCAACAAGTTATTTTGCAATAAGTATCCACACTGCATTTTCACAGGAAATGCAATCTCTCTAGTTTATTTAAGGTTTTAATACGTGCCTTCATATCTGAGGGCCCCACAGACTGTGGCTTGTTTTTTAAAAAAAGGTCTTAAAACTTTTATTTTTACCCAGTTTTTTAATTGATTGAATTGCACTTTTGTTTTTTATCGCACCCATAGTTCTTATTTGAGTATTTTATCTGCGTTTTGTGCATTTTCAGTTTTGACGTGATCTTTCTGAGGCATTATCCTCCTGGTTGTTCCTCCTCTCGGTTGATTTGTGTCTTGATATTATCTGATGTTCACTCATTGTAGCACTTTGAGATCCGCTGTAAATGTAAAGTGCATTATAAATAAAAGTTATTATCAATATTATTATTAAAGTACCCTTATTACTGTCTTGATTTTTAATCAATTAAAAGATTTGGGATGTTTAGAATGTCATAAAATAATCAGAAATGGGTTACATTGCACAGTTCAAAAGCCTGCCTCTCTGATGATATGTGGGTGCATTAGTGCCTCTGGCATGGGAGGCTTACACATCATTTTTGTTAGACATCTTTTGTATTTAATCATCCACAGTTTGGCTGTGATTTGTATTTATATTTTATTTTTCTGCTTTTGTCCAGTATATTGTTGAGCAGTGTGTTGCAACAGGCACGTGCTGTTCAAACTAAGACATAATGTTCCCTCGGTGGCAGAAATTTACTGTCGGGAGGCAAAACGCTGCCGTTTTAGTACATCAGTATAATCACTGAGCTTCACAGAGACACTTTCTGTAGTTTGAGAGTAAAAATGCTGTAAAAACATTCATGTTTGCATCTCAGTTAGACAAAAACAACTTCTGGTCCTCGGATGAAACGATTACAAGACTTATGATGATGATGCAATGTCTTTGCATGATGGGATAATAGTCTCAGTGGGGCACATTTTCATACTGCTTGTTCAGACTGGAGTAATTAAAATTAAACAGACAGCCACTGGAGGCAAACCAATGAGCTTATTTCTATATTTTTCCAGAAAACTGTGTTTGTGAACTGCAGGCTCTGCTGTTTGTCGTGTATTAACAGATCCACACTCAGCTTCTGCATTATTCACCACTTCATGAAATCCCACTGAATGGACAGTTTCTGTTTTTTGTGCTTATTTGAAATGTTCACCTCCTTCGCTATTTAAACTTAGAAGTGGACCCCCACTTCCTTCCATTTTTCGTTTTTATATTCCCGAGAGCTTCCTGCTGAACGGATGTGGGAAAAAGAAAGAACCTGTTTTAACTGCAGGGATTTAGGGATCAAGAAATGTTCAGTTTGATTTGGTCTTTACAGCGTTGAAAAACAATAGTTTATCCTCAAGTGAACAAAAAAACACCACAGATTCCTTCATGTCATTATTTATTAACAAAAACAAAAAGTTGAAGCTGTCAGTTAAAAAAAAAAAAAAAAACTGGTTCCAGGATGTCAGAGGTTCAGGATCAGACAGGAGCTGCTCATCATCATCAGTGGAACCGCCTCGAGAAAAAACAGCAGTTTTTGCTGCTCTGGAGCACACAGGTGTCAACTCAACACCAAGATGGAAAGTCAACAGCAGTGATCTTAGAGAAGCAACTGTTGCTACTCATAAATATGAGAAGGGTCAAAGGTCATTTTCAAACTATTTAACTACTTATTTTTTTAAAAACATTTAAAACAGCTGCTAAAATTCTCAGAAGTGGATGTGACAATAAATTCACCCCAAAAGCCAGACTGTGCAATGCTTCATATAAACCCTTACCAATTATCAAGGCAAAGGTCAAAGGTCATGGCTTGTTTAAAAAGGATACAGTAAAAAGCCTCGTCTCTAAAAACATGGCAGCACACGTTTGATTTAAAACGTTCCATCTGTAGGAACTACAAGACTTCTGGAACCAAACCAAAGGACAGATGTTTACCCAGAATGCACTGCAGCAAACCCCTCCTCCCAACTGTCAGCACGGTGGTGGAGGGCTGATGGTTTGGGATTGTTGCGGTCGTTGAGTGGCGCATGAACTCGTCTGAGGACCAAAACGTTCTGGAGTCAGATGTGAGTCCATTGGTCCCAACAGCTGAAGCTTGGACCAAACTGGGTCCAACAGGACGATCCCAACTTCAGCAGTTGATCTACAAGAGAATGGGTCAAAAACAAAAAAACCAAGGTGCCACAATGATCCAGTTGGAGTCCAGAACCTCAACCTGACTGAAATACTGCAGTGTGACCTTCAGAGAGCTGAGCAGAAACCTCAATGAACTGAAGAAATAGAGAAGTGAGACATTTTTGGCTTCTTTTCGTTTAATTAATAATTACATTGTTGGATTTTTTTCTGTGCTTTTGTTTGCATAAGGTTAAATTTATGATTTTATGTTAACTTTGGCATGATTGTTGTATTGTTTCAGCAAAAAAGAAAGAAAAAGCTTCAAAAGTAAAACACAACATGCATGTTTTTCAGAAAAGCCCTTATTGAAAGAACAAGTAGCTCAAGAAAATCCTTGTGCAGAAATTAACACCCATCATGGTCCTTGGACTTGGAGGAGGTTTATTTTGAGACGTGCACTTGAGACTTTCTCAAGTGTCCCTCTCATGACATGAAGCATGAAGACATATTACTAATCCACATGTGCATTAAACCTACTCCCACACAGCAAGCCTCTTTTCAGTCCACACAGAGAAACGGAACAATCTATTCTCTAATGTTTCATAAAAAGATTAATAATAAGGATGCAGTCTTTGGATGTTGCATTCTCATAAAGTTCAACCTAAATATCTCAATTAGAAGCATGCCTTATGAAGATGTAGTGTTTTATATGTACTGAAATGTTACTTTTACTCCTAAAACTGTGTAGCGATAGATAATTGTTGGAGAAATTCTCGTTCACTGACGTTGTTTGCCCAAAAGAACCACACTCAACGGCAGGTGAAGATTTTTAACCGGCATTTTACTTGCAAGGATCAATTCAAGACCGATTACATGTAAACAGTCACAGAATCAGCCTCGAATAGAGACATCTGCAGACTTTAATACAGCAGTCATTTCAGTGGACATTCCCTTGTCCTGTAGCCAGGCGCAGTCAGCCGCACAGACATGATCCACGGCACAAACATGATCCACGGCACAAACATGATCCAC
>NC_056517.1:33887775-33894289 GCF_014905685.2 Nematolebias whitei
ACGGCACAGCCATGATCCATGGCACAGCCATGATCCACGGCACAGCCTCCAGGTGGAGATAAGAGGATGTATTGGGCATGTTCTCATGGTGATAACGCCAAGGAGACACCACAAGTTCTCAAGTCGGGAGTTTTCTCAGCCACAATATAAAAACACAATAAAAACATTCATAACCTTTGACCAAAAATTTTCTAACAATACTACAACCCAATGCATACCTACCAGTAGTACTTATGAGGCCGGTATGTACAGGGTAACAAGTCACTTCCTAATACAGCCCAGTCCTTGTAGGTACCAGGTACATAACTGCAAGCACCTTGTAAATACTAGTTCATAATTGGGAGGTACCAGGTATACCTACACTGTTACCATGCACTATGTACAGACCTGGCTGTATTATGTATTGATAGCAAGTACTGTTAGGATATAGTTAATTTTATTGTCATTAAATCTAACAAACATTATGTGGCTATAATAACAAGACAAATGTAGCTCATCAGTAAGTTTTAATTTCAACTCAATTCTCAGAGTTAAATCTGTACTTATTACCGTTTACTTCGCTTTATATCCTCAGAGTTTTGTTCCAAAATGGCATTTCTGCTGCTGATAAAAGCTGCTGATGAATTGTACGTCCACGGCCCACTCCAGTGTTATTTCTCTTTTGCTCTTTTCTGGTATTAGTTGCTCAGCAACTTGGAGTGGTTTTAGAAAAAAATGACAAGAAAGAAACAGAACATTCAGTGTGAGGGACCCTTTGTTATTTTGCAGAACTGATAGCTTGAAAAGTACATGTATACTGCCCTTTTACTCCTGTTGTATAACATTTGCATACTAATACTTTTAAACACATATTAACAAGAGTACCACATAGGCTACGGTACATTTTATGCATGTCCACAAACTAGTATACAGCAGGACAACAATCTATAACAATGGTCCAGACCAGTAAAGATCTTGTATAACATTTGACCTTTGTTTGTGACCTTGACCTTGGAGCTGAGGGAATGAAAAGTATGTGCAATGCTCCATTTAGTGATGATGCAAAAGTGTATCAAGTTTTGTTGAAATATTTTGAGTGGCTCAGAAGTCATGGGCAGGATGAGAGAAAGTTTACGGACTTACATACAGACTGTAGGATTCTAGCCCTTCCTGCAAGTTCCTGAGTCCAGGGTGGGGCCAACAAGCAGCGGCTGGGAACCATTTCACTAACGAGCTCCAGGACTATAAGAGGCTGCAGAAGAGCTTCCTTCCTGCTGGAGCATTACTTACCTACTGGACCTGTTTCCTGAGCCTCCAGTCCTGAGTCCCTTGTTGCCTTCCACAAATCCTTGAATTCTGTACCTAGCTGTAAGTTTCTATACCTCCTTGCGGATCTCCTTCAGTTGCTCCACCATCATGCTCCACCTGCGCTCCTCAACCCATCCTGGAATGCTCTGCCCTCCTCTCAACGTTACGTCTCACCTACCTGCCTGTACGAGATCAACAGCCTGCACTATCTTCCAGTTCCTCCTCCCAGTTCCTGACACTTCTCCTTCCTCTCCAGGTTTCCCAGGGTCTCCAGTTGTCTATAACATATACAGTATATACATATTTATTCACACACTGTAAATAAATCACTTTATTATAAAGTTTTTGTTGTCCTCAGTCCATTCGCTCTAGGTAAACACTGCCATTGTGACACAGACGGAGACTATCATAATACTCTCCGCCTTTTATGGGCCTAAAAAATAATGAACGATGGTACTTTGTGAAAACTACATGTGGTTTAGTAGTAGTAGTAGTTTAGTTTAGTAGTTTATATACCTGTTTATATACCTGTGCAAAAACTCACATAGTCAATAAAAGTACAGCACTTGCTCTCACTTCCCAGATCTGCCAATACCAGTCATGCCTTTGTACTGATAATCCTTTATGGACAACTATGTTCGGTAAAAGTGCTGCTTTATCTTTAGTTATGTTTTGTTTTATTCATACTCAAAAAAATCAAATAAATTATTAAACAAATAACATAGTTAAGAAGCAGTGATGTGAAAAATATAAAGTACCATATTTTAAAGGAATGCATAGTCTCGGCTGCAAGTTTCAGTCTATTAGTGCTGAAAGTATGTGCTTGAAATGACTCTCAACAACTACCACATCAAATTTTCACTCAGTATCTGTAAAACTGATAAATTTGCAGCTACTTTTGTGTTAGCAAAGTTTGACTAGCTGTAGAGTGTATCTTTAAAAAAAGTAATTAATTGTGCAATGATTGCCGGTACTTTCTGAGAGTCTGCTGGATCAGATCACTGGTTAAGAGAAATTTTGCTAACAGACAGTCAAAAACACAAGCATAAGCAATTACATTACAAAATTTTGGTTTATGTGCAGTGTTTCCTCTAATTTACTTGTTATGGCAGGGCGCTCATATTTTCCGTGCTGTTTGTCAAGGAGGAGGTAGGGGGAGACACTTCTGTGCTACATACTGTTTATACAGTCAGTTTTTGGGGGTGGAGTGGAAATGGAGACATGTCTGTGTGCACTGTTTGTACTGTCAGTTTTCGAGCGGTGGGGCGGCTATGTGGTGGAGATGGCCAAGCATAGCCATGCATGAGCCATCTCCACTGTCTTCACCGTCTCCACCGCATAGCTAGAGTCACATAGCTAGTCAGTTTGTATTGCGCACCGCTAGCTTAGCGTTACATCAGTGCTGGCAGTTGTTGATGGGATGGGGGTCCAGTAGGCAGGGTGCTCAGTTCTGTTGAGAGGGAAAGGCGTCCTGCTGGTATACAGGTGTGTTTTTGCAGGAAGTCCTCATAAAGAGTCTTCTCATGTCCGAGTCTCCTCCATGACATTTTAAAAAGTGTGTGGGGGGTGTGCATGGGGGTGCAGGGGTTTGAGGTGTGTATGGTCCAGTGCCTAACACTGTGCTTGTATATCCCCCCGCCCCCCTTATTTCAGCTGCTCCCTTCTTCAGGGGTTCCCACAGCGAAATAACTCGCACAAGACTTAGCAATTATTTTTAAGATGCAACCACCAAGCTACCACAGCCCTCTGTGTGGAGGGTGCCCAGCAGAGCAGTTGTGGAGGTTAAGGGCCTTGCTCAAGGGCCCAGAGTGGGGCAAATTAGGCTGGAGGCAGGTGTGGGTGTTTCACCTTTCCCACCCAAATTTGATGTTGTGGGGAGTTGAGCCAGCAACCTTTTGATCACAGGCCCATCTTCTCTAACCTCTGTGCCACCACTCCCCTTGTATATAAATACCTTTTGCAAAATATTTGCATTTTAGTGCTTCTTTGCTGGTGTTACCTTTTTACAAGCGCTCAAGGGAACTTGAGTAAACTTGGATTGTGTGACTATTTAAAGCAAAATTGACTTGCAGCAGTGGTTTTATTTCGCCAGAAGACGCCTGAGAGCTTTCAGCAACAACACGGACAGTCCAGCACGCAGAGCTAATTACAATGTACGGAGCACCAATTAGCTCCGGACTGAATAATTGGTTCTTGAACTTTGGGAGCTGAGTAGCCTCTTGAGTATGAATCCTCTTTTGTTTAAACCAATTATAGATTACTTTATTATCCTCCGTAACGAAACACGCTCATGCTTATTCGTTAAAGTTTATTGTAAGGAAGGTAAAGATCTGATGGGAAGCGCAGTGCCAGCTGCTTTTGTAAACAGCATTTATATGATTATGCAAATTAGGCACAAGGATTAAAGCAATTAAAATCAAACCTGCTCAGAGAGAACTACAATTCACTTTTTTCTACTTTACTAAACTTTTGTAGCTGTTTATTTGGAAACAAAGATCTGCATCTTAAACGAGTGCACATAAATCAGGTATGAAAAGGGTATAAATTCCTATTATAAGTGTTATTTCTAAAGAAGTGTCTGTGCAGTACCTTTTACCTTGTCATTATCTCACTGCTTAGAGTCCACCTGTTTTTGTGTGAGAAAATAAGGTAATTTAATCTGCCAAGCACTCTGCAGAGACGTGCACTGTGACTCTGCCTTTGACTAAACCACTAGGATACAAAAAAACACACCTCAGAAATGTGTTATTAACATGTCAGCCTGGGAGAATGGGGATGAGATATTCAATAATAGTTAAATCATCTCTCTGCAACCAAAGTTTGTACTGTATTACTTTTGAGACAACCACATATGAGTAAAAATGGCTTTTGTTTGAATGAGCCTAACCTGTATAAATAAAGGTTGAATGGATGTTTGGAAGAAATAGATAATACAGCCTGGTAAATACGAAGTCCATACCTAAAAAAATACTGGGTTCTCCTCTGTAAGTTCAGGGAAACAATTCACTACATATCACAGCCTAGTCCGCATGAGAACCAGATACATTTCTGACGTGTACAAGGTAAATATTTAATACAAACTAGACAGATTCCAACCTGGCAAGTAAGTATGTTTCAAGTTAGTATAGGTATATACAAGATAAGTAATGGATAGGTGCTCAGTATGTTCCAATACCACACAAGTATCAAGTAAGTAATAAGCAAGTATGAGGTACATATGTACCCAATTGTAATATTCTGTGAGATATCCAGTACTGGGTATGTACTCTTGAGTAAAGGGTGCCAACACCCTGATAGCCACCACCACAGATGGATCTTTTGGACCCAGGAACACAAAGGGAAGGCTGGGAGTACCTGATTCATTGTAACAACATCACTATTGTAGAAGATGCAGACTGCCATGTGATCTACACCAACAGCCCTCACCTGGAGCTAGAGGCAGTACAGCGTGTCCACATGTGACTCTCCAACATCAAGCTATAGGGAACACAATCATTTTGGCGGTCGAGATTGGATTCTGAAAGCTGCCAACTAAATGTTTTCTGAAGGCATCATCCAATTTGTGCTGTCTGTTGGACCTATGCGCCTGAGCATGTGGGAGTAAAGATGACTGAGCCGTCAGACACCCTTGAAGCATCTGCTGAAACTGCAAACTCTTTCAAACTGTACCCTG
Source organism: Nematolebias whitei (assembly GCF_014905685.2). NCBI lineage: Eukaryota > Metazoa > Chordata > Actinopteri > Cyprinodontiformes > Rivulidae > Nematolebias > Nematolebias whitei. The sequence goes on from NC_056517.1 coordinate 33,892,736, forward strand.
CTGATGTCAAGCTTCTGAACAACTATATCTGGACCCAGCAGATCAGATCATGACTGGTAGATCATAATGAGAGTCTTTGTCTCGTTTAAGACGATGTGCCCTTTGAACACATTGCCACCAGCCACTGGAAGAGACTTCCTAAGATTATCTACAACCAACACCTCACAGAGAATATAACCTGAGGTACCTTAACGTTACTGCTGATGGGACAGTAGTTTGGGGAGACAAAGACAAAGACATCTTCGGTGAACCCATTTGCCCCAAGTACCAGATACAAGTAGGAAACAAGTCATTACTTAATGCAGGCTGGTCCCTGTCAGTACCAGGTACATTTCCAGAAAGTAAATACACTGTATGTTCCAAGTATGTACTACAGTAGATAAACACTAGATAAGTACCAACTATGTTCTAAAGTGCCGGGTATGTAATAGGTAAATATCTAGAACAGACCCGATATGTACCAGGGGCGTACAAGGCATGTACTAACTAGATATTCTGCAAGTACAAGGAAGCAAGTCACTGCATATAACACCCCAGTCCCTCTAAGTACCAGGTACCAACCCAGTGCAGACAAAAATTGCCTGTACCAGGCCAGTACCAAGCATGTTACTGGTATGTACTGGCTAACTACCCAGTAAGTACCAGATACATACTCTATAAGTAAAGGGAAAGTCACAACATAATACAGCCTGATCCCTGTAAGTATTCATTACACCAGGCATGCACCAACACCAATAAACAAACAAACAAAAAACAAAAAAAACAAACAGGTAAAGCTAAGTACCAATTACATACCAGGTATGTAATTGGTGTATCCCAATATGTACTTGGTAGTATGTAATGCTAACATTTTATTCTCTAGTTAATGCAGAGATTTCAGTAATTTATTATTTGTTTGAGTTTAGTTTTAAGAACAACTACTGTTAGAGAATGACGTGCTCACGTACAGTATAAGGTTTGGAAAAAATATGAAATGTGAAGAAAATATTAACTTCCACTGCATTTTTCATTCCAAACTAACAGAAATGAGCATCTGTGATAAACTAAGCCCTGATAAGGAGTGAATCTTGGAGATTAGATCCCATCAAAGCATTTCATTCTGACCTGTAGACACTGGAAAATAAATTGTTTCAAGAATCTATTGTCACCCCACAGCTGACTGTAGACAACACAAACACATCAGGGAGTTCAACACAATCACTTGATGAGGTACAGTTGAAGTTTTCCAGCAGATAAAATAATTTTCATGTGGATTTTGTATACTTGACAGGTAAATTATTTTAAAATACTAATGCAGCTATGAGAATTATCTAAAACTGTTGTAAAATTCAGAACATTTCTAAAATAATTTTGAATGATACCAATGAAGCTACTGCCTGAAACTCCAACATAAAATCAACTTTCTTCTATAGACCCCAAAACTAATTTGATTTGGGGCATAACTTTAAGAGAGCCAAATGGTGCAGGGTTCTCTAGGATTCTTTTTGTCTGGACTTTAATTCTGCACACACATGTATATATATATATATATATATATATATATATATATATACA
>NC_056517.1:33894689-33925500 GCF_014905685.2 Nematolebias whitei
CAATCCCACCAGCACGTCTTCCACTGAGGAGGCGGAGCCTGGGGACTTTGGGTCAGGCTCTCCAATCTGGTGCTGAGGTCACAGAGGTGGTAAAAAAAAAGCTCCTTGGTGGCAGGGCCCCAGGGGTGGATGAGATTCATACGACGTTCCTAGAGGCTCTGGATGTTGTAGGGTTGTGTTGGCTTACACAACTCTGCAATATTGTGTGGACAACGGGGGCAGTTCCCCTGGATTGGCAGACTGGGGTGGTGGTCCCCCTATTCAAAAAGGGGGACTGTAGGGTGTGTTCCAACTATAGGGGGCTCACACTCTTAAGCCTCCCTGGTAAAGTCTATTTGGGGGTTCTCGAGAGGATGGTCTCTCATTGTTGAGACCATCTTATCACAAGCAGAACTGGTTTGTTCCACTTTGGAGTAAGCTTTTGGGGGAAGAATCAGTTTTGTTGTGTATTTCCTTGACTGATGAAGCCTTCCGGATCGAAGGTGAAACGTTTCAGCACAAAAAAAATAAACTGTCCAGATGACCTGACTGAAAACTGCTGTATCAGTTCTGTAGCAGTGAGGGACAGACTGGGTGAAAGAAGACAAAACATGCTGACGTTTTCATGTATCAATTGTTTAAAAAGTGCAAAGCTGGTGGAAGTACACAGAGTTTACAGAATTGTTTAATCTTTAACGATGACAAAATGCTAGTTCAGCTGTAAAAAAAATAAAAAAATCCATCTTTCCATGGCCCGAAGACATCTGGGTTTTCTCACCTGTTTCATTAAATTCTTATTTTTCTGTATGTGGAAATGTCCCCAGGAGCTTCTGTCTCTAGGGCTGTCCAAACTAGGTCCTGCAGGTCCACTACCCTGCATGTTTTAGTTGTTTCTCTGCTCCATCACAGCCAATTTAAATCAATGGGTGATTAGCACGTTTCTACAGAATGTGAGGAGACAATTCGAGCATTGAATCAGGTGTGTCAGAGCAGAGAAACAAGTAAAACATGCAGGTTAGTGACCTTCGGGAACAGGATTGGACACCCCTGGTATAACATCTCAAGAGCAAACACAGTCATAGTAATCAAACAAGAGAGTTAATAATTTGCAGGATCAATTATGCAGCCACTCACACCCTGACATGTGGAACTGACAATAAGTCTCTGAAGTATTTTAGCTTTGAATGCACTGACGCTACATGTTTGCATGCTGAACCACAGTGATGTCATTAAATCACGCCTCAGACTTCTGCTGTTGTAATGAGATGAAGCTTTATCAAGATGCTTCATCCTTCTCCCAACTTTATTAATTAATTATGAAGCCTTTCCCTCTCTGGAATTTCTTCTCTATCCTTTTTCTTCCTCTCCCTTTTATTTTTCCTCAGATTCGTTCCCACCCTTTCAAGTGAAGCAGTGGCCTTTGAAAAGTCAGCCTGTTAAATGTTTGAACAGGTGCTGCCGAGATGTTTTCGACGACGCCTTGGCCTCTCTGGGAGCTTTGCCTCTCTTGTCCTTGGCAGATAAACACAGTCTTCGGCGCTTGTCTCCTTAGCTGTTATTTAAGAGCATGTCGGCTCGCCGCTTCCCAGGAGGTGCACTAAAATTTATTGATGGGAAGGTGTGGGAGTTTGTTGTCCTGTTCGAGATTCATGACCACACCACCGAGTGCATCAGAAGAGAGGAGCAGCACGACGGTGCTCATCTGAACTTATTCAAATGAGTGCATGTCTTTGAAGCTCGGGACGGGGTGAGTGGTGTCAAGGGTCCCAGCGGACCTGCTGCTGACAGTCTCTGAGGTTTTCTAACAAGGGGGGAACCTTGGCATGCGCCTCAGGGCCTATTCACAACCACTTTATGCACATCTCTGATCACTCCTTTCTCTTTATCTCCCTTTTTTAATTGTGACCTTGAAGCAAACTCCAGATTTTTAACAAACGAACTAACCAAGCGTCCCTTCGTATACTGAATCACTAACAGCAGGACGTGGGTTTTCTTGTTATGACTTAAAAAAAAAAGATCAGGCAGAACGTGGACGGTCTTTGCAGGATCTTGGCGAGGTCTTCAGGTGCATAATAAGATTGCAGTGGACTCCTGTTGCACATTTGGAGTGGTTCACAATGGTTTTAAACATGCAGAATGCTTCAGTAGCAGGCTGTGGTTTATTATCATGGTGGGGTCATTGAGTGCAGGGTGGGCCCCCAAGCACTAGTGTGGCACTGTTGTCCAGAATTTCAAGCAGGATTGAGCTACAAAACCATCAAGCTCTCAACTGAAATGATTAACCCACGTTCCTCACAAACCAAATGTTATGTCTACGTCACCATGTGCTAATATGTGAGGGATGTTTTTTTCATTATCAGGGTCTTTCTTCTCAGCCAAGAAGAAAGAGTTTGATAGGATTTTTTTTTGTCTCCAAATCCTAATGTGTTCACTTTCACTACTTTTTTCCATCCATCCATTCTCCTCCGCTTATCCGTGATCGGGTCGCGGGGGTAGCAGCCTAAGTAAGGAGGCCCAGACTTCCCTCTCCCCAGCCACTTGGTCCAGCTCCTCTGGGGGAATCACGAGGAATTCTCGGGCCAGCCAAGAAACATAGTCCCTCCAGCGTGTCCTGGGTCTTCCTCTGGGTCTCCTCCCGGTGGGACGTGCTCAGAACACCTCACCAGGGAGGCATTCAGAAGGCATCCTAACCAGATGCCTGAGCCACCTCAACTGGCTCCTCTCGATGTGGAGAAACAGCGGTTCTACTCTGAGTCCCTCCCGTATGACCAAGATTCTCACCCTATCTCTAAGGGACCCTCATTTCGGCCGCCTGTATCTGAGATCTCGTTCTTTTGGTCACAACCCAAAGCTCATGACCATAGATGAGGGTAGGAACATAGATGACCGGTAAATTGAGAGCTTCACCTTTTGACTCAACTCTCTCTTCACCACGACAGACCAGTACAGCGCCCGCTTCACTGCCGACGCTGCACCTATCCGCCTTTCGATCTCACGCTCCATTTTCCCCTCATTCGTGAACAAGACCCTGAGATACTTGAACTCCTCCACTTGGGGCAGGACCTCCTCCCTGACCCGGAGAGGGTACTCTACCCTTTTTCGGCTCAAGACCATGGCCTCGGATTTGGAGGCTACTACTTTTCTGTCTATCTAAACAGATCTCTCTTGTAGATAAGTCTTCAAAGCTCAGTGTGATTTATCTGTCTAAATAAAGGTTGAATGAATTATGGCGCCATGCACAAATGTACGCAAAACAAGGAACATGTTCTTATTGTGGTCATTCTTGCTAGATGGATGCACCCCTTCACCTGTTGAGGCATTCAGGTCTTTAGCCTTGTATCTCATGTCATTAAATTAAAAAATACAGACTTATTCATAGCATGGATCATGTCATTAAAACAGAAGATTCAAGATATTACACACCAAAACAGAGGTTACACTGGGCAATGGAAATGCTCTGTTTACAGTCTCATTCACACAACAAAATAATAAATTTTAACCAAAAGTAAAAAAATCAGTCTTGTTGATAGTGGTACTGAGAGGAGAAGTTGACCACAGATGTAAAGGTTGGACATTTTTTAGCTTTGTCCAACCCCAAGAATAAGGCTGAGCTGAGCTGGACTAGGAAGCTCAGTCCTCACCTCCTTCTACAGGTGTGCAGTGGAGAGCATCCTGTGCTCCAGCATCAACGTGTGGCATGGAGGCTGCACAGCTGCAGAAAGAAAAGCTTTGCAGAGAGTAGTGAAGGCTGCACAGAAGTCTGTTGGAGTCAGCCTTCCCACCATCACAGACATCTACACCTCCAGATGCAGGAAGAGGGTCGCCTGCATCATGAAGGACCCCACTCACCCAGCACACACACTCTTTGCCCCGCTGCCCTCAGGCAGGATACGGAGAATTAAGTGTAGAGCCACTAGACTGAGGAACATCTTCTACCCTGAGGCTGTTGGACTCATGAATATCTAACCAGGAAAAATCACTGCTACATTAATATGTGACTTATCTGCGCTGCTGATTTTCCATCCTTGCCTCTAAACTGCTCACTACAGACTCATGTTCAGGCTGCTGTTTAATATAAGGTATTATTTTACATGATTAGTGTTTAGCGTATAACCTAGATCCTCGTACATGTATACTGTTTCTTTTTATATATTCTTTTTGCATCTCATGGATGCAGAAAATAGCAAAAAATGTATTTGAGTGTTGTGGTGCAGGAGCATCATGGTTGGGTTCACACTGAAGAAGGTTTTTCTTCTAGTAGATCTTGGGTCATCATCTTGGGTTATAACGGGTCATCAGCCAACATGAATGAGGCATAGGGAGGGTTTGATGGGGTTTACTCATCGTATGAGTCTTCTCCCCACCTGGATGGATTCAGAAAAGTCAAACATGCTCTCTCCTGGTGGTCACCATATAATTAGTGATACTGCAAAAAACAGCCAAGAAACTGTACAGATGACCTGACTGAGAATTATTGGACATCACGAGGTATTTATGTGATTTAAAAAAAAAAGAATCATTCATCGTTTATGGAAAACAAGCAGTTTCTTCTCTTTTGCCAAATCTCAGATGAAAGTATTTAATATTCCTTTCACCTGTCGTGACACTGCAGCCAACAGAACAGGAGCTGAAGGGAAACTGGCTCCATCTGCGAGCAACAAACCCCACCACACCAGAATCAACTGAACGCTTCCCAACTATTTGTTTCCTCTGGAAAAACAACAGCACTCCCTATTGGTTTGCATTTTAAAAACAGAGAACAGTTTATTGATCAGCGCCATAATTCATACCAAAAATTCGTGCTGAGACGTGAGAAAGGAATAAAACAAGTTGTCACAAAAATAAATGATCAGTCATGACAACAAGCCACCTGACCAAACAGTGTCCAAGTGTTTTAATGGTTCTAATTAAGAATGAGTCCATATTTGGAGGTGGCATCTAGTGGCTCTAGACTTAAAAGACATTTAGGATACAGCTGACTCCTTTCGATCGAGAGCTGCCTCTCCTGGTTTAGTTCTTGTACTTGGAGATGTCATGAGGGGTACTTTGGTAATCTTATTCCATCCTGTTATAAACAGTAAGCCACTATCCTGATGCATGCTCAATAAGCCACTAATGTGATTTTTCTGGTGGACTCTCTTTAAAGACAATTACAACAATTTAACCTGCTGAAATTAAAAGTATTAGCAAGCTCGTTTAGACGAATATTTACATTTTTGCCAAGTTCCTAAAATGGCGGTAGGTTTGTTTAATTTTAGCGTTTAGATGATTGTTAAAATGAAGATCTGAGTCCATGAACACAGGTTTCTGGCACCTTTTAGCACGCTTGAGACCAGTTGAATGCTGACCTCTAGATTTTTTAAAAGTTTTTGGACAAAATGACTTTTGTCTTCTCTTTCTTGGTAGGAACAAACCTGCATGCAGACTCCAAACAGATCATATTTTATTAGGGCAGAGATGCAGTAGCTTGATGCAGCTAGCTTCAACACCAAATTACTTCATGGCCTCTTAAATAATGTAATTGTACCGTGCACGCTCATGAATCAGGCAAAAGTGTGTGATGTTCACAACTATCTACCATATTTTTCAGCCAATAAGTCATGTTTTTTTGCATAATTAACATGCCCTGTGACTTAAACGCCGAAGCAACTTATTTATGGATTTTTTTCCCATATTTATAAAACAATTTTTGGCTTTGATATGACCGTTTTCATTCATTCTGAATGAAAATATTGAACACTACCATTTTCAGCCACTAGATGGCACTCGAGTAGTATGGCATGCCGTTGTATCATGTAACAGGTAAAAGTGGCTATTTATGACACAATCAGCTTGCTATAGTCTCCTACCTTCATCCAGCTCGCCTGGAGCAACCATCAAATCAGCTTCATTTCGTTGCACCGCACCGGCAAAATGCAGCTAATTTGACCACTGAAGTGCATTTTTTAAGTAAAAGTTCAACTGAGACACACAAAGTCGAGCAAACAAATAATTGTCTTAGGTGCTTATCTTGTTAAATTTTGAAGAAATGCGACCCAACCTGTCCATGGTGTTCCCCACCACCGTGACATCTGGATATGGGTACCAGCGACCTTTGACCCACAACAGAAACACAAGTGAAGAAAATGGAAGGATGGATGTTAGTGGATTTTTGGATCCCGGTCCAAACTGTGATTTATCAAGTTTTATATGGTGTTCTGATTATTTTAACTGGTCGTCAGGGTTTGCTTCCCCAGCATTTTGAATAAATACATTTCACCCTCTCCGACTCAAGCTTTGACTAAATCTGACATCTGTGGTGTTTGGGTCAGGTGATGGTGATAAAAGTGCTCAATTGAAAATTAAAACAACCAAACGTGGACCCACCTGGACCTGACGTTGATGTGCATTGAGTGTTTTCTTCGTTTTGCAGCCTGTTTCATATAAACTTACAGTAAATCCCTCAGTAGCACCACCTCCACCGCTCTGCCTCACCCCCAGTGAACGATACCTGCTTCTTCTCATTTCAGAAATCAGAAATTGCCTCCCAGCTTCACTGTAAACAACATGCACAGAAAAACAACCCTTTAGCTCCTGCTGCTCTACCTCATCCCCTCTGATTTGTGTGTGAAAATACACAAAAATATACAATTTATTTCAAAAACCTAAACCTGCCAGGCTGGACGGGCAACAGATAACTTATAAGCAAACGCTGTCAGAACAAACAAACAAAAAACATACACAAAAAGTGACATTTTGTCTTCTTGCACCAAAAATAATCTGTAGTGGCGCCTGGATTGGGTGCACAAAAACAGGAAGGAGGATACATTGAAAAATGGCAACTGCAGGAAATCTAAAAGCAGTTTTCTTAACCGGACATTGAGGATTACAGACGGGATGACTGACTTCATCAGTACTGCGTTCACCTTCACTCAGCATTAACACCCATCCTAAAAGTATTCTTGACAATCAAGACAATGGTTGAGACAAACATCTCTGGGTTGCTGCCAGTAAAAGCCTCCCTGACTTGCACAACAATCAACGGCGGAGCTTCAAACAAAGATGGTGGACGTGGAGCGGACAGCCGAGGCAGCTCCACAGGGAAGCAGCGTGTCAGGGTGAAGACATGAGGTTGTCAAAGACTGTAAAGTAGAAACCTTCCAGGGTTAGGCCTGAGTGGTGGAGGAAGGACCTTGATGAGGGGTTTAGGAGGTCTGAGAAGGTCTTTGTTCAGTCCCGAGATGAACGAGATCTGTGCTTTTTGTTGTTAGTTTATCGTCTCATTTCCTTAAACCATGGATCTGCAACCTTTACCACCAAAAGAGCCATTTTTGCCCCTTTGCTCACTAAATAGAATATGTCCGGAGCTGTAAAACCTGCTACAACTGTTGGCCCGGGGGCCACTTCAGGGCTGTTGGAGGGGGCATTTCCAGCTGGTTGGGGTAGCATTATAAAACTAAATGTATCTAATGATTGTTAACATATATACACATACACACACTTTATATATATATATATATATACATATATATATATAGGTGTGTGTGTGTGTATGTGTGCAACACAAATAATAATATAATAATAATACTTTATTTGTATAGCACCTTTCAAACAAATGTTACAAAGTGCTTCACATTAATCAATTAAAACATCATAAATGACATCAGAAACACAAAAGTATACAAATCAATTAAAATAACAAGATAAAAAGAAATAAATAAGTTTTAACTAATGATTTAAAAGAACACAATGAAGAGGCCTGTCTAATATTTAAAGGAAGAGCATTCCACAAAGCAGGAGCCCTGACCATAAAAGCCCTCCCTCGTTCTGTCACCAGTCGAGCTCTGGGAGTGGAAAGTAAGAACAGATTTAAGGATCTGAGATTGCAAGAAGGGAAATCTATCTCTGCAATACACGTCCCCAGAAAACTTTGAATAAAAGTAGATGCCATTTCCTGCATTTTGGTGTAATTTAATGGGTTGTTAAACATCTATGTTTACCTACATTTATAAACACTTGATTCAATAACTATTTTAGAGAACAACAAGAAGTAGCCTGACCGACAGCTCTCCTTGTTTATATAGAGCATGCTCCGCTTCTTTCAAGCATACTCGTACTTGCTCCATTACTATCTCCACTGCCATTGCTTTCACGTGCTTCAATTCTCAGTTGTTTAGTTGTACAATGAGAAGACTTTAAAAAAAAAAGAAAATAAATTGGACTGTCTTTTCAATGTTTTGATCGCTGTTATTTTGGCAAATTTGTGCCGTTGTTTTGATTCATGATGTACGAACGTGATTACCCATCAAACATTTCTCTCATATTTTTTTATAAATAATCAAAATTTTATTAACGACCCACTTAAACTGTAAAACTGATTTGCATTTTAGTTGTGCTGTTAGATTATATTTTTTGTTTTTTTAATTAAATTCCCCATGACTGAATTTTTAGGGGCGGAGCTTTTTTTTAAGGGTAGCAGTGGAAATGCTTATTTGAATCGGCAGCGCTGATGTGATATTAAGAAGCTCATGGCTGTTGTGTTTGAAATGAGTGTTTATGTAATTATTTTCAGATTACATATCCAATATAGATTTTAATCATTCAAGGCTGTCAAATTTGTTCGTAACTTTATTATTAGTAAAACAGAGTTGCTGGATCCAAGCAAACAGTTACCAGAACACACTCTGTCAAAATAATAGAGTTCCCGGATCCTGTTTTGGCATATATATATATATATATATATATATATATATATATATATATTTGACAGTTTGCAAACAGCATCTCAAAACAGAGTCATTGCAGCTTCCTGGAACTTGTTTCACTCCCTTCTCAGTCTAGTTTCTGCAAGTCAGAAAGTGCAGACAGCTCTTGGAGTGCTTGGCAAACGATGATACCAAACCGTGATGGATTTGAGACGTTTGAACGTGATAGAAATAAAAGCGTTTTGACTTTAATCATCCGTTATTGTTCTGTTTTAGTTGCAGGCTTTGTATGCGAGTCTGAACTGCAGATGTGCATCTGGAAGGCTGGGAGGTCCCACAGAAGATGCTTCAGCTTCATGCATCATCTGATCAGTTCCTTCATCTCCTCCAGAGAATTCAACAGCATCCGACCACTGGATGCTAATTAACTGGCACAGAATAAAAAGCAGCTTGGAGCAGGTTTTGTCTCCGCACAAACTCAGAAAGCGAGACCATTCCCTTGTGCTCACGGGGGACGAGGCGCATCGTTCTGCTTTCCCCGCTTCTTCTCTGAGGACTGCATGGCACTGAAAGTTAGGGCGGTGTTCAGAATTATTACTTCTCGGCGCTCGTGCTGACTGAGCAGCCTGCCTGAATGCGGCTCGGCGAATCGTGTAGGGATGGAAACGTGAAGAGTACATCTGGCAGAATGTGGAGACGCTCCCAGCTGTGCAGAGGAAGTGGGTTCTGTACAGCAGCCTTTGAAATATGGAATACACTGGAGTATTTATGAAAATATTTATTTGAGTCCAGATAGTGTTAGGCAGAATGAGCTGTCAGGTCTGCTTTATAGTGCGACCTTGAAGCCGCAGCTGCAGCCTCACCCAGCTCCTCTTCTCTCTGCTAACCCAAACATGTGGTTCATACGTTTGCAGACCATACACAGTTGATGCACACATGGCAGTTAGGTGTGCAGACCCCACAATTCTTATTTAATCCATTTGAGCGAGATCCATTACTCAAAATCATAATTGCAAGGGAAGACCACGAGAGCAGAGGACAGAGTAACAGGACTCAGACAGATCAGGAATAAAAGGTAAGTGAGGTTTTATTTACAGGTGAAATTAAGTCTTTACAGGAGGATCTGGGGAAACAACTGAAAAGGAGGAGCACTGGTAGTCAGTATGGCTCCAGAGTAGATGGAAATGTTTCAGGATATCCCAGGTAAGTAGAAGGCAGGTGGCAACAGGTTCCTTCAGGTCCAGTGCTTACATTGGAAACACTGGAGGTGTACCAGTACCAGTAGGTCCAGATTATTGTAGCTAAGAGGATACAGAGGGAACACTATACCAGTTAATAACAGGATTGGCCTCAGCTGCTGCTCACCGGTGCCGATCTGCCACAAGGCAAGAAACGCTGGAATCCCACACACACTAAAATGAAAGTCGGGACGCCATCTAACTGTTTCTGAAGCATTCACACTGTGATCCGTTTTTCTTCCATACATTTTTTACAGCGCGATTCTCGTCCCTCAGTTTCCGCTGCTTGAACAAATCATACATTAAAACGTTCAGCTCTTTCAGGAAAATCCTGACTTTTGGTATTGGTGCAACTTTAGCTTTTTGAAATATTTAGCCTTTTCTGACATTTTTTTCCTTAAAGAAAATGAACTGAGATCATTTTACCTCCTTCAGATCTTTAGATCTGTTTAAACCTTTTACTGCTCCTTTTACATTTTGTTCTGCTTCAAATTCTTTCAGCTTCCTTCTGAAAATTTAAACTTTTTCAGGTATTTTCAGCTGTTATTTCAGCTGTTTTGTGTTCCTTTCAGCTTATTTATGCAAATTTCAACTTTTCTTCTATTTCAGCTACTATTTAAGTGTTTTTTGTGGCTAATTTAAGCTTTTCTGCTAACTCCACATTTTTTGCACTCATTTAAACTTTTCAGCCTAATTCAGCAAAATGTGCTCTCCACTTCCTTTTTGTAAACTCAACCTCTTTCTGCTTTTTTAGCTACTTTTCTGCAGTTATTTTTCTCATTTCAACTTTTTTCAGATACAGTAATTTCCGTTTTTTGTGCCAATTTTTGCCCCTTTCAGTTTAACTGAGCAAAAATGTTCTGCTTTCTTCTGTTAATTTGAGCTTGTTCTACCTTTTTAGCTACTTTCTTTAATCATTTTTTAACTAATTTCAGCTGTTTTCAACTAAATTAAAGTTTTTCGTGGTAATGTCTGTATTCTTCCAGCCTAATTAAGTTCTTTCTGCTAATTTCAGCTTGCTATGCTCCTTTCAGATTTTTTTTCTGCTAGTTTAAGCTTTTCTGCTATTTCAGTTATGTCTTTTAGCTGTTTTGTGCAAAATTTATCCATTTCAGCTAATTGCATATTTTTAGCTCATTTCAGTTCCTTCTGCTCCCTTCTAGTAGTTTAAGCTTCTTTCTTCCTTTTCAGCTACTTTTCAGCTATTTTTTTGTTGCTAATTTCAGCTTTTTTAGCTGATTTCCTAATTGTTGTGCTCATTTCTGCTTACCGAAACCTAATTCAGCAAAATTGTGTTCTTTCTGCTTGCTTAGGCTTGTTCTTCCATTTCAGCTACATTTCAGCATGGTTTTGGCTAAGTTGAGCAAGTTCTTCAGCAATAAGCATTCACGCTGCATTTTTTGCAGGAAATGCAATTTTTCTAGTTTTCACGTTATTTTGCTCACAACATGCATGGGTGTCCAGATGGATGGAGAGATACACAGAGCGTATTTCCAATTCTCCCCTTTTTCTCCCCCATGGGGGACAACAAATTACAGAAGACATCATAATGCTCAAAAGTGGACTAACACCTGATGTCAGACATGAAGAACCATCAAATGTTAACCAAAATGCACCAGTCCTCACACTAACCCTCTCTAAAACGTCTCTGAATGCTCACAGGAGTTTTCAGAGTCTGCAACTGTACATTCACCTGTTTTCTTGCATTACTGGTTTGCTAACTCATGCCCAGTGGTTGCAGCCCAGTGGACCACTAACCTTATAGTAAAAGACTAGTTTGATGTTTGATGTAGTAATTTACTGATCTGACAACACAGCCAGGCGCCCATGCTGGCAGCGTTCACTGTGTTGGTTGTATCAACACTTAAGTATTCAAAAGCTTTTCCCAACATTCCAAATAAAACACCGGCCTGGATCAACTGGAAAGCCACCGTTTAACTGGTTTGACTTAGACAATCAAAACTAGTATTTTTGTTATGCTCTACAAGGTTTTCAATAAAACCCCTTTAACTTAACCAAACATTAATCTTTTACAAAACAAAAACAAGTCATTAACACCAAACTCAGTGCTAAGTCATCAACCTGTGGGCTATGTCTATTTGCTGCTGGCATCCAGGCTTTTTTCAGCTTCTGTTTGTCACTAATTGCAAAAAGCTTAAATTAGCTCATGCATGCGCAACAACTGAAATGGTAATTAGAGCGTGGAGCAAAACAATATGCTTTTGAGTCAGTGTGCCGTCAGCTTGTGTCAGTGAAGTGATTTGTCCATTAACCCTCTGTCAGCGTTAAACACATCCAGTTCTGCAGAACAAAGAGTTTAGATTCAGAACCAGAAAGTAGGTTGAAGACAGACAAAGACTCCCTCTGAAACAGAAGACTGGTTACATTTATGGTCCATATGACTTGGGTTTATGTGGTCTACATTAGATTATAAAGTAAGTTATATAGAGAGATTGGCTTCCATGTCCATTCTTATATCACGGAGGACATCATCAAGCTTAAATTGGCACACATTTGCCCAGTTAGGCTGAAAAAAGCAAAAATTAGCACAAAAAGTGAAAATGATCTGAAAAAAGCTTAAACTAGCAACAACAACAACAGGTGAAAAGTAGCTAAAAACTAGAAGAAAGCTTAAATTACCAGAAAGAACTGAGTTATGCTGAAAAAAGTTGAAATTAGTGCAGAAAATGTGGATTTAGCTGAAAAAGCTAAAATTTGTAGTAATAGTAGCTGAAATAGTAAAAAGCTGAAACTTGCAGAAATAAGGTGAAAGGGGCATAACAAGCTGAAATTAGCAGAAAGAATCTGAAAGGAGAACAAAACAGCTGGACACACAGCTGAAATTAGCTGAAAGTAGCTGAAAAATGTTAAAATTTGCACAAGGAAGCTGAAAGAATCTGAACCAGAATAAAATGTGACGGGAGCAGTAAAATTCAATTCAATTCAGTTTATTTATATAGCGCCAAATCACAACAAAGTTGTCTCAGGGCACTTTACAGGAACATTCACATACATAAAAGCTTAAAAATGTTGTAAACAGATCTAAAGATTTGAAGGATGTAAAAAGAGCTCAATTAATTTTCTAAGAGAAAAAAGCGTGAGGAAAAACCTAAATAATTCAAAAAGCTAAAGTTGCACCAATACCTAAAGCCATTGCAGCCTTTTCCTGAACGAGCTGAACATTTTGATTTATGACTTGTTGAAATAACTTGAAAACTGCGGGACAAGAAAGATGCCAAAAATGTACGGAAGAAAAACAGATCTCAATAGTGAATACTTCATAAACATTCACAGTATTATAGGTTTTTTGCTGTTTGGCTGGTGAATTCTGGATTGTCTATAAATTTGTGTGGATGTGTCGAAGTTCGTCAGCGCTCAGACTGAATTTGTGGAGCTGCAGCAGGGAGCTGGAGCAGCTAGTATTAGGACTGCGGACTTTCTAGCAACACACATGAAGGGGAAATAATCTTGGAGAAGCTGTGAGCTCGACTTGGATTATGCTACGACTTTCCCTTCAAAATTCAATGTCTTCACCGGCCTATATGTAAATGTATAACGTCTGTTTATGTTGCTTTGCTGTGGTAGGTTTTTTTGATGCCTCAAATCGTGCCCTGTCTAGGACACGGCGTGAGAGATCTTTTTTTATACCGTCTCTCCTCATGTTTTCTTCCCTTTTCTCATCTAAGCAAAATATTATTCTGAATAAGAATAAGAAGGCCGCGCTTTTTATAATTGCAGCTTCGTGCACTCCGCCCATCTTTGGGACGACTGTACGTACATATTCTTATTGTATCTCGGTGCAATGCCAATAAAGTTTATTCTGATTCTGAACCTGTACCGTGATCAAGCATATGTGTGCTACATGAGGGGCAGATTCTTATAATCGGGGAATTCCAATATAGTGAAGCTAATTGTCTGTTTGTAAACCAAGTTAAGCTGTTAGCTTTTTGGTTTGTTAAAAAATTCAATGTAAATTTACTAAACTGTCCTAAGTTGTAAATAAGTCATGTGTTTAAGTGTAAATGGTTAAAGCAGCAAAACAATCTCCTCAAGAAGGAAGAAAATACAATATACACACTTCCCTGCATGAATACATTAACTGTTTTATTCCCGTTCTGTGTTTTAACCATTGAAGGAGTAGCTGCATTAAAAATATGAAAAGAAAAATGACCATCACTGTACGAATGGGTCTTAACTCGTATCATTTCCACACACCGTTGCTGTGCTCATCAGTTTTTCTCCACCAATACACAGATAAGCAAAGCATAAAATGTCTGTTTTCTCAGCCTCGTGGCTCTGCTCTGTAGCCTTAATTGGAGTAATTCAACGAGAGTGAAAATGTCCACGTACTCTTCCCACGCTATAATTCAATTAAGGCCGTGTTTAAAAGATTTTCATAAAGAAACGATTGGAAATGTTTAAAACATGGCAGGAACTTTGCGTAAGAGTTCAGCCCACTCGTCAAAACCTTTATGTCCTCCGTGTGTAATGAGCCTCAGTTTTTTTTAATCTGAATGAGAAGATAAATCCAGTGGATGACCGTGCGTTAAAAAGATTTATGTTCAGAGCTGATTAAAGGACATTTAAATAACATATTTTTCTAGCCATGTGGAGAAAAAAATACATTTTTCAAGTTTCTATACTGAAGATTATACATATAATAAAAAAGATTATAGATTGATAATAAAAATATGTAGTGGGTAAATTTATTGATTTGAAAAAGGCATTTGATGCCATAAAATACTGCTACATAAAATGGAAAGGTTTGGAGTGAGAGGGGAAGCAAATAACAATATGTGCAAATTGGTCAGTTTATTATTATTATTTTTTTGTTTATTGTTGTCATTGTCGAATGTTGTCATCACTCGTTGTTAAAATCAGGTCTCTCTTGTAAATGAGTCCCCGAGGCTCAATGGGATTAACCTGTATAAATAAAGGTTGAATGGAAAAAAAAAAAAAAAATAAATCTGCATGTTTGACTATTACCTCTGGCATCCCACAAGGCTCAGTACTGGGTCCCAAATTGTTTATTATGTTTATTAATGACATATGCAGAGTGACAAGTATACTTAATTTTGTTGTATTTGTAGATGATACAATTTTTTTGTTCAGGTGAGGATTTAAAGCAGCTATTGAAGGTTGTTGGAAAATAAATTAATAAACTTAAATGCTGGTTTGATAGAAACAAATTATCTTTAAATTGATCTAAAACCAAATGTATGTTGTTTGGAAATTTAAAAATTGATACAAATAAACTGAAGATAAATAATGTATAAATTGATAGAGTGTTTGAAAATAAATTTCTGGGTGTAATTTTGGATACAAGTTTTGTTGGAAACCCCATATTAAACACTTGTATTTGGCTATGGCTATCCCCATGGCTAAAACAAGGTATATATTAAACATTAAATCTTTGCATACTCTTTTATTACACCCTGTTACTGCTGTATTTAGACTATTGTGTTGAAGTTGGGGTAATAATACATACAAAAGTTTTCTACAAAACATATGCATATTGCAAAAAAGAGCAATAAGAATGGTACACAATGTTTAGTATCGTGAACACACCAGTCCACTTTTTTATTATTATAGCTTATAAAATTGTTGGATTTGGTACAATTTGGTACAAGAAAATGAAAATATTATTTAAGAACAGCGAGGGAAGGTACAAAATGAGAGGAAAATGAAATTTCAAGCAACCCTGTGTTCGCAGCACTCCTAAAAGCATGTGCACATCAGTTTGTGGAGTGAGTTTGTGGAATGGCTTAGATGACGACATTAAGCAAAGTAAAACTATTGCACAATTCAAGAGATGAAGGTGTATAAAAACGAATGAGACAAAATGACGTTATTCCAGCAGTTAATCTGTGTGTTCGCATATTGAGCTTTGGTGATATGAGAGTAAATTTGTATCTGCATGTATATTTGTGTATGTGTATGTATACGTAGCTATGCATGCATGTCTGCGTATTTACAGTAAGCTGCAAGTATCCATGTATGTATGGGTATTTATGTATGTATTGAATTCAGAATCGGTCTGTAAACTTAGGGACAGGACTGGATAAGCTTTTATTTTGGTGGAAATATTTACCTTTATATTAATTTTTTGTTTGTTTTGTTGATATTTTAACAGTTCGAAACGAAATAACGAAAGAAAAGAAAGAAAGATGAAGTGAAAAAGTGTGCTTTATTGGTTTTGAGATGGAAATTGCACCAGCCCAATAAATGTAACATTATTTTAAAGCATTTGACGTGAACATGTTTAGCTCTATTTCAGATACTTGACACATCATGGAGACGTTCATCTCACAGTTGTTTTGAATCCAGTTTTTAATATTTAATTGAACTAAAAAACAACAGCACAATAAAACATTTTCTCACTTTAGTTACAAAAATGGGTCGCCACGAGGGCTTCTCATTGCATTCACAGAAGGATCCGAACAGTGGATGTCTAACAGTTACCGTGTTTCGCTCTTTAAAAACAATCCCCACCCTAAAATATAGAAACTCTCTTTTTTTTTTTAACCAGGGTATATACAGGGCTTAGCATCCGTTCATCTTAAACTTGTGAGGTATACAACCAATATGAAAGCCTGTTGGAAAACAACGAAGAGAATTAAATAAAAGAAAATGGGTGTAATTGTCTTCCACGAGCACAGGATTGCAACACTTAGTGGGAGATGTTGCCATGTGGTGAGGAGTTTCACCTGCGGTCAGGAAATAAAACATAACGCCAAGGGTTGAGCTGTCAGTATATACAAAGGCCTCACGGTCTGATTTAGCAGTTAAAATTAAATTGAACGCTCTTTTATTTGCTTCATGGCATTTACACGAAATTTGGAAAAAAATAAACCCAGCAAACCGTTTGATTTAATCAAGTTTGAACTCTGACTGTTTGAACCGACGGTGAAATAAAAGACCCAAAGCAGACATGCAAGTTTTGAGAGTGGGTTTGGAAACAAAAGCATTGTACAAAATATTAATTACATTTATTTTAATAATTATTTTTTTTTAAATCACCTTCTTTCTTAGCACCACAATAAACTTTTTGTGTTTGATCGAGCACCATTGTAGTCGTTTTCACACAGCACCTGTAGAATTTAATGAAGAGATCTAAACCCTCCCCCCCATCCTCTCATGGTTACCTCCGACTCCCCCCCGCCCCCTTTCCTCTGCCACGCACTCCAACGTCCTTCACCTTTGTTCCATAACGCTGTTAAGTCATGTGGTTCAAGCCCTATGAGGGCAACAAGGGTTTTCCTAAGATACATACATGGAAAGTTTGTTACACCATCTCTTATTCAAAACTTGCATGTGGCATAGAAAGAGTGGGGGAGGGGGGCTAAAAGTGGGGTTTGGTGGCACCCAGAATGTCTCGACTTGACGTTCTTTGCTGTCCTCATCAAGTCCTTTTTTTGTTTTACGTTTTACTTTTTTTAGCCAAGGAAGCAGACAGGTCCAACTTCAAACCCAAACTTCTGGTTAGGGTCCCCAAAGTCAGTCAACATGACATCCATGATTGGAACCTGATCGATTTTGGGAGTATTAATCTCCAACACAGTCTTTCCATAGCCCTTCCTTGTCTGCAACGAGAGAGAGATGGGTACAAACAAAGCTTACTATCAAACAGAAAACAAATTAACTTGTCAAAGTTAAGCACACAAAGTGATAGAAATTAAATAAAATATGTGCCATAAGGACTACATGATAGAGAGAGAGCACATTTATAGTCTCGTATCTATAGGTCGTGGCAGCGCCTTGAGCTTGGATAGAAGCGGTTGTTCAAAGTGAACCGAGTTTTTTTTTTTTTTGAGTCATTCAGGTAATATTTATTTGTACAGTTTGCATTTCTTGTGATTCCGTATGCCTAAACATAAATTGGTCATGCATGACCAATATAGGTGGCGGCATCCCAGTGGCATGATAGTGTAATTGGTCAGTTATCAGAGCATCTGAGAGTCAGTCAAAGATCCCTCATAGATACATAAGAGAATTACCAGCACTTGATAGGTCACACTGCATTATGTGTTGCTTCCAACCCCACAATAGTAGTTTTTTATTGTATTTCCATGGCCATTGTTACCTTCAGCGTACATGATTACTCACTCAGTTGATCATTACCATCATACCCAGTATTGATACCTCTGGTTGTCTCTTGTTCATTGTCAGTTCCTCAATTTTCATTCCCTTATGCCAGATTTGGGGTTTTGTTTCTTGTCCTGTCCTGTTTTAGTTTTATTTCATTGGGGACTTTGAAATGTAATCAATCAATAGTCGACAACTCGACATTGGGTCAGAGTTGATCCCACGCAAATTTGAGGCCCTTGATGGTCCCAGTTGAACCTCAACATGAAACAGTCATGTTTTGACAGACTGCACCAGGGTGCTGACTCAGAAGATGTAGGACCATCAGGGTCCACTGATTCATGACCAAAGGTGACCTGAAGTCATACCCCATGACTCCCTACACCATATGTGTCAAACTTAAGGCCCAGGGGCCAAATGTGACCCTTGTTAACATCTTATCATGTTAATTTAAATGTAAAATATGTTTGTCACTTTAATTTTTGTCAGTAATCTTTGATTATGATGTCAAAAGTGCAACAGAGAATGTCAAATGAGACCAATCAAACTCTTGTTCAGGAACCTGCAACCAAGAAAAGATGTTGGGTATCTAACTTGAGTTCATGTAAATTCTGAAACCAGCCCTTAGATTGAAAAAGGTTTTAATATTGGCCCCGTTTGTACGTGGGTTTGACACCCCTGCCCTACACCATGATGCCAGGAGTAACGGTTATCCCTTTCCACAATATTCACAGGACTGGTCCTCTACCCACGGCACCTCTGTAATGGTATTTTCACTAGAAAGAACCACACCACAACAAAGTAAGTTTACAAGGTTACTGAAAGTAACAAATCTGTAGATTGAGTCTCATAGTAGATGGGTAGGAAGATGGACACTTAAAGTAGGGATTGGTAGACATAAAGGATGGACGCAGTGTGTAGGTATGGAGCATTGTATTGAACATCCTGGAGATGGATCGAAGGAGATTGGACAGTGTGGATTGGATTTGCTCTGTATATCCCTGCAGTGCTGTTTGATGGTGGAGGAGTGAGCTGACTATAAGAACGCTTGCCAGGTGACTGGAAGTGAGGTTGTCATTATCTATGTCTCCTTGTTACACATAAAGCACAGTAAGAAGTCCAACACCTGTGTCCAGAAGGCTGGCTCAGATGGCATAAGGTTCTGTAATGGTTGACACAACACTACAATCATTGCTTGTGCAGTCAGTCGTGGGTGACTTGGATACCCTTATGTATCCATTGGTTCCACCCATAGGCCAATGTGTCACAATGTCCTGATACAACCACTTGGTCTCATTAAAACCTCTAATGTGATTCCCATAAAACTCCATCAATGGCTTGTTGAGGAATCTTTGACCAATTCTCAGATGCTGCTGTGATTGCCTGATTACAGTCTAACTCTACCCTCATGCCACCATTTATATCCTCCATTGCCTGTTCTGGTCATTTGCAACCAACATCCAAATCAGACCCTTCATTCTTGGTGCATATCTTTTTCTTTTTTTGTTGTTGTCAGCAAATACATATTGTAATTTCAGAGTTATTGTAGGTATTACAGTCTATCCAGAAGAACCTCAAATCAATATCACAAAAAATGATTTTGGTGGAAAATACTGTAGTTAAACAGAATCCATTCAACTGGCGCAGAAAGAACTGTGTCTTTGGAAAGAACTTACCGAACATCCATCTAAGATGGCTGTAATGTACGGGTTATTGTCGCGAGACATCTCCTCGTCGTTGGCGCCCAAGAATCTTAGCGCCTTATCGTAACTGTTGGTGGACTCGTCGTGCCACGCCACAGACTGGTGGCAGCTGTAGGTGAAGTTTTGCCTGGCTGAGGCCGTCAGTAGTCTGAGGAAGGTCATCTGCACCATGTTTATAGAGTTTCCATCTAGGTCAGCATACGAAAACTGGAAGAAAAAAGCGAGAACGTTAGGTAATATGAGCACATTTGACCATTTTATTTGTCGGCTTGTTTCAAAACATGAACAGTAAGAAAACAAAGGAAGCATGTAAAATCGTAAAGAATCCTAACTTTAATTTTTATGTATCTTAAACAAAACCAATCAAAATGTGTAAGAATCATTGTTTATCCTAGTTTTAGGTTGTTTCTGACTACATGCATGAATTTAACAAAGTTATAAATCACCCCTGCAGTGTCGACCTTTAGTTTTATCACTGACAATGAATGTGTGCTTAGAAAGGTTGATATGTTTCTTGTCACTAAAATACTTGAAGATTAAAAAACACACGGTTGGTAATAATGCATTTAAACTAGGCAAACAAAATCAATAGAATCAATGTGAGAACTGTAATTTATATTTAATATTTGATCAATAAATGCATTATGTTTAACATCCATACAGTCTGGTTCCAAATCTAAACAAGTGTAGCTCATCTAAATCCACACAACCCTGTTTGTATACAGAGTAGGATTTGAATTAGCAGATATATACCTGATGACCTCAAATCTATCAGATGGACAGAGACTGTTATTTTCATTGATCTGAATACAGTCTGAGCCATCTGGTGACTTTCTTTCTTGAATTAACCAAGCAGAAAAGACAATTTTTATAATCATTACTGTTTTACAAATGTTTGATAATCAAATTGTGTTAGTTCCATTCAATGCTTACAGGTTGAAAAGAACTACTCATTTTTATTTTACATAAACAGTAAGTAATGATTTTTATTCCTCATTCAAAGAAGAAATCAGGTTAATATGCATTTCTTGATTCTCTGTCTGAAATGAGCCAAGTAATGTAAGTATGTGAAAGGTCGAGTCTTGGTCAACTAAAATGTTTACTGAGAAGAAATGTCATGTTTTACTATTTGAGAAGATACAACAGCGTGAGACTCCACGAAGTCTGGTCGTCTGCAATAATCTTTTCTGTATGTTGAAAACAATCCTTGACTTATGATAACATCTTACATCACAAACCACACCTCTATTTCTGGTACATCCACGAATCAGAAAGCTCTAAATTGAACCGGAAGTCGACCCATTTAAAATGTGGCAACTTCCCCAGTTCATGTTAGAAGGGAGAAAATTCGAGAATTCAGGAGAGTCTGGAGTCTGATAGTTCCAGAGGCTGAAGAGTTCTGAAGAATGAAAGGAGTTCATGGTTCTTGGGTGCAAACGCATTCAGGATGATCCAGAGACGTTTTGGGATTATAATTTCTGTTTGAAAACCACGTACGACTCCCTGAGGGTTTGGTAGTTCTCACGGAGACGCTGAAAAGAGTCAGGAAGGAACCTACGCCGACGCTGAGTTCATCATCAAGGTAGATGGTTCTATTTCCGACCAAGTGTACCGTGGGCAAGCTGATATCTGATGGAGCGTGCAATTTCTGGTCAAACAGATTAATTCCCTCACATAGTTCTCTGTAAGACAAATCTCCATGTCATCTTAAAACTCTCCTCTTCCTCATAAAATCAGTACAGATATTTTAGAAATATCTGAAGCAAAGTCCTCGTTCACCGCCGAGTGATCGATGCTCATTTTCTGTGAAACTTGTCTGTTATTATTTTCATATTTTGCCAAATTAATGTAAATGTTTGATGTTAAACTTTGATTCTGAAAATAAATGACCGCATTGATTTGATGGGTCAAAGATAATAACGTCTCTCGTTACATTTCTGTTAAATTCAATGCACGTCATTACACAGCCAGAAAGATGAGGAACTCGTGAAAAAGTATGCATATATACGGGGATATATTGTCATACTACAGCTAGTGGCACGTACCTACGTGATTACTACACTACTATGGCTGAGAATCTTAACTCTGCCCATGAATCATATTGTATGTTTGCGACAGAAGAGAGAGCTGGATGGGGAGCTGAGTGAGGCTGCAGCAGGCATCTGGCAGCCAAAGACGATGCTGGATAATTTAATCTATCATCAACTCATTAAATAAATAGTCATGCAAGGAAAACCAGATCTTTTTTAGCCCAGGTTTAATTTTGCAAGAGGATAAGCAGTTGGAAACCAGGTTACAGGATGTTGCATCACGCCCGGATCTCAAGGTCTCCTCACAGGCAGTATAGAGAAGTGTTTTTTACTAATGGATATCAGACAGAGGTGACGTCAAGACAACCTTTACTTCACATCACATCTCTTGAAGGCGTCACCTATCAATGTCCAGTCAACAGGCTCCTTTCTGAGTAGACAGAAAGACTCACTTGTCTTTGCATACATGGTTCTACATCATTTTATTAGTAAGTGAAACATCCATGACCTTTACATCCCTCATCAGACACCTCCAGGTTCTGTGAACTCAGCTGAACTGATAAGGTTATAAAGGCAAGCTGAGAAGGCGGCTCGGGGCAGATTCTCATGACTGGACTTCATGTGTGTACTTTATGTATATTTATGTGACTTGTCTTGAAAATCTAACCTTGAAAGTAAATACCAGTAAAACTATTCTCCTGGTGTGGAGTGTAACTCTGTTTGAGTAAAATAAAGAGAGAATATTTTTCTCTAACAGAGAACATTGGGAGGGTTGTATCAGAAAAGTGGCATTTTAATATTGTAGCTGAATGGTAATTCACAAATAAAGCAATTAAGATGAAAATATATGTTTTCATAAAATGATTCCATCTGCTGATCAACGTCCATTCTGTTTTTTTATTCCTTCAAAATGTTGAGTTTGAAAAGCTTTGGAAATTCCTTTTTCTGACAAACAACAAAACCAGTTCACATTTGGGGCAACGTTTGTTGCAAGAAACATACGGTAAGTTTCTGTGATTCATTTGAACTTTGTTCCTTTAACATTTCTCACATTTTACTGCTAATATTGATGTTTTTTTTGTCTTTTTGACTGACTGAACTGTAAATCACGTTGGACATAGTCTGTTTTTAACACGCTACAGAAATAAAACTGAACTTCACATTAGTCATGTGGCTTCAAAGCAAAGGGGGTGAATACTTTTGCATCTGCATCAGAGAAAACAGGAAAAGGAGAAAAGGAGTTTGTTTGGTAAGAAATGGGAGGAAAACGTACTATTTTTCCACGTTTAAATTCGCTGAACCATGAACCTGCAACCTCTTTGGGCCAGGAGGAGATTCTGACCTGTGGAAACAGAATTAATGAGCTATAATTAAATACATTTATGAATTATCCACAAAATACAATAGTTGTATCAAACAACCTGAGAGGAACAATCTAACTTGGGTTTTGTTTTCCTGTTTATTTTTATGTAAACCATTTTAGTTATGTTTTAACATTTTCCAAAATATTTATTTTTATTTACAAACATATTCCTAATAGTAACTAATTATAAAGCACTTCAAATTCTATTATCTGTTTCTATCTTTAAACAATACTTTTACTTTTAAGCTACTCTGAAGCTTTTAGTCTTTTGCTATGTTTAGTTTTCAGCTAGTATTTAGTTTATTTGGGTTTTTAGCTAGACTTTGCTGTTAGCTTTTTAGCATATTGCTACTTTTAGCTGTTAGCTAACCTATGGAAATTTGTATCCATTAGCTAGCTTTTTGCTAGTGTTGTATTTTGCCATTACTGTTAGATTTTAGTTAGCTTTGTCATACTGTTAGCTTCTAGCCTTCCTTTAGACATTTTTAGGTAGCATTTTGCTATTTATAGTTTCTAGATACTTATTATATTTACTTTGTAACTAGCATTTTGCTGCTTTTGCTTTTATCTAGTGTTTAGCTTCTTGTAGCTTTTTACTAGCTTTTTTTTTTCTTTTAGACTCGTTAGTTTTAGGTTATAGCCAGCCTTTTGCTACTTTTTAGTTTTTAGCTAGTACTTTTCCTTTAACAAAAAGTAGTGCATTTGAAGTTGATTTTTGCAAGTATACTTTAAGTTAGGTATAAGTATATCAAGTATACTATACCCATACTTGTAGTGTACTAGAAAGTATACTGATTTAATACTTGTTTGGACAAAATTGGGACATTTTTATACTATTTTTAAGTATATCAAATAAAGTTTATAAAAGGTAAACTTCAAGTACACTTCCTCATTTTTAGTGTAAAATAAGTATACTTGTAGTATACTTAAATAAACTACTTTTTGCTAAGGGTTAGCTTCTAGCTAGCAATTAGCTACTTTTGGTTTTTAGTTGGTACTTTGCTTTTTGTTTCTATTTGGCTTTTATTTTATTTTATTTTATTCTTTAGCTTTAACAACTATATTTTAGCAGTCTGCCTTTGAGTTGTTTGTATTTTATTTTATTTTTCTGTTTTTTATTTTTTTATTTTTTGTCATCTGAATCAATAATGTGAGCTAAATATCTGAGGATGACAGGGAACTCGTTGCTGTGAACAAAAACCTAAGAGCACTCACTCCGTTGGACTTCTTGTCAGGATAGATGCAGGTTTCCCCGCCAGCAGTGAAGTTGCAGTAGACTTTGAAGGAATCTCCTGAGCAGCCTTGGTTGGGATCGATCCAGTACTCGCCTGAGGAGAACCCAGAACAATGTCCACTGAAAAGGCTGCAAACTGGATTTAAATCTAATCCAAAGGTCTGATTTACCACTAGAAATCTACAATTAACCCTGAAAAAAGAAGAAAAGCTTTAAAAGTCTGGCTCTGTTGAATCTCTGCCGGGGTTCGACTCACCATCGGGGAACTCGGGGTGGCAGAGCTGCAGGTCTTTGCAGGTCCTGGCCGGGTTGTTTTGCGTCCCCATGGGGTATTTCATTCGCTCGATGTCCTGTTTGAGGTTGTTGAGCGAGCCAAAGATGTCCTCCATGCCGTAATCCATGAAGGTGGCAGCCATGTCTGCTTGCACGTCGCTGGAACGCTTTGTCTTCTTGGGCGACTGAATGGGGAGGGGCTGGATCACCTCACCTGGTGGGCCCTATTTTGAGACCAGACAACTCATTTCCACCTGGTACAAAAAATTTAAGTCACAAGAAAACTGCCTTAAATACTCACAGGAGGACCAGGAGGACCCATTGAACCAGTGTCTCCTTTTGGACCAGCAGGACCCTGAAAAACCCCAAGTAGAAACGTTTTATCCGAGCTAAACCAAGCTTTGATAATAAATAGAACAGAAAAAATAAAGTTCAGCTCACAGATGACCCTTTGGTTCCTTTGGGACCTTGAGGACCCTGCATTAGAAATGAAACAGTAATGTGGCAAACGGTTATTTTATTTTAATAAAATTATAAAATAACTGACTGAAACGAGTGAAGATAAGCCTTACAGGTAAACCAGGGGGACCTGGGGGTCCAAGAGGCCCGGAAGCTCCGCTGACACCCTGTCATATGAAGAGATTAGCCATTAATTTGTTTCTGTTAGAAAATAAATCACAAACAAGACCCTTAATCAGGCCTTTAAAAGATAAAGAAGCAAACTGACGGGAGAGGCCATTATGATTTCATGAAGATAAACCTCCAGCCAGCGCTTCACTTTAACACCGAGTGAGGGCCCGCAGAGCAAACCGCTCAGTCCGTTTGATTTAAAGACGGATGAAGGCCGCCATCGATCCTTTGTAAAGCCCGGAGCTTTTAACTACTTTCAACACCGCTGCTTATTGGAGCGGAGGGATCAGACAGAAGCAACAACAAAAAAAAATCTATTTCAATTTTTATTCTTTCTCTTGGAGCAAAACTCTTCTGCGTTTCCAATAAATCACAATCTGATTTCATTAGAGCAGGCAAGAGAAAGGATAGTTCAGATCTTTTAAATGAACAGGCAATATCTTACCTGTTGCAGATAATTCAGTCAAGGACCTCATTTTGGAGAAATAGTTTAATTCTGACCAGTTAAGAAAGGCTAAAGGATAGTCTGAGCAAGACCAAAGTGGATTAAGAATTTATAAAGATGTACATTGTTGTTAATTCCATATTACATTATTTCGTCTGTGCTGTTGAGCTTTTGATTAGGATGTCTCCAGGGTGCCTCCCAATGGAGACCCAGACCTCATTGGAGGGATTATGTCTCCTCTTTGGCCTACGTTGGGGTCCTCCAGGAGGAGCTGGGAGGGAGGACCTGTTACCTCCAGGACCCAACCATAAATAAGTGTCAGAAAAACATTACTTAAGCAGAAATGTTATGACACTTCTGCAGGAAGTGCCCCGGCTTGTAAATAATCTTACCATTCTACATAAATATTTGTGTCATGCCAAATTAATCATTAAAGAAAATGGTTTAAATGGCAAAATTATCGGGATAGTTGACATTTCGAGAACAAAAAAGTGCGACTTATATGCCGGCAAATACGGTAATCCATAAGAGATTCTGCTGTCTCAAAATTTGCATTTCTTCATGCAAATGCTCTAATTCACATGTTTATGCTAATGTTAATTAGACTTTTTACATTGGTTGTTTTAGGCAATAAATAAATAAAATAGAAAAGTTCCTGCTAGAAATAGTGTCATCAGAATCTAAGGCTGCTATATGACGTTTAAATTAAAATATGCCACGTAAATAACCTTGTTTTACAAAACTAGCAGCGATGTAACGATTTCTAAAATCACTTAGTCACAGTTATCCACTTTAGTCTTAACTGCGCTAGGACCAGCTGTTAGCTTGGTGTTTATTGTCTGACTTAAACTATATTTCTCTCAAATGAAGTAAATAAAAATTATCTACAGCAGGTAAGATATTGATTGTTCAAAACCATTTCACATGTCCCCGTTTCAAAATATCCAAACTATTGTTTTAAGGAAACGGTTTTAACAACATGATGCTAACACTAAAAATAAGGAATATAAATAAAATTCAGTTTAAATGACACATTAGAAGTTTAAATAATTTTTAAATGTTTTTTTTACTAGTTTGTATGTTATCTGAACGACAGAGTGGAGCTGCAGGTCCAGCAGTGACCTGTGGCCCGATCAGAAGGGTAAACGAGCTAAACATGGCTAACAGGTTGGCGTTAAACAGACTGGAAACCATTGGCGGAATGGGAGTCATCACTTACAGAGTCACCCTTGCCACCAGGAGAACCCTGGGGTCCAGGCAAGCCTCGATCTCCCTTCTCTCCTTGCTCTCCAGGGGGTCCGATCAGACCGATTAAACCTGGGTGACCCTGCGGGGCAAAACACAAAAAAGTCAAATTAAACAAGCAATTTTTGTGTGCATCAACTTTAAAGCTACACTAACGAGTAAGAGCAACCTGAAAAACTCAGGGAAGACGCCGAGTCACAAAAAGGTATGAAGATAAATCAGCCTCAAAAGTGTAGAAGCATACGATAAGAACCACAAGTTTTACAAATGCAAAAAAATTGTTTTTCAGGTGTAAACATATCAAACTGCACAGGAATGAACATTCTGCACATATACAAAGTCAAACGCACATGCACGAATCACCTGTTGTGCACGGAGCAGCTGCCTATGAATGCAACTTTTGAGACTTTGCTCACAAAGGTAATGCTGCGTTCAAGGCTGGTGAAAAGCTGGGACATCTGAGAATTACCGTATATCCTGAGTTATCGGGAAAAAACTCATTTCTAACTTGGCACAGGAGCTCATAACCTCTATATTAACATGCGCATGCTCATGTTAACATTACTGCATTCAAAAATGGTAATTTGTATTTTTCAAACTTTAATTTTAGCAGGAAAGAAATTCATTGAGATCATTAATCTTTTTTACAAGGACGTCCTGGCCAATGTGCAAGGCGCAAACGAGCCATTACATTTACAGCAACAATAATATTAACGTGTTTATAAAAAAATATCCTGTAATTAGACATAAAATACAATGCAAGTTTAAAAAAATATCACAATTTGAGACACTTAAATGTTACAGGTGCAAGATGTGACTAAAACTTCTGACAGTTTTTGTTTAAAACTCGATAAAGGAATAAGAGATTCCAACGTCAACTTAAGCTGCTGATTGTGTGAACTTTATGGTTAAAATAAACAACCTAAAATGAGCAAGTTATTCTTCACATGGAAAATTTATCAGGAAAATATATTTTCCCAGTAGTTTTTCCACAAGATGAATAGCCTGCCCATTATAGCTGTTTATTTCAGTCATACAGTCCACAAAATAAACATTTCCTTCTTGTTGAAAAACTGCTGGGAGAAATATATTTGCCGGTATTTTTTTGTAGAGAAAGATATGGAAGCCCATTTCCGTCATGAAAGGAAAAATAAAAGCCCACAGGAAGTCATAATTTCAACTTTTAAAGTCATAATTACGAGAATAAAAGTCATAATTACGACTTTTAAAGTCATAATTATGAGAATAAAAGTCAGAATTACGACTTTTAAAGTCATAATTACGAGAATAAAAGTCATAATTTCAACTTTTAAAGTCATAATTATGAGAATAAAAGTCATAATTACGATTTTTAAAGTCATAATTACGAGAATAAAAGTCATAATTTCAACTTTTAAAGTCATAATTATGAGAATAAAAGTCATAATTACAACGTTTAATGTCATAATTATGAGAATAAAAGTCATAATTTCAACTTTTAAAGTCATAAATAGGAGAATAAAAGTCATAATTACGACTTTTAAAGTCATACTTATAATAATAATAATAATGTCATCACAATGTCAGCACTGTATGTTTCCATACAATGGCGAAATTAGTCTCTGCATTTAACCCATCCACCACCAGGTGGTGCAGTGGGCAGCTATTGAAAGCGCCCGGGGGGCATTTTGGGGATGAGGCGTGCTGCCCAGAGACGCCACGTGATGTGCAGTAACTGGGGATCGAACCTGGGACTTTTGGGTCCCAAGCCGGCTGCCCTGCCTCTACACCATCTCGGCCCCCAATGAGAATAAAAGTCATAATTACGACTTTTAAAGTCATAATTACGAGAATAAAAGTCATAATTTCAACTTTTAAAGTCATAATTATGGGAATAAAAGTCATAATTTTGAGTTTTAAAGTCACAACTATGAGAATAAAAGTCATAATTATGACTTTAAAACTCATAATTATGACTTTTATTCTCTTAATTATGACTTTAAAAGTCGAAATTATGACTTCCTGTTGGGCTTTTATTTTTTCTTTCATGGCGGAAATGGGCTTCCACAGAAAGAAACTACAGTGCTGGAAAATATATGTTCCCAGTATGTTTTCCACAAGAAAAATAGCCTGCCCATTATAGCTGTTTATTTCAGCCATACAGTCCACAAAATTAACATTTCCTTCTTGTTGAAAAACTGCCAGGAGAAATATATTTGCTGGTATTTTTTTGCAGAGAAAGAAAATACAGCACTGGAAAATATATTTTCCCAGTAGTTTCTTTAAAAAGAATTTATACACATGCATCTTGTTGTAGCCTTATGTGACTACAAACTTTTGAGAATAATTTATCTCCATACAGACTCTGACCAGGGTCAAAGATGTGGCTGCAGACAAAGACACGAAACTATTTGTCGTGCGCTTTGATGGGTTTTCTCTCCCACCGTCAGCCAGGGAGCACGAGACAAATTGGACAAAGTAACACACTGTCTGAACACCATCAGCAGTTATTTTTCACCAGGACCAAGACAAACTGCAAGTTCGAAGGGATGCATCTACATTTTCAATCCCATGAGAATGTTTTTTTTAGCAAATACAAACTAAGTTATATTTCTATAAATGTTGCGGCGAGGATCTGCTGCAAGAAAGTAACACTAACTAGAACCTGCTTTAATATTACAGCCACTGCTTCCATTTTTCTTAGAAAAAGACAAATTAAATAAAAGCAGTGCTCACCTTTTCACCTTTGGACCCTGGGTCACCTTTCAGACCTGGAAGACCCGGAGGACCCTGCACCACAACAAAAAGGTAAATAAAAATCATCACGCAGAATCAGACGGCATCAGAACATATCCAGAGTATTCTTTTTAAATGAATGATTCTTTGTTTCTGCTTTTTATTTTTATTTTTTAACACCATATCAAAAATGCTGAAATACCCACACTGCACCACTAGGGGGCAAGCATGTTCACAGAATCCATGCTGCAAACTTGGCATCTTTCTCGCTTTATTTAACGGGTTTGCCGACCCCTCTAGTGATTGTTCTGTTCAACCTATACAGTATATTTCCACACGCATGCACATATTTTGTTTGTATTTTTAGCAGAGAGGGGCCGCGGTAGCTCGGTGGTCAGTACAAATCCTCAGGCTGCAGGTGCTAGCCCAGGATGCTTCTGGAAGAGCATCTGGTGTAAATAATAGCCAAATCTTTCATGCAAATGCAAATCCCTGAAGAAGAGAGCTGCCAAAAGAATATTTTCAGCTGAATGAGTCAGCAGATTCTGGGGTTCAGAGTAACTTCAGTTTGGTAAATAAATCCAGACAGGAAGGAGACTGAATATTTACCATGGGACCTGGTGGACCATCCTGTCCTGGAGCTCCGGGAAGTCCTTGTTCACCCTGCGGAAATCCATTCAGAGTTAGTATCATGGGCTGCAGGATTTTCTCTGCTCTACCATTGATTTTTATGTGCACAGCTGGATGAGTAATAAGCCGAGCGGGGGAGGAAAAGTGCGCTGGAATAAACAAGTACAGCTAAAGCAGAGGCCAAATGGGAGTATTGATTATTCCATGAAGTCTATCATTGTGTCTCTGTCGGAGCTTCGCGTCTCTCTGATTTTGTGACTTACGACAGGGCCGGGGATTCCACGCAGACCCTCTGGACCGGGCTTCCCAGGTGGTCCCTGAGGGCCGACGGGTCCTGTTTTACCAGCTGGGCCCTCGGCACCTGCTTCACCCTGTAAGAGAAATCAAAACTTGAGATGTCTGAAGCTAAAACAATCAAGTTATTAATTAATAATCAGCCATTGTTTCAGTGGCGAGAATGCAGTTTGTGCGTCTGTCACCAGAACATCTCCTGAACCACTGAACCAATTTCATCCATCCATCCATCCATCCATCCATCCATCCATCCATCCATCCAT
>NC_056517.1:33925510-33929581 GCF_014905685.2 Nematolebias whitei
CCATCCATCCATCCATCCATCCATCCATCCATCCATCCATCCATCCAACCAACCAACCAACCAACCAACCATCCATCATCCATCCAACCAACCAACCAACCAACCAAACAAACAAACAAACAAACAAACAAACAATCCTGCAGAAATTAACCTCTGAACGTACATCTACAACTGATTTACTCAAATAGCTGCCACAGCCAGCTTAAAATGCACAAAAATAACTAAGTTTTACACATATTAAACTAACTTGTGGTGTGGTAGTAGCTGAGACTGATCCCTGACACATATACCAAGTGCTAACGGATTGCACAAGAATAAATGCACTAATCTTCGGCCACCTCAATCATTTGAGGAAACTCTTTTTAAGCAATACAAAAACTACAAAGTTTCTTCAAATGATGGAGGTGGCCGGTTTACTTACGTATACGGTGGCCATCTTGGATTCTGATGCGGCAACCCCATTTTCAATAGCAAGCTTTCTTTCGTCTAGATGCAGCCACACACTAAAATAGAATTCCACACTTCGCTCGCTGACGAGGGACAATGCAATAATAAATTGAGGACCCAACTTTTACGCCATGAATTGACTTAAATAACTTTAGTAAATAATTCAGTTGCTGCCAGGATGTGTTTAACTTCAGACCCTTACGTTTTCTGTTCCAGTGGGATTTATTTATGTTCTGAACACAGTTTTGTTGTTTTAGCATGTCAGCACTAGACTGGTTTGATTATTAACATCCAGGCTTGATTACTGCAGTGTTCTTCTATTTGGAATCAGTCAGACCTCCATTGCACGTTTACAACTGGTTCAAAATGCTGCAGCCCGATTTCTAACTGGTACAGGCAAAAGAGTGCACATTACTCCTGTTCTGGCCTCCTCCCTTCACTGGCTCCCAGTTCACTTTCCAAAAAATCCTTCTGTATGTTTTTAAATCTCTGAGCAGTTCTGCTCCCTCCTATCTCGCTGATCTGCTGCAGCCATATGTCTCAGATGCTTCTATTGGTTCCAGGAACTCATTTGGTGGAGGTGACAGGGTCTTCTCTGTTGCAGGTCCAAAACTGTGGAACGAGTTACCACTGCATGTCAGGGAGGCTCTCTCTCTAACTGTTTTTAAGTTTTGTTTGAAAACTCACTTTTATTCCCGGGTTTTTGACACTGTGTGGGTTGATTTTAACTTGTCTGTTTTCTATAATGTTAGTCATTTAGTTATTGTCTTTATCTCTGTGGATCTATACATTTTATCCTGTTCTTTGCTTGTTTGTTTTTGCTGTACCGCACTTTGGTTGGCCTTGTTGCTGTTTTTAAGTGCTTTATGAATAAAGATAGTATGGCATTGTATTAAAAATGACCAACAAACAAACATGTTTTTTTAATATTCCCATGCATTTTACATGCTTTGGTAATCTTATGCCCATTCTGCAAATTCATAGCTGCATTCATTATTTAAAAATATTCTGTTGTGAAAATAAACCATCTTTTTATGCTTTTATTGGAATATATAATTAGGAGGGATAGTTGAGAGGACCCTTCTGTGCAAAGCATGAGCTGTTTTTTTACCTTGGCGCCCTTCTCTCCTTGTCTGCCCTCTGCTCCAGCGGCCCCTGGGGGTCCCTGCAGAAAATGACAGAACACTTGTTTCAACACTGCACCATAACACACCATGCAACACACAAATACACAGAAACAAGTGGGGTTTGTTTCCGTTTTTAGAAAAAAACGACAACGATTGTGTTAAAAAAGCAGATTTTTTTGTCAGCTCCCGTTCAGCTCCGCATCTTGTCTCCGTCTTCAAGACGTCCCCCTCCATCCGAGTCCCGGCCTGAGAGCCGTCGACGGCTGAGAGGCTGCGATGGGAGCGCTCCTCGAGTCTTAGAGCTTTTATCTCCTGATTCGTCCTCTTGTTGGTGCTGAAGAGGCCGACTCTTCATCAGCACAAAGACAGATTTCAGCCGTGGCGCCGAGCGTCAGAGCAAAGGCGTGCTCTGTTTGTCACATCGAAGGTGCCTTGAAGAATTATCATCACAGCCTTGACAAGATAAAGTTGTTTTTATTTACGAAAATATGACGATAAACAACCCCAGTGCAGTCAAAGTTCATGCTTAATAATCCAGGTAAAAAAAAATCCAACAAAGTTAAGTCAGGTCCTCTGGACGGCTTCTTTTGGTCTTTCATCCAAAGGACTTCATCAGTCTGAGGAGCCACAACAAACTCAGGCTCACAAGTAGCAACACTCACATAGTGGGACAACCAGTTTGATGGTGATAAGAGGATGGTGATAAGGTCCAGAGGACCTGACTTAACTTGTTGGATTTGTTACCTGGATTATTGAACATAAACTTTGATGTTATGAACCACTTTGGTTATGGCTGTCTCAGAGGAGTTCACGTTGAAGAGGGTGGACTGGACTCCAGGAACCATCTTATCAACATCAAACTGGTTGGCCCACTATGGGAGTGTGCTTCTTGTGGGTCTGAGTTTGTTGTGGCTCCTCAGACTGAGGAAGTCCTTTGGATGAAGGATGAAACATTTCAACACATAGAAGCGGTCCAGAGGACTGGACTTAACTTTGTTGGATCCCAATGCAGGGGGCTGCAAAAGTACTCACCCCCCACGTTCTTTCTGTTTTGTTCAAGTTTTGCCTTAAAGCGTGGAACTTAAACATATTTGAATATAAATAATGATTTTATGTAAACACTCAGGATTAATGAAGATCAACGAGAAGGAAAAAGCTTAAACGGTTTGACAAAAATGACCGTATTCGATTCTTTTACAGATGCAGATTAAATAAATCTTCATGACACCAATTTCTGACTATTTGGGTATTTATAAAGTAAAATATTCACAAGCGTACAGACCTAACATCACCGACGGTTCTGAGAACACAGTTCTAACTGTAAAACATGGCGGTGGCGACATCATGATGTGGGGATGTTTCTCTTCAGCAGCGACTGAGAAACTGATCAGAGTTGAAGCAAAGACGGACGGAGCAAACGTTTTGAAGGAAAATGTTTCGAGTCCTCAACGTGACCCTAAACGCACCAGTAAAGAACAGGTCACAGGTTTAAGGAGAACCTGTTAAAGGTTTTGGAATGGTCTGGTCCAAACCCAGAATTTTGGGTTCACCAAAACAATTGTTGGACACAAGCAGCACCTATCCAAATGTTTTGTTTTTTGTTCATCTTTACTTGAGTTACTGCTTTTTATGCAAATTAAAATACACAACTTCCCCCCAATTACCCCTCTAGACACTTTCCAAAGGGGGTGAACACTTTTGCAACTAACTGTAAGATCAAGGAAAAAAATGTTTATATAAAACATAAAAATTGGCAAATCAAATGAGATAAAAACAGATCTTGACTTAGCAGCAATCACCCCCCCCCCCAAAAAAAAAACAACAAATTTTTTTAATCAACTTCAGATTGAACGAATAAATAATAAAAAGGAGCTAAGTGGTTCCTGTTGGTGTAGCTGAGGAATTAAACATTCGGAGGAGCAACCCGGTGGAGACTCTCAGGCCTCCATTCCTTCCTGAGCTGTTTAAGACCAGTGTGATTAAAAAAATGGCCCTTTTCCTCGCCGTAATCCCCAGGCCGTTCAGGCGCTGCGTGCGTTTAGACCGCGCTCGGTAAACAGAATATAAATTTCTCCAGGCGCATTAGAAAAGCAATCAACCTCAGCTTTAAAATGCACCCCATGTCCCCCTCACTCAAAGACCACCGGACGTGGTGCATTTCCTTAAAATGTGTCCATTTTTATGGGAATTTGGAAAAAAACTTTAATGCATCCTCTCAGTTGTAGCTTTGGACGAGCTCGGTTTTATGGATTCATTTCTTTAAACGCGCGCTGGAAACAGACTGAGCTGCTAAAAAGTATTTTATCTTTTTAGAAGGTTTCTCTGAAGCTCATGGCTCCCAGGTCCACTCTGATATGTTGGGAGTTTGTTGTGCTTCACTTAAAACTGGACTTATACTTAGTGATTCAAGGAGATTTGGCCACCATAGTTTTCGGACTATAAGGCACATCGGATTATAAGGCACATCGGATTATAAGGCACATTGGATTATAAGGCA
>NC_056517.1:33929591-33951233 GCF_014905685.2 Nematolebias whitei
GGATTATAAGGCACATCGGATTATAAGGCACATTGGATTATAAGGCATATTGGATTATAAGGCACATCGGATTATAAGGCACATTGGATTATAAGGCACATCGGATTATAAAGTACATCGGATTATAAGGCACATTGGATTATAAGGCACATTGGATTATAAGGCACATCGGATTATAAGGTGCATTAAGCGAAACTAAAACATTTTGACAGATTTTTGAGCACCGTGTACCACATAAAATCGATTTGAGGTCTGTAAGCACAACCAGAATTAATAAATAAGGCACACTGGATTGTAAGGCTCATTGTTGATTTTTGAAAAAAGTTAAGGATTTTAATAGCTCCTTATAGTCCGAAAAATACGGTACATTCAACTAATCAGTGAATCTATCAATTAACCAAGAGATCACCCAATCAATCAGTCGATCACTTTATTTGTACAGGTAAATTTTACTTTTAGCTGTAACGTTATGGTACTAAAAGACCCAGCTGTTAGCTTTAGGCTAGTGGTTTAATACCTTTCACTATTTTTTCTTTGAGCTAGCCTTTTGCTACTTTTAGCTTTGAGCTAGCCTTTTGATACATTTGCCTACCCTTTTTGCTACTTTAGCTTTTACCTAGCTGGCTTTTCTTACTTTTAGTTGACCTGTTGTGAGGTTTAGCAACTCATTTGCTCTGTTTAGCTTTATTCTAGCCTTTGCTTTTAGCTTTAGCTATCCAACATTCTGCTACTTTAGCTTTTAGCTACCGTATTTTCCGCCGTACACACGTCACACTGCCCTATAAGTCGCATCAGTCCTTATATGTCTAATAAAGTGGAAAAATTCATAAATATGTCACTTCACTGTATATGTCGCATCTATTATGCGTCACTGCTGACAACCTGGAAATGTGGGCCGAACCCGGAAATGTGCGCCGGTGTTGTGCCAAAAATCAATGGGCTGCCAAAAGGCGGCTGCGGGAGGATGCACGGAGGACTTTAACAAGAATTTAACAAGATTAGAACTCAAAAATAATTATTTGTTTGCAAAAAATTATAGCAAAGTTGTGTCTCAATTTAACTTTTGCTTAATAAATGCACTTTGACGGTCAAATCAGCTGCATTTCAAAACCCGATTCGCGGAAGCAGGAACGCGCAGAGGGCGACTCGGTCCATTTCTTCAAAATTCAACAAGATAACCACCTAAAAACAATTATTTGTTAGCTCGACTTTACAGTAAAGGTGTCTCTCAGTTGAACTTTTACTTAATAAATGCACTTTGAGGGTCAAATCAGCTGCATTTTGCCGCGGTGGCGCAGTGAAATGAAGCTGATTTGGTTGCTCCAGGCAGAAGACGGTGGCAGGCTATGTCAAGTCAATTGTGTCATTAATAGCCACTTTTACCTATTACATGATACAATGGTATGTCTTACTACTCAAGTGCCATCTAGTGGCTGAAAATGGTAGTGTTCAATATTTTCAGTCAGAATGAATGAAAACGGTCATATCTCCGCCAAAAATTGGTTTATAAATATGGGAAAAAACATAAATACGTCACTTTGGCCTATAAGTCACGGGGCATGCAAATGATGCAAAAAAATGCGACTTATAGTAAAAAATACGGTATATTTTTACAACGTTTAAGTAGACATTTCATACTTTTAACGGACCTATTGATACCTTCAACAACTGTTTTGTTCCATGTAGCTTTAAGCTAGCCTTTGTTGCTTTTGGATTTTAGATAGCTTTTTTCTACTTTTGCTACTTTTAGCTTCTACCTAGCCTTTTTATACATTTACCTACATTTTAGCTACTTTAGCTTTTAACTAGCTTTTTGCAACTTATAGTTTATCTAGAACTTTCTTACTTTTAGCTAACCTATCGCTACTTTTAGCTACTGTTTTGCTCCATTTATCTTTAAGCTAGCCTTTGCTGCTTTTAACTAGTCCTTTTTAATTTTTATATGACCTTTTGCTGTTTTTAACTTTTAGCTAGTGCTCTGTTTGTTTTGTTTTTTAGCAATGCTTAGTTTTAGCTACGTCAGTAAAGTTCAGTAAAGTCACTCAGAGCTCAGTGTTGACGCTGGGTTTTTAGAAAAAGCTTTTTTTTCACTCATTTTAATTCTAATCTTTAAAAATTACAAACTCACCATACCCATAAACATCCAGGATTAAAGCTGCGATTGTGTTTTCAAGGCTAAATCTTCTTTTTTAGTCTTTCAGCAACTTTCTCACGTTCTGCTTTTGTTTTGCTGCAGCCTATCAGGCAACCAGGGATAAACTCCGAACACTCACCGATAGACAAAAACTGAAACTTAGAACAAATTATTTCAGCTCGTTTCTCTTCCT
The DNA here is from genome assembly GCF_014905685.2 of Nematolebias whitei. Taxonomy (NCBI): domain Eukaryota; kingdom Metazoa; phylum Chordata; class Actinopteri; order Cyprinodontiformes; family Rivulidae; genus Nematolebias; species Nematolebias whitei. Next base: position 33,931,919 of record NC_056517.1, read on the forward strand.
TTTAGTAAACCTTTTCATTTCCTACTAAAGAATAAACATAATTCATGATTTTCATGAGTTTCAATCTGCCTCACAGACAGAGCAGCACCTCGACCTCTTAAATCTCTCACTTTGTTCTCACCGCTCTGCTTTTAATGAAAATGAAATTCAGCAGATTTACTGCCAGAAGTAAAGAAGCTGTTGCCAGCCGAGGCTAAATCATTAGCTGAAGAGTCAACGTTACAATGTGAGCGGATAAATCATAAGCTCACGTATATATATATTAAAAAAAAGAACTTGCACATCAAAAAACTCAATTGGGACCAGCTTCAGGTGAGACTGAGATGATTTCTTGTGGTGCAACAATGTGAACAGAAACACTCCGACTTCAGACTTACCCTCTTGCCGGGTGGACCAGGTGGACCAGCCTCTCCGGATGGACCCGGAGGTCCCTGAAAACAAGCAAACAAACAAGTGATGATGTCAGTCGAGCCCGCTGCACTGAATCTCTTAAAGTCGTCTGAATAAAGGATTAGGAGTCGAACAAACTCGTGCTTTGATAAATTACTTCCCTGCAGTGCCAGCAGTTTGAGCCAATCTTCACAGATTTTAAGGATAGAACCAGGTTTTATAAACAACAAAAGTCCTGTTTAAAGATAAGACTTTGTGTTTTGTTTTGGCAGTAATATGGGTTTATTTATTATTTTATTTGAAATAAAAGCTGTGATTTGAAATAAATTGGCACTGCACAGGCACATTACAATTAGTTTTGTTTCTAGTTTTAGATAAAGAATCTTAAAGTAGTCTTTTTATCAAGCACCTGTGAACAACAGATTTGTAGTTTGTTTTACAGACTTGGAAAAAATGAAATGTTTAAAAATAGAACACGGGTAATTAAATTTGTAAGCTCCGGCTTGTGCTGTGATGCTTTTAATATAAAATGGCCAACTTCCAAAACGGTTTGAACTACAGGTTCTCAAGACTTATTTTGTAAGTCTTATTAAGTTAAATGGGTGTAGTCATTTTTGTAAGTGTCAATCAACGAAGGAGGCGGTACTTAATGTTTAAATTGTTGCAGGGGACCTGACTGACTGACAGAATTTTACAGGGGGCGTGGCTGAATATTATAATTTTACTTTACTAGATGATTCCTTGTGCCATGTCGAATGTTTCATGGTGATATTGTGGATGGCATTGTGCTGTGCATGTTGTTTTGTCGTGGTGGTCTCTCGTTTTATCTAATTCTCTTTTATTTATTTATTTATTTTTCTTCTTTCTTCTCTTTTTAAAAAAAAAAATTAAAAAAAATTGAGCGATGATGATAAGTTCATTGAAACACTTCACAATGTTTCTACACTTAAACTGAGCTAAAAAATAATAATAATAATTTTACAGGGGGCGTGGCTGAATATTAGAATTTTACAGGGTGTGTGGCTGAATGTTAGAATTTTACAGGGGGCGTGGCTGAATGTTAGAATTTTATAGGGGGCGTGGCTGAATGTTAGAATTTTACAGTAGGTGTGGCTGAATGTTAGAATTTTACAGGGGGCGTGGCTGAATGTTAGAATTTTATAGGGGGCGTGGCTGAATGTTAGTATTTGACAGGGGGCGTGGCTGAATGTTTGAATTTTACAGGAGGTGTGGCTGAATGTTAGTATTTGACAGGGGGCTTGGCTGAATGTTAAAATTTTACAGGGGGCGTGGCTGAATGTTAAAACTTTACAGGGGGCGTGGCTTGAATGTTAGAATTTTACAGGGGGCGTGGCTGAATGTTAGAATTTTACGAATGGCATGGCTTAAGGTTTAAAATGTTGATTTGTGTAATGTTTTTGACATCTTTAAATTTTTTTTTATTTTTTATTACTTTTACTGTGAAATTTTACAAGTTTATGCATTTTTAGACTTTACAAAATAACGGAAGCATCAAAATAACAACCATATTAGAAATAACAACAGCCTTAATTATTCCTTATTGTAAGAAACTAATGATAATTTAAAGCTGGTATGTTATAAAAAAAGAGCCTATTAAATAGAAAATGTAGAGCAGTGATCCACATCAAGTTGGGGGTCTTGAGCTAATGTTCAAATTCATAAAAATAATTTCTAATAACATAATAATACTGTAAATTACAAAAGACAAAAAACAGAATTTTTTTACAAAAATTGCACATTTTGAGTTTAAGCTTTTTGTGTTATCATTATTTATTTACTTCTGAAGTAATGTTTGTGTTGTTCAATCGAGGATATTTGAGGTCGCAACTCCTTGCCGTTGCTATTTTGGGGGTCAGAAGCTAAAAAATTTGAGAACTATGTAGAGTAAACAAAATAAACCAATGCAGTCATTTATTCAGTCTGAATTATAGTAATAAAAATCAAGAACTTACTGGTTGACCAGCTTCCCCGTCATCTCCTTTCTCCCCTGGTTCTCCATCAGTTCCCTGCAAAAGAGTGACGAGCACCTTAAAAAAACTCAATGACCATTTAATCCACAAAACAAAACCCTACATGCTCTCCTGTGCAAAGGCCTGTAGTAAGACTCATACTCACAGCAACACCTGGCTCTCCAGGAGGGCCTGGGTCTCCAGGGAATCCAACAGGACCCTGCAAAGAGAGAAAGTGAAGTAAAAGAAGGCTCGAGGAGCTGCTGCTGGGGCATAATTTCCCTGAAAGCTAGATGCGTCCGAGCATCAGAGAAGCTTCTTTTTACAGATTTCTACTGTGTTTGTTGGACTTACTGGGTTGCCCTTTGGACCATCATCTCCAGGGGGTCCTTTGGCTCCAGCAGGTCCAGCAGCTCCAGGGGGGCCAGCCTCGCCTTTCTCTCCTCTCTCACCTTTAGGACCCTGTAGTGATGAGATGAGAGATGAGTGTGGGTGGTATTCTTTATGTCAGCATCTCAAGAGGCAACGTTTCTCAGAAGTTAATGATGGACAGAACCTGCCATTAAGCTGAGCCGTTCTGGTTTTGATCTGCTCTGGGCCTTCAGACAGATTTAAATGGTCCAATAGGTCGTGCTTTTCAAAACAACCATTCAGGACACAACTTTCACATACCCCCTAAATTCCTGAATCTTCAATCCCCTTCAGCTCTCGGGGACGACAATGTTTTAAATGTGCGGATCGATTTTTATATCTTTATCTTTTTGTAGAGAAACAAGAATTGTTTTCAGGAGGAGATTGTCCTGATTGTCGAACGTTGCACCAGTCAGCTGTGTAATGAACATTTTCAATGCATAAATAAAAAATATTAATATTTTATAAGAATGGGATTTGCTGTGGGAAATTAGCATTTCAGTGGTTCCCAACCATGGTCCTTGAGGAACACCATCCGGCATATTTTAGTTGTTTCTCTGCTCCAGCACACCTGATTCAGTGATTGAATTACTTCATCAAGTTCTGTAGAAGCCTGTTAATCATCCATTCATTCAAATTAGGTGTGTCAAAGCAGGTAAACAACTAAAATATGCAGGGTGGTGTTCCTCAGGGACCAGGGTTGGGAACCACTGGTTTAGGTTAATGCACCATAATCAAAAATCTTAGCTTAATTATTTGAAACTTAAGAACTACAGACCCAATACTTCAATTTATGTGCATTTGTTAAAAAACAAAAACAAGTTCTTGACAACTATTAACATATAAAATAACAAATAATGAATAATTGCACAACCTTTACAGTTAAAAGAATGAGTCATGAAATACTGCCTAAAATACAAGTTTTTATTTATGATTATTGTGGCTGAAGATAAGTGAACCCCTTCGCTGACTCCTTACATAAAATCTGAATAAAAAAAGTTTACGCAGAATAATTAAAAAAAAGCAGAAAGTCTTGTAAAATAAAGGTTTAATTGTTAATAACCCATAATTGTAAATATACCATGACTGACTGGAGAGTCCCACGTTTCTGTTGACGCCTTATTATCATGAAGCAATTAGTCAAATTTAGTTTAATTAGTTTATAGCAATAAACTCCATTAATCATTCAGTTAAAGGGGATATATAGATTTCTATTTATGCTTTACGTATGTACTACTTTTATTGAATATAAATGGTTAAAAACATCCAGATCCTAATTCATTTGGAGGGCCGACATGCAGCTCCATGTATTTGTTTATTTCCTCTTAGATTTCATGGTTGTACAATTTAAATATTGAGTTTTTAATACATGTCTCTGATGTTTCCTTATTATTGACTGTAAATCATGTTTTTGTTACAATCTAACATGTTAAAGGTGCTTTATAGATAAAGTTTGACTGAATGATATATTTCTCAGCTTTGCTTATCGTATCTCTTTAAAGACAGAAACATTCATGATGGATTTCAGTAAAATCAAATCAAACATACTTTTTTCATTTATTTCTGTCTGACTTCAGGATATATGCCAATAAACACATGAGTATTTGAAATGGGGGCTTCATCTTAGCTTAAGTTGATGATTTGATGTGTGAGAGCGTTGCAGCAGACATATTGTCCTCGTGGTTTATGTCTGAAGATAAGAGGCTCAGCAGAGGAGCCATGCATTTCCTGCTTGCTCTCGACGAGGACGGACACATTTCCCTCCTGCTCCTGCCTCCCTCCTGCTTTGCTCTTTGTCTTGTGATTCCCATCGGAGCTTCTCACTACATATCTTTCGAATTGTAAATTATGGATCTGGTCAACTTGTCTCTCAACGTAATTGACAAAATTTTCTCAACAAGAAGACAGGGCAAAGGAGAGCCCTCATGCCCTGAAGGGACACTCGCAGCTGGATACACAATGGATTCCTGTGGCCGGTGGAAGATGGTGTGTCTGTATTGTTCGTTGAGGACGTAGAAGACGTGTACATAATTGGATTTATGATAACCGGATTTTTGTTTTTTGGTGTTGGCGGGTATCTAGCATATTGACAAATTCGGAAGACAGCGGTTCTTGCGGCTCTTGGGACTCACTGGTGGGAAGGAATCGAACTTGGAGAAGCAACAAGCTCGGTCCAGCAGTGCAACCACAAAATTTGGTTGTTTGGAATCACCAGTGAGACGTACCAGCAGAACTATGAAGGCAGACATGGACATTCGAGCAGATGCTGCCTGACCCATAATAATTGTGTTATCTGAATTTGGCTTCCCCACTCATCCTTGAACTGAGCTATCTCTCCAACTTCTCCTGGTTGTTTATGTGAACAAGAAGCCGCCCCCCCCCCCCCCATCACTCCCCTCCCAAGTACATCTGTGGATCTGTGTCAGACTTGAGCCGGCTGATAGACACTGTGCCATCTTTATGAGGACTATGGAACTTTCAGGGAGTCTCTATGGACAACTCACTGCCCTCGTCGGCCTCCTCGTACATAAATATATTATGATGTCATCAGTATGTTGCTGTTTATGTGCAAGGTCTTTTTTTTTTGCAACTTTCACACTGTGCCCCGACCAGGACATAGTGTGAGATATGACTTTTTTTACCTCCCTTCCTTCATGTTTTCTCTTTTTCTTTTCTACTTTTGTCTGTCTGTAACAGGTCTCTCTTGTAAATGAGTTCTCGAGGCTCAATGGGAACCGGCCTGTATAAATAAAGGTTGAATGAATGCTGGGAGGATCTGAGAGTATCACAGATGGACACACAGCAGCACAGGTTCTGCCATTCATAATGTTCTAGCTGGGAGAACCTCCAAATAAATGTTCTGCAGATAATACCAGCTCTCCTATTGCTCAAATAAACCCAACCAGCCTTAGAGGAATGCAAAAGTAAGATGATGTTAAAGCTTAGAGCTAAAATAAAAACACAACTCCTGCTAAACGTTAATTTAGAAACAAAAAACGAGTTTCTTACCCCAGTTCCAGGCTCTCCAGGTGGTCCCGGGTTTCCCGCTTCACCTTGCTCTCCCTGTGGTTAAATAAATGTCAGCGTCGGAGCAGATAAACCTTCAAACTGACACATGACGGGCTCTTAAACTTTAGAATTAAAGTTATTGCGGCTACACATCATGTTTATATTCTTGTTTAAAACTTACCAGATGTGGTAAACAAAAACAATTTGAACAAACTAAAAGGATTAAACTTCCATTAATAGCTTCAAGCCTGCATGAATGAAACCACTCTGAGACATGGACTCACCTTCTCACCCACAGACCCCATGGGACCCACACCACCTGGAGGACCTTGTGGACCCTGCAGTGGGACACAAAGAGGAAGATGAGTCATCCTTCATCACTGCCAGGGAGACGGGCTTCCTGACCCTGAGGTGTGGGAAACCACTAAAGATGTAATTAACTTTGTGTCGCACGCAGCCTGAAAGGAAAGTCACGTCTTTGAGTTCAGTGGTTCAGCAGCCTGGGGGGGTGATGATGAGGCTGTTTGCACTATTAAAACACTTAATTATTGTCAAATTAAATTGCTTCTAATGGTGTTTATACTGGGCAGCATGGTGGATCAGAGCTGTTGCCTCTCAGCAAGAAGGTCGCTGGTTCAAATCCCTGCCGGTGGCCTTTCTGGGTGGAGTTTGCATGCGTGGGTTTCCTCCCACCGACCAAAAACATGCATGTTAGGCTGATTGGTAAGTCTAAATTGTCCGTAGGTGTGAGTGAGAGAGTGAATGGTTGTCTTGTTTGTCTCTATGTGTCCCTGTGATGGACTGGAGTCCTGTCCAGAGTGTCCACCAGTGACCCCTGTGACTCGAAAAGGAAGAAGCGGGTAAAGATGACGGATAGATGGATTAAAATAAAGGTAGGTGTGGTCAAACAGGTTTTGAGGCACTGCATGTGGGACTTGCAGGATCTGTAATCGTTCTAATATTTCCTCATGCAGGACCATCGATGCAACCGTCACGCTGCAGTGATGTCATCGCTCCGCGACGCCAGCAGAAGTGCAGGAGAGTGCATGAGAACGGCTCCATCAGCATCATTCTGCAGCAAATCACTTGGCCAACGTTTACAACTCATGCAAGCGTCTTTACACTGATGCTTCAGGAGAAAATCAAATCTCCTCTTCCTCACATTTACAGTTACTCAAGCACTAAGGCCTGTAACTTTTACATTTCAGCCGTATAGCTCGTATGATACCTCACTGATCAATTTATTTGTCTTTTAAACACATTTAGAAAAATAAATAATACAACCCTATATTTGAACAGGTTAGGACGTTCTGTAAATGTAAATAAAACAGAATGCAATGATTTACAAATCTTTTCAAGTAAGTAAGTAATGGTACGAATAAGAAACATTTTTATAACTAATTGGGTTAATTAGCAACAGGTCAGTGGGAGGACTGGTAGTAAAGATGGGCAGAGGGTCACCAGTCTGCCAAGAACTGTGTCTAAAAGTCGTGGAGCAACTTCAGAATAAAGTTCCTCAATGAAAGACTTGAACATCCAACATATGCAGCTCATAATCTCATCAACAGATTAGAAGAATCTGTGAAAATCTCTGCGCTCAAAGGACGAGGCTGAAGGTGATTGTCGTGCACCGGGCCCTCAGGGGCCCCTGCATTAAAACCAGGTCTGGTTCTGTTCTGGACATCACTGCAAGGGCTCAGGAACACTTCAACAAATCAGTGTCTGTAAACAGTTTGACACATTCTGCTCGAAGCGGTGTATGTGGACCATCCAGAACCGCTGCCTTCTTCTCTGGACCAGAGCTCCTTTCTAATAGATCGAGGCGAAGTTCAGAACTGAAACCACGAACACCACGTCCATAAAGAGGAGAGGGATCATCCAACTTGTTATCAGCACACAGTTTAAAATCCTGTCTCTCTTGTGGTATGGGGGTGCATTAGTACCTCTGACATGGGCAGCTTACAAATCTGACCAGGCACCACCAGTGCAGAAGAGCTCAGGTTTTAGAACTGCTCTCATCCAGCAAAGAAGATCCAGGACTGTTGAACAGCTGGAATCCTCCATCAGACCAGAACGGGACAACAGTCCCTATGAAACCTCCAAAATGGTCTCTTCAGGTCTCCAAAACATCTAAAACCTGGTCTGTTCAGGCCCTTTAAAACCTCCAAAACCTGGTCTCTTCAGATCCTTTAAAACCTCCAAAATCTGGTCTCTTCAGGTCTTTAAAACCTCCACAAACTGGTTTTTTCAGGCCCTTTAAAACCTCCAAAACCTGGTCTCTTCAGGTCTTTAAAACCTCCAAAACCTGGTCTCTTCAGGTCCTTTAAACCTCCAAAACCTGGTCTCTTCAGGTCTTTAAAACCTCCACAAACTGGTCTCTTCAGGTCTCTAAAACCTCCACAAACTGGTTTCTTCAGGTCCTTTAAAACCTCCCAAAATTTGTCTCATCTGGTCCTCCAAAACCTCCAAAACCAGTTTTTTTTTTTTCAGGTCCTCCAAAACCAGGTCTCTTCAGGTCCTGGACTTTGGTAGACTGCTGTAAAAGAAGAAGGGACGCTCACGGGACAAACATCCCTCTAATCCAGCTGTTTTTTAGGATGTGTTGCTACAACAAAACTTAAAAAATACATATATTTTTTTCTCGTTTGAATAATTGTTTACGATGCACTACTGTGAATAAAATAAGGATTTGTAAAATTTGCAACTCGTTGAATTTGTTGTTTTTGTTTACGTTCCATCATTTTTGTTTTCAGGCAAACGATGCCAGAAAGTCTTGATTTAGTTTCTACTCAGACCATACGTACATCAGCTCCGCTCGGACCCTGGGGACCTCTGGGACCAGGGGGACCAGGCGGACCCTGCAAACACACAAAGTGTTTTCTTACAATCATTTACCGAAGCCTTTAATTACTTAAAGCAGCAGGTGTGTCACCTACCATGGGTCCAACGTCACCGTTCTCTCCCTTTTCACCTGGAGGTCCAGGAAGGCCCTGAAGACAACACAAGAAAACAAGGTTAGCTCCAGGAAGCTGCTGCATGAATAACCAGCAGCTTCTATCATTGTTCCAATTTGTTTTCACATCAGCAGATGGTGCTGGAGGTTCCTCCAGCAGCTGGAATACACCGGCTCTAATTACTGGACGTGGAGCAGAACGTGGATAATAAGCTTGTGTTGGAACTGCTGGTGCGCCCAATTATCACTTCAGTGGAATATGAAGTAAAGACACGCAGAGCAGGGTCAAGATGAAGTCCACCAAGTTAAAAGCACCATGAAGAGAATCAGATACGTGCTTGTTTTTGAGCACAACAGAGTCAGTGTGTGACCTCCACACCTCAGAGGCAACGATCCCTTTTTAATAACAGTCTGAACGTTTATGAAGCGTGGTCCATTTTTCTTCCGTACGGTTTTCTGTGCGATTCTCGTCCCGCAGTTTTCAAGCTATTTCAACAAATCATAAATCAAAATGTTCAGCTGTTTCAGGACAATCCTGCTATGACTTTTGGTATTGGTGCAATTTTAGCTTTTTGAAATATTTAGTCTTTTCTGCCGTTTTTTTTCCTCATAGAAAATGAACTGAGCTCATTTTACATCCTTCAGATGTTTAGATCTGTTTACAGCCTTTTACCGCTCCTTTCACATTTTGTTCTGGTTCAGCTGCTTTCAGCTTCCTGCTGCAAATTTAAACAAATCTTCAGCTACTTCCAACTGCTTTTTCGGCTGTTTTCTGCTCCTGTCAGATTCTTTCTGCTCACTAGAATATTTTTGTGATCCTTCTAACTTCTTTCTGCTAATTTCAGCTTGTTATGCTCCTTCAACTTATTTCTGTAAGTTTCAGCTTTTTCATTTATTTCAGCTACTATGTAGCAGCTTTTATGCAAATTCTAGCTTTTTCAGCTAATTCTTCATTTTTTGCACTCATTTAAACTTTTTCAGCCTAATTCAGTAAAAATGTGCTCTCTCTCCACTTCCTTCTTGTAATTTCAGCTTCTTTCTGCCTTTTTAGCTACTTTTCAGCAGGTGTTTTTGCTCATTTCATTTTTTTTCTTCAGATAATTTGCACTTTTTGTGCTAATTTTAGCTTCTTTCAACTTTATTGGTCAAAATTGTTCTCGCTGCACTTCCGTCTGCTAAATTCCTTTCTGCTTCTTTAGGAAAAAAAATCAGCAGTTTTTATTTATTTATTTTGTAATTTCTATTTTTTTTTTTCAGATTATTTCCACTTTTATGTGCAATTTTTTGCTTCTTTCAGCATAATTGGAGGTTGAGGGTAATTCAAACGTTATATTTCTGCTTTCTTCTGCTTATTTTAGCTTGTTCTACCTTTTCAGCTATCTTTTTTTTAAAATTATTTTTAGCTAATTTCTGCTGTTTTCAGATACATTCAAGTTTCTTGTAGTAATCCCTGCTACTTTCAGCTTAATTAACATCTTTCTGACCATTGTAGCTTGTTACGCTCCTTTCAGCTTTTCTGCTATTTCAGCTACTTTTAGCTTTTTATGCTAATTTTAGCCTTTTCAGCTTTCAGCTCTTTCCACTTCCCTCTAGTAGTTTAAGCTTCTTTCTGCATTTTCAGCCACTTTTCAGCTATTTTTTTGCTAATTTTAGCTTTATTTAGCTAACTGCCTAATTTTTTTAAGCTAATTTCTGCTCATTTAAACCAAATTCAGCAAATATATGTTCTTTCTGCTTTCTTATGCTAACTTGGGCTTTTTCTTGTACTGCAGCTACGTTTGATCGTTTTTAGCCAATTTCAGCTGTTTTTCATCAAGTTCTTCTGCAATAAGCATTCACACTGCATTTTCGCAGGAAATGCACTTGCTCTTCTTATTTCCTATTGTCCAAAGTCCCTCCTCTGTGGAGACAGAAACCAGTTTAGTGTCTGGTAAATGAGCAGAACCTCGTATTGTTTGACGTTTCTGCCAGTTTTTGTCTTGATGAGAAAGTTGTGGTTTTCTGTGGCTTCATGCGAGAAACAAAAAAAACAGACCACCAAAAGATTCATTAGGGTCCATCATACACACGTACATACATGAATAAGTGTGTGTCTTCTCTCATCACAAGATAATCTGACTGGAAGGTTGTGGAATATGTATTAATTCAGGGAAAGCCAGGTCATTCATTTTGTAGGGCATCGTCTCTGGCTGCTGAGGAACATCTGTGTAAAGATGGCGCTAATTATGCGACGTGGTATACGTGCTTGATGAGGAACAGACCGTTGGAGGGGGGGTCAGTCCATGTAATTAATGGGGCTGCAGTGGGAAGCAAATTACTCTCAATTAAACGTCCATAGAATCCAACCCCGCTGAGAAACAATAGCACTGAGGAATGATGAGCAGCGCTCTGTGGAATTTCATTAAGACAATCACCCCAAACTCTGCGCTGAGCTTCCAAAGACAGGACTGAGAAGCTGGATACTAATAAACTGATAATTACAAATAAATTGACAACAGTGGAAAGGTCCGCCGTCATTAGATCTCAATCATGGCACAACACAACATCATTAAAGCTCCACATTACCCTAATCTGCTTTTTAAATTACCTTAAACTCTGTCCTCAGACATGAATCGCATGAACTGTAGAGCTGGCATTTAAAAAAAGCAGCATTGCTTTTATTTTATTTATTTATTTGGCATGGAGAGGAGATAATCGGAGATGGATGTTGTGTCTGAACAGAGGTGAGAGGTGTAATCATCGCAGGTGCTGAAGCATGGCCTGCAGATCCAATTAAAGTGAGCGAGGAGGAGTTTCTGTGTCTGTCTTCATCTCCAGCAGAGCCGGGTCAGGACTGAGAGGTTCTTTATGCCATTAAGAGACCGGGAACTCTGGGTAAATCATTACTTTGTTTTGTTGATGGAAAATCGCTTCATTAAAGGGACAGCTCAGACTGAATAAACAGACATCTGACCGGAACGTGGAAGTTGAAGCAGAGTGGGACCGCCTCCTTCTAATGGAAGTTTTAAGCCCCGCCCCTTCACATAAACAACAAGCGCCACACTCATGTCCCTCATCGCGACTTGAATAGTGAATATTTGTAGTTTTTGAGATGAGTGTTTTCCTGGACTGAATAAAACAGGAAATGAGAGAAAACTTTAATGTTTTTGGTGCAAGATATTCTGGTGGGTAGGATTTACACTGTAGAAGAACACAGGTAGTTTTTATTTCTTTTTGTTTGTCAGCGCAGAGCAGCAGATCCTGGCGAGTGGAGTAGAACTTTTATCCACCCACCAGCATAGCAAAGGCAGAGCCAGGGGGTGGCCAATGGTGGCCATGGCTGCCATGGATTATCGGTAACCAGGGCTTAATTTGAGCCAGGTCCTGCTAGAACAGGATCTGGGAACTCTCTTATTTTGACAGGGTGCATTCTGGTAACTGCTAGCATGGATACGGTAACACTCGGGCTTACTAATAATAAAGTTATGAACAAATATGACTGCCTTGAACGAATAAAACATATATTGGATAGGTAAACTGAAAATAATTACATAAACACTAATTTTAAACACAACAGCCACTTACGAGTATACGAGCTGCCTCTTCCAAGTAGCATTTCTGCGTCTACCCTTAAAAAAATCTCCACCCCTAAAAGAAAGGTGGGGGTAAGTGGCGAGCTAACTAGGCAGTCGCACACGGGCGACAACACCAAGCAGGGACAGTGTCGGGCTCAGAACCATCAAAAAATGGGGGGGGGGGGGGGGGGTAGGATGCGTGACAAAAGTGGAGTGTTCACAAATGTAAATAAATGTAGATGTTTAACAACCCATTAAAATACACCAAAATGCAGGAAATCACATCTACTTCATTCAAAATTTTCTGGGGAAGGACCCCCAGACCTCCCCACCCCTCAGCCTGCCCGCTCTTTGCGCTCTGGCATCAATGGGTTTACAAATTAAGTCCTGCCGGTAATCTTCAGCCACCACAATCATTTGAAGGAAACTATACTTTTAAGTGGTATAAAAGTAGAACATAGTTTCCTCAAGCGATTGGGGTGGCCGATATACACACATATGGTTGTGGTAGTCATCTTGGATTTTGACGTGACAATCCAATTTTCAATAGTGACCTTTCTTGCACCTAGATGTAGCCACACACCAAAATGGAAGTTGGTACTTCATGTATATTTCCAGTTTTCTCCTAGGTTAAAAATAACTTTTTAAATATTACTCTTCAGCAATGAAAGCTTGATTTCATTTTGGGATGTTGGAGTCAGGGTTGTGACTCAGGAAGCGTTTTTTTATGTTTCAACTCTAATTTTCTTCTTTTCTGAGGTGGAAACAGCAGCAAAACCTGAGGAAGACCAGTTATCACCTGACAGGTGGCTCAGTGGAGGTGCTGCAAAGAGGAAGTCTGAGGAAACGTTTGAAACGTGTGGAACATCATCATCAGAATGTCCAGTAAAATGTATCTTTTTACTGTGGCTGTTGTGGAACATGAACAGAAACTATTTTACATAAAGAGGAGAAAAAGGTGCATTCTGGTACAAACCTGCAGACCAATGGGTCCTGGGGGTCCAGGGAAACCTCTGGGGCCTTCGTCTCCTTTCTGCCCGAACATGCCCTGCTGGCCTCTAGGACCAGGCTCTCCATCAGCTCCCTGGGAACCAAGTTTAACATCATTACTCACCATGTTTATGTTGAACTGTTTAATTATATGACAAGTTTCTGAAGTCAGGATCTCACAGGGCTGTGTCTGCTAGTTGGTGACTCAAAAGTCAAAGATAAATTTGATTAAAAAAAGCCGAGTGTTTCCAACTACGTGCCCATCGAGCCGCATGGACGCAATCTGAGCAACCGATTTTTGGAAAACTGCAGCCTATTTTCATGTGCATGGCTTGCATTGTATTGTATCCCGTGCACGCTGTTTGGTTGCCCACACTGGTCCATTGAGAACGCTGCTCACAAACTCGTCTCAGCTCAGGCAGATATTGTGGAAAGTTTTCTAGTGAATAAATAAAAACAAACTTGCGTTTCTTGTCTTTTATAACAAAGAAAACTTTAAGGAGACGCCATGGAAGCATCTCTCCAGCTCTCATTGAGCTTAAATCACTTCCAGATTCATTACAAGTTTCTCAGTCTCAGCTACAAATGAACGATGGCTGTGCTCCTTCGTCCTTCTCAGACCTCTATCCTGAACCCTCAAGTCCTCTGATGCTGGACTCGTCCCTGACTGCATGCTGCCCCTCACACCAGGACGCCAACATTTGGTATCAGATTTCAGAGTTGCATTGTCAACCCTCTGGAAAGTTCTGTCTGTTGATGCTGACAATGTCTCATCCCTGAAAATTTGCTGAAAACTTTTAGCTTTTTGAGATATTTAACCTTTTCGGCCACATTTTTTTTCTCATAGAAAATGAACTGAGCTCATTTTACATCCTTCAAATCTTTAGATCTGTTTACATCCTTTTACTGCTCCGTTCATATTTTGTCTGGTTCAGCTCCTTTCAGCTTCCATGTGCAAATCTAAACTTTTTTCAGCTATTTTCAGCAAATTTTAACTGCTTTTCAGCTATTTTGTGCTAATTTCAGAGTATTTATGCTAACTACAACATTTTTGTGCTTCTTCTAACTTCTTTCTGCTAATTTCAGCTTGTCATGCTCCTTTCAGTTGTTTTCCGCTAGTTTTAGTTACTTCAACTACTATTTAGCTGTTTTATGCAAATTTTAGCTTTTTCAGCTAATTGCACATTTTTTGCACTCATTTCAACGTTTTCAGCCAAATTCAGCAAAAATGTGCTCTCTCCACTTCCTTCTGGTAATTTAAACTTGCGTCTGCTTTTTTAGCTGCTTTTCAGCTGTTTTTTTGTGCTAATTTCAGCTTTTTTCAGATATTTTCCACCTTTTCAACTACTCGCTGATTTCAGCTGTTTTAGTTAATTTTGCAATTTTTGTGTTAATTTCTGCTTACTTAAACCTACTTCAGCAAAAATGTGTTATTTCTGCTTTCTTCTGTTAAATTAGGCTTGTTTTTCCATTTCAGCTACATTTCAGCATGTTTTTAGCTAATTTCAGCTTTTTTTCAGAGAATTTTCACTTTTGTGTTAATTTCTACTTCTTTCAGTCTAACTGGGCAAACATGTTTTTTCTGCTTTCTTCTGCTAATTTAAGCTTGTTCTAATTGTTCTATTTTAAGCGTTTTTAGCTAATTTCAGCTGTTTTCAGATAAATTCACATTTTTCATGGTAATTTCTGGTGCTTTCAGCCTAATTAACTTCTTTCTGCTAATTCCAACTTTTTATGCTCCTTTCAGCTTATTTCTGCTAATTTAAACTTTTTCATGCTATTTCAGCTGCTATTTAGCTGTTTTATGCTAATTTTTTTTCTTTTTTTGTTTTTTAGCTAATTTGACATTCTTGGAGCTGATTTCAGCTCTATCCACTTCCTTCTAGTAGTTTAAGCTTCTTTTTGCCTTTTCAGCTACATACTATCCGCTTTTTTTCCCCTAATTTCAGCTTTTTTAGCTAATTTCCTAATTTTTTGTGCTCATTTCTGCTTATTTAAACCTAATTCAGCAAATATGTATTCTTTCTGCTTTCTTCTGCTAAGTTAGGCTTGTTCATGCATTTCAGCTTCATTTCAGCACGTTTTCAGCAAGTTCTTTTGCAACAAGCCTTCACACTGTATTTTTGCAAGAAATGCAATTTCTCTATTTTTATTTTTATTTTTTTTGACCCCGATGTAAAGTCTCCTTGAGTTCCATAACATGCTCTATATAGATGGGGTCATGGTTTGATCTTTTCTTCTTCTGTGCCTTCATCAAGCCTTTAACCCACATGTTCCCAGAATGCATGGCACAGGCATCACAAGGACGCTACGATAAAGTAACCATCGCCTCACTGCAGAAGTTTTGCTCAAACTCAAAGACCGTCCCTGTTCTGTCTGATTATCTCTCTGTAGCGAGCTCTTCCTCCATCGTCTCGTTAGTCTGTTTCAGCTGGATCAGTTGTACTTACAGCAGGACCTGGAGCACCTATGGGACCCTGGAGACCAGCTGGTCCAGGAGGACCCTAAACAAACGAACAAGCAAACACGTTAAAACCAAAATGTGTAAAATAGTCAGAAACATCGAAGCGTATTTTTAATATCGAGCTTTTTATTCTGCTTGTAGTACTTCCCAGAACTTTGTAACGTGTGAGCGATAAATAAAAATTCTTGAGTTTTTTTTTTAACCCACCTGCTCTCCTTTGTCACCTTTACTTCCTTTCTGGCCGGGCTCTCCAGCCTCTCCCTGGGAAACAGAAACGCACACCGTCACTGACTCCGATTGATTTCTCGTCTTCGCTGAATGTCACAGAAATCACCAACAACCCTCAGGTTGGACAAACATCCAATCTCTGGGACTCAGAGCTGTCCATTTGTCCATTTTTACAGTGTAATTGGACAATCATCTGCAGGGACACGCGTCCACCTGACAATAACCAGAGATTAAACCAGTTTAGCATGTCCTCTAGCTGGGTTTACCTCTGTTTAAATCAATTTAGCTCAAGTGGGAAACTGGGGGTGAAAACTGATGGTAACTCTGGTTAATGAGAGCTGAAGTGGGGTTCTGTGGAGACAGTGTGAACATTAAATATCCAACCTGTTGTAGATAGCTCTTAGAATGGGCCTAGTTTGGAGAAACAGTTTTATTTTGAATAAAAATATGAGCCACCTGCTGGATGTACGTGGGGCCAAAATCAAAAAGGTTGTTATCATCTCAAACAGAGCAAAATAAAATCCACTCGGACTATCAACAGCCTGTCATGGAGATATCTGCAACTAGTTGCAACTAGTTAAGTTGGTTAACTGGTCATAGCCTCTTGACCAAAACCCACTTTAAATTATCTGAACTGTCCCTTTAGTTCCCAAATTTAGAGTCAATTAAAGCTATTAAAGAGACTGACCTTGTCACCATCCTCACCAGGTGGGCCCTGGGGTCCAGCAGGCCCAGGAAGACCCACAGGACCCTGGACCCCGTCCCGACCTGCTGGACCCTGAGGTCCTTTCTCCCCCTGGAAAAAAAAATTAAACATGTTTGATCTACTTTAAATGATAGTTGAGACAAAATTAACAAATATTTTAGGAAATACTCACCGGTGCACCTTTCTCTCCTGCAGGACCCGGGGGTCCCTGCGGACCTGGTCTACCAGCCAGGCCAATTGGACCAGCTGGACCAGCAGAACCTCTCTCACCAGGAGAACCCTTTAAGCATTAAACAACAGAGACAAGCAGTGGAAAAGTCCTTTTAGTGCATGTTCAACGTGTAAATAAAACCTGAGCGAACATGCCGGCTGAGTTCTAATGGACCGAAGCCCGGCAGAACCACGGCATAAACAAAACTGTTGGAGGGAGTGAGAACCCAGCTGACGCTACAAAAACAGGAGGCTTTAGTTCTAATAAAGCTCTTCGGCTGCTCTTTTACTTCTCATTTTGAGCTCATTTTCCGTCCTTCAGATCTTTAGATGTGTTTACAACCTTTCACTGCTCCTTTCACATTTTGTTCTGCTTCAGCTTCTTTCAGCTTCCTTGTGCAAATTTAAACTTGTTTTCAGCTACTTTCAGCTGTTTTGTGCTCCTTTCAGATTCTTTCTGCTAACTACAGCATTTTTGTACTTCTAACTTTTTCCTACTGATTTCAGCTTATTATGCGCCTTTAGCTTATTTCTGCAAGTTTCAGCTTTTTATGTTATTTCAGCTACTATATAGCTGTTTTTATGCTAATTTTAGCTTTTGTCCAGCTAATTCCACATTTTTTTGCACTCATTTAAACAATTTTCAGCCTAATTCAGCAAAACTTGCTCTCTCCACCTCCTTCTGGTAATTTCAGCTTTGTTCTGATTTTAGCTACTTTTCAACTTTTTTTTTTTCATGTGAAAATTTCAGCTTTTTGGGGGGGATAATTTGCACTTCGTTGTGCTCATTTCTGCTTATTTCAGCCTAATTGGGCAATCATGTTCTTTCTGCTTTTTATATGCTAATTTAAGCTTCTAACTTTTCAGCTACTTTTTTTTTTGGCTTTTTTTTTTTTTTTGCTAATTTCAGCTGTTTCCAGATAAATTCACTTTTTTGTAGTAATTTCTGCAGCTTTCAGCCTAACTAACTTATTTCTGCTAATTTCAGATTGTTATGCTTCTTTTAAGTTATTTCTGCTTCTTTCAGCTTTTTCTGCTATTTCAGCTAATGTTCAGCTGCTTTCTGCTAATTTGATCTTTTTCAGCTCATTCTACATTTTTTTGGTTCATTTCAGCATTTTCTGCTGTCTGGTAATTTAAGCTATGCCTTTTCAGCTGCTTTTCAACCATTTTTTGCTCATTTCTTTTTCTTTTTAGCTACTTTCCTCATTTTTGCTTATGTAAAACTAATTCAGCAAATATGTGTGCTTTCTGCTTTTTTCTCCTGAATTAGGCTTGCTCTTCAATTTCAGCTACATTTAAGCACTTTTTAAAACTAGTTTCAGCTGTTTTTCAGCAAGTTATTCTGCAATAAGCATTCACACTGCATTTTCGCAAAAAAGCAATTTCTTTTTTTTTTTACCTTTTGTGGGCAAATACTTCTTTCTGTAAGATTTCCAAAATAAGAGGATTCTAATAAGAATATATGATTAAAAAGCATGTTTTAAAATAAATATTTGACAACATTTTAGGTTAAAAAAAATTAATAAAAACATTTCTTTAGTTTTTCTAGAACTTTATTCATTGTGATGAGAGAAGGATCAGAGTGGAAGAGATTAAACATGTTTTAGTTTAATTATATTATTTCAATATATCCAGTCAAAATCATTTATTTATCTCAGTATCTCAAGATAAAATATATTTGTTTTATTATCCAGATGTAAAATAATTTATGTTGGTATTTGAGGATGCATCTCAACATAACATTATTTATCTCAAGAACTTGACATGGTTTTAACTTCAAATTCAGCACAATGAAGGTTTTTTTGTAGTTTTAGTGATTAATAATTATTATGTTGACATGAATGAACTTTCTTAAGACATTTAGCATTTCAGCAATAAAAAAAAGTTTTTTTTTTTGTTTTTTTTTTAACTAAATGTCCATTAAAATTCATAATAAAACAAAGAAACTCCACCTCGGATCAGTGCTGCAGTTCTGGAGCAGCTTCAAGTGTCTTAACGGTCAAAATGAGTGATGACAAAAGCTGCAACACAAGAACCGCTCCTTGTGGCATCCCGTTTAGGTTGTCATCTTAAGATGGTGAAATCAAACGGGCTTCACGACAATCTCATTAAAGTGAAGCCAGCCGGTGGGCTGTTTCTGTTTCCAAAGGAGAAGAGTCAAAGGAAGGAAAGCCATCTGAGACAAATCAGAGCAACGAGGAGCATCCTGAGATTCAATCCGTGGAACCTCCCTGACTCTGATGTTCTCCTGAGGTTCTCCTGACTCTGACATTCTCTTCAATCTGTGGTTCTCCTGACTCTGTCCTCCTGAGTCTGCAGTTCTCCTGGCTCTGTGGTTCTGCCAACTCTGCAGTTCTCCTGGCTCTGTGGTTCTACTAACGAGGTCTTCTTGACTCTGAGGTTCTCCTGAGGTTCTCCTGACTCTGA
>NC_056517.1:33951243-33953402 GCF_014905685.2 Nematolebias whitei
GTTCTCCTCAATCTGTGATTCTACTGACTCTGAGGTTTTCTTGACTCTGTGGTTCTCCTGGCTCTGTGGTTCTCCTGACTCTGTCCTCCTGAGTCTGAGGTTCTCCTGGCTCTGTGGTTCTCCTGACTCTGTCCTCCTGAGTCTGCAGTTCTCCTGGCTCTGTGGTTCTACCAACTCTGTGGTTCTCCTGACTCTGTCGTCCTGAGTCTGAGGTTCTCCTGGCTCTGAGGTTCTCCTGACGTTGAGGTTCTCCTAACTTTGAGGTTCTCCTGACTTTGAGGTTTTCTTGACTCTAAGATTCTCCTGACTCCATGGTTCTCCTGACAATGAGGTTCTCCTGACTCTGTAGTTCTCCTGACTTTGTGGTTCTCATGACTCTGTGGTTCTCCTGTCTTTGTGGTTCTCATGACTCTGAATCTGAGGCTCTCCTGACTGTGAGGTTCTCCTGACTCTGGGGTTCTCCTGACTCTGAGGTTTTCCTGACTCTGAAGTTCTCCTGACTCTTAAGGTCTCCTGACTCTTAAGGTCTCCTGACTCTGAGGTCCTCCTGACTTTGTGGTTCTCATTACTCTGAATTTGAGGTTCTCCTAACTCTGAAGTTCTCCTGACTCTGAGGTTCTCCTGACTCTTAGGTTCTCCTGACCCTGAGGTTCTCCTGACTCTGAGGTTTCTCGACTTTGTTTCTTTTGGTTCTGAGACCCTGAGCACCACGAGGTGACAGAGAACAGTGTTGCTTTGTGGACAGTTGTTTGCTTCACAACGCTGCTGATTCTACAGGGAAAATACTAAATCAACCACAGGAACATGACCAGTGTCTTCTGACACACCTGAGTCAGTGCAACAGAATGTATTTACTGCAGGTGCGTGTGGATCAGGACATGTCACAGAAACACGTCTGGTGTTTTCAATAAAAACAGCATCAAGTGTGATCATTAAAGCACCGTGAAGATAAAGACAACGTGATGCCGATGGAAACCTGAGGCCATAAAAGCTGCTGCTTAAAATTAAATATGGATAAAAAAACAGTTATTGGGTTAAAGACAGGGATTAAAACTAGCACAGATGTAACCTGGTACTTACAACAGGACCGGGCGGACCCTGGGGCCCCTCTCCTCCTTTCAAACCTGATGGACCCTGAAGTGACGACAGAGAAAAAAACAGACAAACATTACTGGCCGAGCTGGTGCGTCAGCTGGTATGTACCATTTATAAGCTTGTATTTGAACCAATCAGGTCACAACCGTGTCCTGGTTACTGGTTTCAAGCAGTATGAGCAGATGAGCAGTAAGAAGCAATTCCTACACCATGAACAGTAAAACTGTTGGTCAACAGGACAAACATAAGCTCTCAGAGAAAACAAACACTGGGCTCACTGGTGTGATAACTGGCTGCCGACGAATCAGATCAGCTGTGAGGAACGTTTAGAAACAGAGAACAAATACAGGCGAAAGGATCCTGGACAGAATATGTATCATCCGCCAAAATCATCCTGAGATGAGGAGGGACGGAGCTGCAGCTGCTTTACTCATAACCTGAAAATAACAACATGACCAGCTCTTTACCCTCACTAGGGTTCTTGGGGTGCATGGGAGTTTGCCCAACCAGTCTATGTGTGTTTTAAGGATTTGCAGAAGGTATTCCATCATGTTCATGTTGAAACCTGTGGGTGGTGCTCAGTGAGTGGGACTGAAGATCTGTCCACAGTAAGTCAGACCATTTCAGGGTCACTGATTTAGTTCATAACGTTTGTGTACATAATTTGTTGGTGAAGCAAGAATTAGATTGTGGAGGTGAGAAGAACGAGTTTTCTCTGCAGGGTGGATGGAGTCTCCTTTAAAAATAGGGTGAGAAGTTCAGTTCTCCAGGAGAGACTTGGAGTAGAGTCACTGCTCCACCACATCCAGAGGAGCCAGATGAGGTGGATCAGACAGCAGATAAGGGCGGACCCTGAACAACTCCGTAGGAGGTGCTTTGGGCATGTCCAACTGGAAGGAGACCCCGGGGACGACCCAGGACACGCTGGAGAGACTACGTCTCTCAGCTGGTCTGGGAATGCCATGGAGTCCTCATGGAAGAGCTGGAAGAGGTGGATGTTGGATGGATGGATGGATGGATGGATGGATGGATGGATGGATGGATGGATGAATGAAATGGTGGAT
>NC_056517.1:33953412-33958021 GCF_014905685.2 Nematolebias whitei
ATGGATGGATGGATGGATGGATGGATGGATGAATGAAATGGTGGATGGATGGATGAATAAGTGGATGGATTGATGGATAAATGGGTGGATGGATGAATGGGTAAATGGATGGATGGATGGATGGATGATGGATTGATTGTTGGATGGATTGATGGATGAATGGATGGATGAATGGAAGGATGGATTTGATAGATAGACAGATGGATGAATGGATGGATGGATGATGGATTGATAGAATGATGGATGGATGAATGGATGGATTTGATGGATGAATGGATGAATGGATTTGATAGATGGATGGATGAATGGATGGATTTGATAGATGGATGGATGAATGGATGGATGAATGGATTTGATAGATGGATGGATGGATTTGATGGATGGATGAAAGAAAACAACAGTAACATTAAGTTCAATCTCTTTATCTAATAATGAAATGATTCAGATTTACTGCATCTGTTCACAGCTGCTCCGATAACCCAACAACTACCGGAACAAATCGGTAGATCCTCCCTCGCAGAAAACCACATCAGTTTATTTGTGAAAGTGCTTTCAGGGAGAGAATCACACTGTTCAGAGCTGCAACTTTCTACTTCTGCACTTTCAAACTAATATTAGTGACTCTAGCTTGGCGTGTGCGGAACATGTGCTCTTCCTTGTCTGCTTATACAGATCGGACACGTCGGCCTGTGTGTGCGCTCAACTCCCCAGTGAGCCACAAAACAGCACAAGGCAGTATGGGTAATGAGTTTCTGCGGGCTCCGGCTGTGTGCGGGGGTAAATTACAACGGCAGAAAACAATCAGGCGAGCTGCTGTCCTGCGGCGGATAGCTGACCTTGAGGATGGAGGAACACTTTGTTTCCCCGCAGTACATCCACTCCCGGACACTCCAAACTAATTGCTAACATTTCTCACCTGATAATTTATTTAGTAAATATCGCCATGGAAACAAAGAACCTTCGTTGGCCACTAAAACTGCTGCCACCGAGGAATATAACAACTGAAGTCCTTGAGTTAAATGTGTCTTTACAAATGAATCCCTGAGCTCTGGAGCAGAGGCCCATTATCCACGGTTTGAACCGTGGAGTCGGTGGCGCTGAAGCGATGCCGAAGCTTGTCCGTTCATTTGTAAGATGTCGCTTTGGATTTCCCTCGCAGCCCATTGATCACTACGAGTGAATTCCAGCGCTGCTGCCTCTGATGAAGTGAGCCGCTCGAGACAACAGGTGGAAGGACGTCTTACCGTGGCGCCAGGTAGACCTCTCTCTCCCGGGAAGCCTCGAAGGCCTGGGGGCCCATCTTTACCAGAGGAACCTTGTGGTCCAGGATCTCCCTACATAAACACAATAAACAGATTTATTTTTATTATTTACAACGTTGCAATAACTCAAAAAACTCTAGACGTCAACTTAATACAAGATATAAATAAAAACAGAGCATTGCATGTTTTTGCACAACGAGGTTGTGGAAACCAGAAATACCATGGAATACGTTTACCAGTTTTATTTTTCCATAAGGTTTTCGCAATCTAACTACGTCTGCAGACTTTGAGCTTATTTTTTCCATCTATGTATCAAAACGTTCAGCTCATCCAGAACACAGACGATGTGACTTTTAGCTGTTGTAACCTTCATCCTTCTCAAAATATTAAACTTCTATTTTTTTTAATCTTCTTGTGCCACATTATGTTTAAGACAGCCTTTAGCTACTTTTAGCTTTTAGCTAACAGTGTGCTCTATTTAGATTTTAATTTGCAATTTTAGATTTTAGCTAGCTTTTTGCTAATGTTAAGTTATAGTATTTAGCTAGATATTTGACAATTTTAGATTTTAGCTAGCTTTTTGCCAATTTTGGCTTCAAGCTAGCCTTTAGCTATTTTACCTTCAAGTGAGTATTTTGCTTTTTTTAGCTTTAAGCTAGCCTTTTGATAATTTTAGGTTTAAGCTTTTATCTAGCTATTTCCCTATTTTAGCTTTGACCTAACCTGTCGCTAAGTTTGTCTTTAGTTAGCTTTTGCAAATTTTAGCTTTAAGCTAGTCTTCTGCAATATTATTGCATTAAGATAGCCTTTAGTTATTTTGAGCTTCAAGTGTGTGTTTAGCTATTTTTAGCTTTTGTCAATTTTGGCTTTAAGAAAGCCTTTTGATAATTTTAGGTTTAAGCTTATATCTAGCTGTTTCCCAGTTATAGCTTTAAGCTACCCTTCTGCAATTTTTTGCATTAAGCTAGCCTTTAGCTATTTTTAGCTTCAAGTGAGTGTTTTGTTAATTTTTGCTTTTAGCTAGGCTTTTGCTAATTTTAGATTTAAGATAGCCTTTTGCTAATTTTATGTTTAAGCTTTTATCTATCAGTAGCTATTTCCCAGTTTTAACTTTGAGCTAACCTGTTGCCAAGTTTGTCTTTAGTTAGTATTTTGCTAATTTTAGCTTTAAGTTACCCTTCGGCAATTTTTTTGCATTAAGATAGCCTTTAGCTATTTTTAGCTTCAAGTGTGCATTTGCTATTTTTTTTAGCTTTGAGCTAAGGTTTTGTCAATTTTAGCTTTAAGTTAGCCTTTTTCCAATTTTTATGTTTAAGCTTTTATCTAACTATTTCCCAGTTTTAGCTTTGAGCTAACCTGTTGCTAAGTTTGTCTTTAGTTAGCATTTTGCTTATTTCAGTTGTGGTCTCTTCTATGGTTTCTGTCACAATTTTCATTCCACTACTTTTCTTGCATGACCATCAAAATGAGCGGCTTCATCGGGAACGTCGTGCTCCAATATCTGGTAGCAGAACATCAAAACAACAAAGACCAATTTAGTAAATAAATAAATAATAAATAAATAAATAAACAGCAAAAACTTTGGGTTTTGACAAAACAAAGTTCAATGTTTGGGTCTTTTTATAATAGTTTTTGTAAATTTCGTCCACATCGTTTGTTGTGCCGCTGCCTAAAGTCAGAACAGGTTCTTCCTGGTCGAGCTGCACGTCCTGATTTATTCTTTCTGAGTTTATCCAAAGTTGCAGGGAGGGATGCGAAACTTAAACTGTGACAGAAGCACAAGAATAATTAGAAAACATTAATAAACTGTTTATGGACTTCCTCGTTTTCTTCCTTATTTATTTGGTAGACTAAATTTGTGCAACAAGGACGTTTGACTTAATAAAAACCTCCTTTTCCCCTGAAGGTTTTGTGTTTTTATTTTCCATTGATGAGCTGACTTTATCTGCACGCCGTGAAGCTCAGACAGTTGAGCCTGAGAGGTGTTGGAGGATTTGTAACCCTGGAATACTGATGGCCCAGTCTGAGCGAGGAGGAGGAGGAGGAGGAGGAGGAAGAGGTCTGTGAGTGATGCAGGGTTTAGATTGAGTCGGCTGACTTGATTAAACTGTCTGCCGGGGTGAGGCAGGGAGAAAATGAGAGGGGGAGGAATGACAGTGAAAGGGGAGGATGAGTCCCTGGATGGTCCTGGGACTGAGGGGCTTCTAACAAATGTGAGCCTGACGGTCCCTGAGCTGCCAGGAAGGAACCAAACCAACCTTAGAGAAACAAATGTTCATGATATGGTGCGCGCATGTGTCAAAGGGACGGTTTTACCACCCAAACTGGGACTTGGACCCCACCATATTACCATTATCGTGCATTTTTGAATAGGAATTATTACGATTTCAGACCCCAACAGATAAAATCCACCATGAGTCAAACAAAGAAAACGTCATTAAATATTTTGATTGCAATTTAGAGTTTCTGACGTGGATTGTGTCAGTTTAACTACCGTACGTTCCGGTCTATAAGCCGCTGCTTTTTTCTCAGCCTTTAAACCCCGCAGCTTGTACAATGCCATGGCAATTATTTATTTATTTTTTTTTTCTTGAGGGGCTAACAAGCTTCCTGCTGCCAAAAACATTTAGCTTTGATACGGACACACTCAAAACTGCCCAATACACATTAGAGTTGCCTTCGGGTCCAAAAAAATCCGACCCAGCCCCAATTATTTCCGAACGCCACCCGATCCAACGAATTAACAGTAATTACAGGTCCTAACTCCCAAAAAATCCCCCAACATTTTTAATTAAGCTTTGACTGCTTATATAGTTATTAGCGGTTGGCGGACGCGCATGACTGAATAAAAGGGGCAGAAGATCGGAGCTGAGGGGGAGTTTGTCCTTTCGTGGCCATCAAAGCGCATGCTTCACCTGTTTCTGCCTGCATTCTGCATTATTCATACATGGATCCTGCTCTGACATGTCAGATATTTTGTGATTTCACCTGTTTGGGTCATCGGCCGCACGTGTCCGCTGAGTGCAGCGGCTGAATGAACGTCCATTTGAGCTGATGGATCACTGGCAGTAGTCCATCTGAATCTTAACTGAACATTTTACCTCTTTCAAGGCCAATCAGCATGCCATTTGACTTGCTGCCATTTGACTTGCCACCATTTGACTTGCTGCCATTTGACTTGCTGCCATTTGACTTGTGGCCATTTGACTTGCTGCCATTTGACTTGCTGCCATTTGACTTGCTGCCATTTGACTTGCTGCCATTTGACTTGCCACCATTTGACTTGCAACCATTTGACTTGCTGCCATTTGACTTGTGGCCATTTGACTTGCAACCATTTGACTTGC
>NC_056517.1:33958421-34010765 GCF_014905685.2 Nematolebias whitei
GCCATTTGACTTGCCACCATTTGACTTGCTGCCATTTGACTTGCTGCCATTTGACTTGTGGCCATTTGACTTGCTGCCATTTGACCATTTCTTCATTTGACTTGCCATATATGGCAAGCCATGTTGCCATATAAATTTCTGTGAGCCATAAAGTGACAATAATTATTTTTAATTAGGCCCATCAGCAGAGATAGCTTAGCTGTGCCTTTTTTAGACTATTACAGAGATAATTTGTGTTCGGTTAAAATAAAAACACATTATTAAGATTTCTACCTGCAGCCTTTAGAGGAAACAGAACCAGTTTTAAATGATTTTAAAGATAAAACAAAGTCCGGTTTACACTTTAAAGCTTTTGGAGTTTGATCCGAAACTTTATCTTTGCAAATGTCTTATAAAATATCATATTTTTAATTAAAATTTTATGTTTAACAAGAGTGTTGAATTAGGCTGAGTACAGATTTTATTGTCAAGAAAAAAAACAGGTTGAATATTCTGCAAATGTTTTAAAATGCTTTGCTCTTGGATGTAAAGTTTTACTCCAGAAGTTCTGGTTTGGGACGTTTGGTTCTAAAGATCGTTGCGTTTTATGTAAAGTAAAGAACTGAATTTATTCACACAGTTAAAGAGAAAACTCCTGGGATAATTATTAAACTTCAGCTGGAATCGACTCATGCTTGATGGGGTTTGAAACCACTGAAGTTTGTGGCCTGTGTTCGGACGTTAAAGCTCTATCAGTCAACTTTTTATTGTTTTCACATAGGAGCCTTTTCTTGGAGGTTCATCTCTCATCCATCCCACTCTGTTATCTGCAGCCGTACCTTGGCTCCTTCCTTCCCAGCAGCCCCTGGAAGACCTTGCTCTCCGGGTGGTCCTGGAGGTCCGGGGTGTCCTCGCTCACCAACAGGACCGGTCTCTCCGGTGGGTCCCTAAGACGTTGACATCAAACACGTTATAACACAGTTCACAACATCTGCATCAGAAATAATTTAAGTTCTTCCAACTTTATTGATATGTTTTTATAAATTCATGGGATTTGTATTTTGTTAAATTTATAGTTTTTTATATATTGATTCCATTGTTAACATTTATTTATTGTTGCATTTAACAAGACTTATGATAAAAACTGGGGAAAACACTGAATAATTAAATATCTTTGAGGACACAGTTAAAAATAAAACAATATTTCAACATTTATGCACAATGACCCAAATTAATTATGGCTGCATAAAGAATTTCAAAATACAATAACATTAATATATTCCAAATATCATTGCACAGAACTGCTGTTACTTTAAATTTATTTAGGAATACATTTATTCTTTAATAAAAAATGATTATTTTTTTATACCTGAGGACCAACAACGCCCCCTGGGCCTGGTGGACCAGTTTTTCCTTGGAAACCCTGAAAACACAAACAAATAAACTTTAATTAACAACTACTACAACTACTTTTAAAGAAAAATAAACATTTTTTGCTGCAAATTGTTTGTATTTAATAAGTGGTATGGCTTAAAGGGGCTTGATTCACTTCCTGGTCACGTGACTTAAAACAACAGCTGTTTTTTTTAACACAATTAATTTAATCATCCAAGCTATAAGAAAGGAGGTGTGAGTCCCCCTCATGGACTTCAGCGAAGAAGCAGACAATGGATGGATCGTTAAAAACTGTAGCTCCTCCCATCCACAGCGGTGAACGAACACCTGATCTGACGAGGGAACACTTCACTTTTTTAGACCGAGGTCTCGTTCACAAGACGCCTCAGAGTAGGACTGACTCATGTTCTGACAATCTTGATTCATTCAGAAGAGAAATGGAGGCGGAGAAGGGGATCTGAGACAGCCTACCTCTGGTGCACCTCTAAGCGAGGTAGTACCAGACCCACAACTGTCGACATCTAAAAAGCTGGGCCAATTTGAATAATGACAAAGTGATGACGTACACTTTCGATGACAAAGCTGCGAGATTTAAATGTCAAAACACCATAGCTGGAATCATTTCAGAGTAGATTATTTTTTTTTTTTTCACTTTTCAATCACTCTAACAAGCTTTTTAGTTTTAATTCTTTAAATATATTTGTGGTTCCCAACTGTGGTCCCTGAGGAACACCATCCTGCATGTTTTAATTGTTCCCCTGGTCCAACACACCTGATACAGAAATTTAATGACTTCCTTGGTTTCTGCAGAAGCCTGTCCATTCAAATCAGGTGTGGCAAAGCAGGAAACAACCAAAACATGCAGGATGGTGTTCCTCAAGGACCAGTGTTGGGAACCACTGTTTTTAAACAACAGCTAACTGGGGTTATTCCGAGGCCCGTGTGTCCAACATAAACTGCTGTAAGTTCATTTAATATAAACATCTTTAGCCATATTTTCAGAAACGTTTCAAGTAAAATAAAGACATCTGTCCCACATATAGCTCGCAGAGCAACACGTAAGAGCAGCTGAGTTTTTCTCTACGCCTCTTTTGGTTCCGCTCTGCTCGCTGTACTTTGAAAGATCACTGAATTCAGCTTCCTCAGTGATTTATGAACAGCTCGATAGAGTTTAAAGGTGGACTGGTCTGTGTGGTTGTTTCAGGGAACTGTTGTGAATGAAGCTTCAGTTTTTTACAGAACCAGTTTAGTATCGACCGGGATTGATCTCTTCCAGTTCCATGACACCTGAAGTTAACTGGACTTGAAACATATCATCTCCCCAATCAGAGGAGGCTCTGGAGAGCTGGTCCTGGCTCTGGTGCAGCATGTCTTCAGGCGTATCGATCACTCTGTAATTCACGGGGATGTTTTATTCAGTGCATCTCCTTCGAGCCACGCTGTTGCGGCATCCGCAACAAGACGAGACACTGGCATCATATCTCAATTTGCACTTCCTCCAATTCAACTCGTGGTGCTGGAATCGGCCGCCTCTCAGCATCTTTATGGCCATGATCACATCGGCGGCTCATATTGTTGGTTCATCAACACATAAATCTGCAGCCTGATGAAGATCGGCGCCGCTGCCTGAAGCTCAGCAGAGGCAGCGCGGCCGTCGTGTCTCACATTATCCATAAGACAGAGGCAGGTGGAAGGGAAAGCTTTAATAATGAAGTTGATGATCTGTCAGGATCGTGGCTGAATTTACAGCCCTCTGAGGATCATCGAGCCCAGACTCACCGATGCATACTGAGTGAGGAGGGACTGAAGCGGCGAGCCGGGGACCGCAGCAACAAATCATACACTTTTCTTTCTGTTCTGTGCTGCATCGGTGCGTCTCCACTTCAGACACTTTTTAACAGGATCACATACTTTGTAGGCATGCAATCTTTGGAAATGACCAGACCCAACCAGTGTGGATGGACAATCGTCTCAGAGATTTGTCTTGTAGTCTTTGAGAGTCGACTCCCCCTCTGCCATGTAATGTTTTACCTCTGAGTATTAACCTGAGCAACACAAGTCAACTGACTGAACAGAAGTGATAGGGAGTGTCTAGTCGTCTGCAGTTTAGAGGCAGGTGAGCAAACGAGAGTTAAAAAAACTCAGACAATCGTATGGGATTCAACGGCGTCCAACAGGTGCCACGAGTCAAACCCCCACTGAAGCTAGATAACGTCTACACAATCCATCCAGCATGTGTCCAACAAACAGAAAACATCCGCCTCACGCAGTGACACAACCCCAGAACTGAAGAAGTTGGACCGTTGTGGAAAATGTAAATAAAAACAGAATGCATATCTTATAAACCCATAACTTTTTAACTATGGAGCATAGTAAACAAATCACATGCTTAAACTAAGAAATTGTACTTTTAATGGAAAAATGAAGTAGTTTTGAATTGAATGACAGCAACGCGTCTCTTTAAAGTTGTTCCAGGTCCACGTTTCGCACTGAGAAGCATCCCCTCTTCTTTTAACAACAGTCTGTAAACATCCAGGACCAGAGGAGACCAGGTCTTGGAGGTTCTGGTGGAAATGTGTATCGTTTTAATCAAAGAAAGTTGAGCCGTTTGGGCTATAGGAACCATCAAAGTAAAACAGATTAAAAAACTACATTCAACATCTGATTCATAAACTTATGGGGTGATGATACTGAGTATTTAAGGTTAGTTGGTTCCTTAGTTCCATCCACACTGAAAACAAAACTAAACGCAACACCTCCCTCACAACTATTTCAACTCCTGGCACATGTTGGGCTCCGTACACTGAAACAAGAACACGCATCAATCCACAATCAGTTCTTACCGTCTCTCCACGTTGACCAGGGTGTCCGGGCAGCCCGTCCTTCCCAGGTGGTCCCTGTCACAAGGTACACTCACTCAGTAACTCCTACATCCACTTTTATTACAACCATTTATAAATATCAGTGGAACAAAAGACATTATGTTCTGAACCGTAAAGGTTTAACCCCCTGCTACGAGTTAAATGTGGCGTTCAGGAGGAAAAGTCCCAGTCAGAAGTCAGAGTAAAGAAAAGCAAATACAACAAGATAAGTTACATTTCCTGCTAAAATGCAGTGTGAATGCTGATTGCAGAAGAACTTACTTAAAAACAGCTGAAATTAACTAAAACATTCTGAAATGTAGCTGAAATGAAATAACAGGCCCAAGTTAGCAGAAGAAAGCGGAAAGAACACATATTTCTTGAATTAGGTTTAAATAAGCAATTAGGAAATCAGCTAAAAAGGTTAAAATTAGCAAAAAAAAGAAATCTAAAAAGTAGCCAAAAAGTCAGAAAGAAGCTTAACTTACGAAGTGGAAAGAGCTGAAATGAGCTAAAAAATGTTGAATTAGCTGAAAAAGCTCAAATTTGCTTACAAACAACTAAAGAGTGGCTGAAACAACAAGCTGAAATTAGTAGAAAAAAGTTAATTAGGCTGAAAGTAGCAGGAATTTATCTGAAAACAGCTGAACATAGCTAAAAATACTTTAAAAGGTAGCTGAAAAAGTAAAACAAGCTTAAATTAGTAGAAGAAAACAGAAAGAACACATTTTGCCATTTAGGCTTTATGAATAGGAAATTAGTGCAAAAAGTGGAAATTAGCTGAAAAAACTAAAATTAACAACAACAACAACAAAAAGGCTGAAAAATAGCTACAAAACAGAAAGAAGCTGAAATTACTAGAAATAAATGGACAGAGCACAATTTTGCTGAATTAGGCTGAAAAAAGTAGAAATTAGTGCCAAAATTAGCTGAAAAAGCTAAAATTAGCATAAAACAGCTATATAGTAGCTGAAATAGTAGAAAAAGCTGAAACTTGCAAAATATGCTGAATAGAGCATATCAAGCTGACATTAGCAGAAAGAAGTTAGAAGAAGCACAAAAATGTTGTAGTTAGTAGAAAGAATCTGAAAAGAGCACAAAACAGACGAAATTAGCTGAAAGTAGCTGAAAAATGTTAACATTTGCAGGCGGAACCTAAAAGAAGCTGAAGCAGAACAAAATGTGAAAGGAGCAGTGAAAGGTTGTAAACAGATCTACAGTAAATATTTGAAAGATGTAAAATGAGCTCAATTTATTTTCTGTGAGAAAAAAAAAGTGGCAGAAAAGGCTAAATATTTCAAAAAGCTAAAGTTGCACCAATATCAAAAGTGATGGTGAAAGAGCTGAACATTTTGATTTATGAATTGTTGAAATAGTTGAAAACTGCAGGACGAGAACCGCGTTGAAAAACGTCCGGATGAAAAATGGATCACAATCGAGTGAGCGCTTCATAAACGTTCTATCAGTTTATTTGTTTGGAGAAAAGACAATCAGTGAGAGACACTTATGAATCTAATGCGAATCAAAAGATGGAAATGACTTCCTGCATGGACTGGAGTGTAAAACGATGTATATGAGTCAATAACAAACCAATAATCTGAGACGTTATTCTCCGTTTGACTTAAAACTAGATTAATTTGTTATTCCAGCAGCAGGAAGAGGAAGAAACGTAGAGTTTAGACACAGAGTCTGAACAGAAGCTGCAGCGCAATGGGCAAAACGAAACACTTACTGGGGGGCCCTTTGGTCCAGGGAAGCCCACTGGTCCCTGTGGTCCTTGGGGTCCCTGCAATCAGCAAACAGTAAGTCATGAACTTGTAAAAACCAAAAACAATGACGTTATAACCACGGTTACTATGATACATAACAAACATGACGAGTTTTGAATCTGTTCAATGTTATCACTCGTTCTATTGAAAAATAAAAATCCAGCCTCGAACAAACTGCGGCAAAATATGAGCCGTCTTAAAAAATACATCTTGAACCACAAGTGGCAGAACTTTATGGTGCCTTTTTATTTATTTACAGCACATTATGTACAAAAACTAATTTTGAAATCAGAGGAAGTACAGCACTGTCCTACTGGAGCTCCTGTAATCCATATTCATGTTTCTTCACTAAATAAGTTTGTCTTCTAATGAAAGAGAATCATAAAACGTCCCTCTGAGGCTCTGAAGGACACAGAGCAACGTACAGACTGTCACCATGCAGCCTCGTGTAATGGTGGGATTATAATTTGGTGGTTTTAGGCTGCGCACTCTTCATGTTTGAAGAGAAAACCAAGCGATTAAAAATTAATTGGTAAAAGAAAGTAGACCCTGTATGAAACCAGCAGTAAGAGTCTGGAAAAAGAGGATGATGATGATATTTCATCATTAAAATCCACTCCGGTTTCAACCAGCTCAGACGCTATAGGATCCCATCTTGTGTTAAAAACAGATTTTAGGCCGGTGTCCAATCCTGGTCGTCGAGGGCCAATCCTGCATGTTTTACCTGTTTCCCTGCTACAACACACCTGATTCAAAGATTGGATCCCCTCCTCATGTGCTGCAGAATTATATGAATCACCCACTGATTCATATAATTATATAAAACGTGCAGGTTAGTGGCCCTCGAGGGCCAGGATTACTCCCCCATGACAGAACGGGGCTGGATTGCAGCACAGTTGTGTAGTTATAATGCAGCAATTGTTTAAGTGCTCACTAACAGGATTTCCATTTTTTTAAATGTTTTGTGCTAATTAATATTAAAGCTAAGTGCTAATTTGATAAATGCAAATCAATTTTGTGCTGATTAACTGAGTTTTTCTTCTTCTGTGGGTTTTCACTTCATTTCTTTGTTTCAGGGGAAAAAACCGGACGCCGTAAACCCAACAGAACCTGATGTGAAACGTTTTAAACGGGAAGCTGCTGCTAAGAGACTTTCATTGTGCAGCAGCCACATTTTGTTTCCCGTCGTCACAGAAATGCTCTTTATCATAACGTCAGGTTTAAAATAGAGCGATCAGAAACGCAGAAAGGATGCGAGAGCTGCTGTTTCATGGACTTACTCTCTCGCCGGGCGGGCCTGGAGGACCATCGTTTCCTGCTGTGCCCTGAAACACACAGCGACAAATGAGAACTGTATCTGACACAAGCCGCACAGGATTACATCAGACATGGAGGATAGAGCTCAGCAGAAGAATAAACTGAACCCGGTTTTGTTGGACAGGTGTCCTCACCTTTGGACCAGATTTTCCTGTCGGGCCTCTGGCTCCTCGAGCACCACG
Organism: Nematolebias whitei; assembly: GCF_014905685.2. Taxonomy (NCBI): domain Eukaryota; kingdom Metazoa; phylum Chordata; class Actinopteri; order Cyprinodontiformes; family Rivulidae; genus Nematolebias; species Nematolebias whitei. The sequence continues at coordinate 33,965,925 of NC_056517.1, forward strand.
AGGACCCTAAAAACAAAGCAACCAAGTTGAACTCGTGCTGAGTGATGCACACGAATGTGTTGTCGGAGTTAAGAACAAGTCAAATGGTGCTAGTGGGAACGGGACAGACCGTTGGACCTCTTTGTCCTCTTGGTCCAGCTTTCCCAGCAATGCCCTGTTAGAAAAGACAAAGACAAACAAGTCAGTCACACACACCTGCTTTAACTCGTCTTATACAAGAAGAACAAACTGTAGTGCTTAAAGAAAAGTTTGCTCCTGCCTCTAAAACACAAACTTAAAAAAATAAAAAAAATGAATATGTAAATAATTTGTTTAAAAAAATCTTTGGCGCATTGAAAATATGTAAATCTTTTAAAATCAGAACTACTTTTTTCGGCTGTACCTACTTCAGGAGTTCTTCTGTCCTCACTCCACCTCCCGGTCCTCTTTATCCTCTTGGCTACATTTCTAACATCCTTCTACCAGTATACCCACTGTCCCTCCTCTTGACATGTCCAGACCATCTCAGTCTGGTCTCTCTAACTTTATCTGCCAGATGTTCAACCTGTGCTGTACCTCTGATGATCTCATTCCTGATCTTATCCATCCTTGTTACTCCTAAGAAGAACCTCAACATCTTCATTTCTGCCACTTCCAGTTCTGTCTCCTGTCTTTTTGTCCATGTCTCTGTCTCCAGACCATACAACATAGCTGGTATCTCCACTGTCTTGTAAAAATTTTTTTCGACCTTTGCTGACACCTTTTGTCACAAATGAGAATAAAAATAACCCCCATGTTTCTGTTCAGCACTATAGCTACACAAATGAACGGTTGTGCCATGTATCTCTACATCTATAAGCAGTGATAGAAAAAGGGTTGTAAGTTCAATCATCCAGGTAGATAACAACAAAAAAGATTAAATTGTGTCATCTGGACCAGTTTCTTTAAGTGATAAACTGGTCACACTTAAAGAAACTGGCCTAGATGACACAATTTAACCTATTTTGTTACAAGCAGGGATGACTTCATGAGTTTTTTTTTAAATAAATAAAATTATTTCAAGTAGAGGTAAAATTCACACCATCCTTCCTACTATTGCCTCCGATTCACAGTCAGACGAGGCAGCTTTAGAAATATTACTAAAACCTGATGAACCTGAACAGTGGACCAGATCTTTACTATGGAGACTGTGACAAAATGAAGGTTCAACACAATCTGCTGGCTTCCTTAGATAGACAACTTTTATTTATTGGCTATTTTTATGTATGTGAATTATTTTGTACAGCGCCTTGAGACTACATCTGTTGTGACATGGTGCTATATGAATAAACAGAATTAAAATTGCTCCTGAAACTTTTCTCCAACCACTTTATCTTGCCTGGACTTTCTTTTTCACCTGTTTACCACACTCCCCAGTTTCCTGGACAGTGGACTCTATGTCCTTGAAGTCCTGTACCTTTGTGACCTCTGCTCTTGTAGCCTCACTGTTCCACCGGCCTCCCTCTCATTCCCACACATGTACCCTGTCTTACTACGGCTGACTTTCATTCCTCTTCTTTCAAGTGCATACTTCCACCTCTCCAGGCTCTCTTCCACCTGTTCCCTGTTCTCACCACAGATCACAATGCCATCTGCAAACATAGTCCACGGGGATGCCTGACTTCATTTGTTTTTAATCTAGAACTATTTCTGCTAAAAGCCCAGACAGTCTGTAAACCAGTTTTCTGAAGTAATAAACTGTTTTTGAATCGTGAAGAAGTGGCTGAACAGATCAGGGAGGTGATGCGAGGCTCCAGAGCACCGAAGGATTTCGAAACAAAGTCGTAACATATCATGTATGTCCTGCGTTCTTTTGAAGAGGTTGGAGTTTCACTACACGACACCTTCAAAACGTAGCCACTTCCCCTGAACTATTACAAATTATTTTACCGTGCTGCAATTTTACGTAACGGAAAAAACGGAAATAAAGCAGAACTAGAAGAAGTGGAAGAAAAATAATCTATAATTTTCCATGGATGGAGTGAGCAATTTGCTTTAAACTTCAGTAACTTTATTCCCTGACCTGTCTGACGCGTTCGTCTTCAGGATGAACAGCTTGATTCATACATCCAACTGGACTCTGTTTATTAATTAAGTGACTTGTGAAGACATGTTGGGTTTTAGTTTGGCGTATCAGAGTAAAAAGGGCGGAACACAAACACACGTCACATTTTCAGGTCTCTCTAGTAAATGAGTCCTCGTGATTCAATGGGATTAACCCGTATAAATAAAGGTTGAATGAAAATAGATGTTTCTTTATAAAAATGTGAAAATCCCTTCAGCTTCACAATTATTTCTACATTGTGTTCGTCTACCACATAAGACCCCAGTGACGTACTGTTTAAAGTGAAAATGTGGAGAAGCTCAAGGAGAATTAATACTTTCTAAAGGCAGATAGTCTCTAAACAGGCCGTCTAAGAGGGATTTGTCTCTGTAATCCTGTCTGCGTAAATGTCAAACATGTCAATGAAGCATCAAAATGTTTCGTCATCTTGTAAAACGACAGCATATTAGGACTCCTTTTAAGTAATATTAGGATAAAAAGGTGATCTTATAGACATCCTGTTGCTGTGGAAAGCAACATTAATACGAAGCAGACAGTAGAAACAGCGAACCGATGGAAATAATGTTTTCTCAGCATGTCTCAAACTGCGAGTGCTGTTTTGTTTTTTTTAAAGTCTGGTGGAATCGAAGCACAAAAACTTCCACATCAATTGTTTTTCTGCTAAATCACCACCTGTAAAATAGGTCTTTACTCTGTGTATGCAAGCATTGTGTGCTTTTCTTACTCTTGCTCCTTTCTCTCCATTGGCTCCAGGGAAGCCAGGGAATCCACTTGAGCCCTGCCAACAGGAGGAGATCGTATCGTGGGTTAATCTTTACGCAACGATAAAGGCTCATGTTGTATTTCTTTTCAGTGGCGATGAACATTATCACCTCTGCAGTTTCATTTTCTTCCTTCTGTCTGGTACTGCATATATTTTTGGTTGGTGAGCATGTCAAATTGATGACATTCATGATACTGACAATTTGTTGCCCTTTAATCCTTTATGTTGTTCTTTTAATAAAAAAGTGTGAACTTTAGCTGTGATGACTTATACGTTTGCTGATGACATAAAATCTGTGTTTTATTATTACCTCGTGAGGAAAAGATTAAAGCAACGGCTTACCTAATCTGCAGAAAACCATCACATGATGCATGGGAGACATTTAATAAAATTAAATCAATGAAAAATACAAAACTTCTATGAACTTCACTTTTTCTACACATCACTAATGTGTTGCTGGATGGATGGATGGATGGATGGATGGATGGACGGATGAATGGATGGATGGATGAGTCAATGGATGGATGGACAGACAGACAGACAGATGGTTGGAAGAATGGTTGGATGGATGGATGGATGGATGGATGGATGAATGGATGGACAGTCATATGAATGGATGGATAGATGGATGGATGAATGGATGATGGACAGATGGATGGATGGATGGATGGATGGATGGATGGATGGATGATGGATGGACAGTCATATGAATGGATGGATACATGTATGGATGATGGATGGATGGATGGATGGATGGATGGATGGATGGATGGTTGGTTGAATGGACAAACAGATAGATAGACATAAGGACAAATGGATGGATGGATGGATGGACAGATTGACGGATGAATGGATGGATGGATGGATGGATGATGGGTGGATGGTTGGATGGACGAACAGAAGAATGCTTGGATGGAGGAATGGACAGATAGATGGAAGGATGGATGGATGACAAATGGACAGATGGATTGAAGAATGGATGATAGATGGATGGATAGATGGGTGGATGAATGGACAAATGGATAGATGGAAGGACAGATGGATGGAAGAATGGATGGATGGATGGACAGATGGATGGACAGAAGAATGGATGGATGGCTGGATGGATGGATGAATACATGAAGCTTTCTTTCTTTTTAAAAAACACTAACATTTGTATTAATCTTGACATTTTCTTGACAAAATCAAGTCAAATCTCGTCTGCACTGTCACCACCAGACAACTTTGATGTTTTTACAGGTAGAACGTCCATCTTTGTCCTAAAAACACAGACACGTACCTTTGGTCCTTGTCTTCCAGGGTATCCTGGCAATCCTGGAACTCCCAGTTTACCCTGACAGACATCAACAGCCCGGGTCAGAACAAACCACGGTGAAACACATCACAGTAAGTTGTATCAAAATAAGTCAAGCTCCGTTACTTTCTCTCCGGCTGGACCAAGGGGTCCGGACTCTCCATTGGGACCAGCTCTACCTTTAGGCCCCTCCGGTCCGTCCTCTCCTCGGGGTCCATGCATGCCAATTTCACCCTGCAATCCAAAGACAAAAGAAATCCCAATTATACTTGAATTGATCTAAAGAAGTAAACAAATCCAAAGCAAGTGTGAAACAATGTTTGTCTTCGAGATGCTCACCCGGTCACCTTTAATCCCCATGTCCCCTTTGAAACCTGGGAAACCATCCTCGCCCTGAAAGAAGAAACATCATTTCTTCACCATTTCATTTAAAATATCAAATAATCCTTCGTGAAAAGAAGTTAAAGTGTTTATCATTTTTAATGTTCTCTTTCTGAGCTGATAAAAACTCAAGTGTTTTGCACATCCCGGGAACAGTGCTGCCATCTGCTGGCCAAAAGTCAGAACAGCACAACAATTTAAATATTAAGAGGCTGAATTTAAAGGAAACTCAGGATTCTGGGTATATTCTTCCGACTGGTGAACTCTGAGGGATGCTGCTCCTCACTTTGACACCTTATCATCCCAGTATATGCTTTGTCTGACGCTTTGACACCAGCTGATGCATAATGCAGCACAAAGCGTGTTTGTTGCCACCAAGTTACATCCTGAATAACCACCACACATCTCAAGTAAAACACATCCTTTATTCAGAGCAAAAGAACCTTTCCTCAAGGCCTGCATTTTCTCCTGCCATGAATAATTCAGCACAAACAACACATATACCCATCACTGCAGCACCTTGCTTTCAGTATCGATCTTACATTAGAACCCTGCGTATTTAAGCTAGTTTAAATTCTCTGTTGTGTGACACACAGTGAAGACTTCACAGGTGATATAAAGCGACTGCAGTGTTTCCTTGGACCAGAGGTCTTGAGCGGGACAACTTTACATCCAACACTGACCATCAACTCGGCCCAGTCTGGTGTTTAACCTGCACCCGACGTCCATTCCAGCACAGAAGAGTCCAAACAAAGCAGGCAGGGCCAGAGATTCAGACAGAAGACCTGTGACATGAATTCATTTACCGGCAGTTCTCAAACCTTTTATGCGTTTCCTGTTTTTATTTTAACCGCAGAGAGATGTTTAGATCAACACCGTCCCATCTGTTTTTTTAATAAATCCAAAGGAAAAAGTTGAGTTTAACAGCCTGAAACTATCCCATTAAATGTTTTAATTTTCTAAAAGGACAGTAAAAAGCCAGAACATTTATATATTTACTCTGAAACAAACTACACAAGAGTACTGCATACGGCACATTCTACGCCCGTCAATAAACTATTATTCAGCAACAGAGTAATCTACAGCAATATCCCGAAAAGCAAAGACATTTGACCTTAAATTATGACCTTGCCCTTAAAGCTGGGATGAGTATAAGAATGTGTGTCACGCTGTTTAGTGGTCGTGCGAATGTGTAAGAAGTATCGTCAAATTATATTGAATTGATTAGAAGTTATGGTCTGGACAAGCAAAGACCTCGCTTTAACGTTGACCTTGGTATGCTACCTTGACCTTGGAGCTGAAGTGATAAAACGTGTACACGATACGCCCTCTAGTTATGATACATCTGTGTATTGAGTTTTGCTAAATGATCTGGATCAGTCATTATGGATGGAACAAGAGAAAGTTTGCGGACGGAGGCTATACGATAATACGTCCATCTTTGAATTGGTATAAAAAAAAGTAGCGTAAAACGAGAAAGACATGCAGGGCTTAAAGCCTGCAGCTGTTTTTAGCACATCGTCCTTGCCTTGCTTGCCTGTAAGAAACTAGCACCTCTTTATGTACCTGATCCTTTCTCATGTTGCAGCAGATTTATTGGTCACGTTGACAAATTCTGTATTGAAACATCACATTTACCGAACACCATGATAAGTAAAGGTTTTCAACAGAGACACAACAATGATGTATCTCGCTCTAGCGCTCTAGCGCTCTGCCTGCACTGCCTCGGTGTTGTCTAGTTTGAACTGCGTATCAGTGGGATAGTCCTTTGTGTTCTTGTCAGATAAAAGTGACACTGTTCTCCTACTAACGCCACAACGTCGACAGTTTACGAAGCGTGGACTTCAGCAACGCCAAGCTGATTTGCTGTTCGTGCCAATTAACTCTGTAGCAACATTGAAGTCACAGAGTCCATAACAGTGAAAAGTTATGTAGCAACGATCAAACTATCCTGTAACATAATCTCATGCAGTGCTATGCTAATGTTCTGTGTACACTGCCTGTTTTATGGCATTCTTGTAAGGGTTTAATGCTAGTAGTCTTTGCCAATCCTTGTCTTTTTTATTTTGAAATGCAATGTTCATATTGCCATGTGGTTTCTTTTGGGTAAATACTGTTATTGGAGTGTTTGAGGTGTTGCAAGAGTACCATCAAGGTGTACAAGAAGATTTTTGTACCTATTGCATACTGTAATCAGTTGGATGATGTGTACCGATATAAGACCAACATTTTCTATTCGTCAGTCATTCCACAACTGCTGTGGTGGGTTTGTTTTGGACTTTAGTTGAAGACAAGCTATCAGACTGAGATCTGTCAGTAGAACAACAAAGACCAATAAAAACTAGACAAAACCCCGGAAGATGAAGGGTGCGACTATGGCGTCTACATTTCAACGGATCAGAGACATGGAAGAACGGTGCTGGTGAACACTCCAGAAATGCCGTAGCGGTGTCACAATTCAACAATAAAACACCACATGTATGAAAACAGGGAACTGGTATGACACAACAGCTACATACAGTAGTTTAACTTTTCTACCCTTGATTGAATGTATACACAGTTTACACAAGAGGAACGCTTCATGACCTTTACAAGAACATTACAGACATCACAAGACTTAGATTTTACAGCTAATAAAATGCATTTAAAAAAAATGGCAACCAACAAAACACAACACAGCATGACCCGTAACTTATTTGGACAGTATTTGAGACAATAACAAGAGCGCACCTTCTCTCCTTTGGATCCTTTCAGACCACGGACACCATCAGCACCCTGTTGGACAGGAACCAGAGATCAGGTATACCTCAGCACAAACCCTGACATTCCTAACAGGTGAGGAACAATAACGATGGTCACTCAATCAAACATGCACACATAAATAAAGCATACCTTGACACCACGAGGGCCGGGATAGCCAATAGGACCTTGGGGACCCGGTGGACCCTAAAGCAAAGATTCAATAGAGTGAATGCAAAGTTTTGTTTAATAATGCTGATGACCTCATCCTGTTTGAACCCTTTGTATTATACTTTTAATAAACCACATTGAAATATATAGTATCAATATCAGTATAGTATCTTGTAGTCCAAAATATAAAAATCTGGCAGAGGGAACAGGTTTTAGCGCTAATGATATAAATGTATTTTAGTATATGAAAGAAAAAAATACTAAGGGTGTGATGGTACACACAATTCTGTATGTTGGTTTTTGGGGTGATTGTTTGGTACAACAGGAAAAAAAAAAAGAAGCAAATGTTAATACTAGTTGTTTCTGGTAATTTCACTGGAAAATAATCAAATAAATAATATTTGTCTGTTTAATTAGTCCAGTTGGATCTGTCAGGATGCCATACACTGAAAAAGATCCTTCTTTTGTAGAGAAAACTGTCAAAACGAAGTGCGTGTTTTAGTTGATTTAACCTAAATTGATGTAAATAAAAAGGAGGTCCAGTTGCAGGTGTTGGTGATGATCCTCTGAATAGACGTTAAACATGTGGTGCTTAATAAACAGCTGGCAACATATTTAACCAGGTTTATTAGAGCAGTGGTTCCCAACCCTGGAACACCACCCTGCATGTTTTAATTGTTTCCCTGACATGACACACTTGAAGTGGTGCTTAACAGGCTTTGGTAGAACTCGAAGTAATAAAATCACTGAATCAGGTGAGTTGGAGCAGGGAAACAACTAAAAGATGAAGGGTGGCATTCCTCAAGGACTATGTTTGGGAACCACTGTATTAGAGATCAGAGGGTGCACCAATGTGGGTGAATCATGACCCATTGGGTTTTCCATACAGCCGCCTCTCATAATCCACCTCAAGATCTTCTTGCTTTGTTTTGTCGGAGAGTGCTTTAGAGAAGTCCTTTTCTGTTGAGGCCGTTTACGAAAAACAAATAAAACAACACGATGAGTGTTGATTTCCTGACTGTTCACACCCGACCCAAACATTTGAGCCAGGTCAGTACAAATACATGTTCCGTTACACGCCTGATGGATACCGTAGTCCGCTCATGCTGAAAAGAACACCGGACTAAAGCATTCCTTTGTTTATGTCAAGCTTGTTTGCTGTAAATTGAAATCTTAGTTTTACTTCTTAATCATAAACAGTGTTTCCCCTAATTAACTGTAATTGCCTTGGCAGGGTGCTCATATCGGTTGACGGGGGGGTGTAGATGGAGACACGTTTGTGTTGGGCAACAGTTTTCGAGAGGGGCGGGGAGAAGACAGTGGGAAAGACAACTCAACGTGAGGGAAACAGCGCAGCTGGCACATCTGTATCGCGTGCCGCTAGCTTAGCATCTAGCAGTTGTCGACGGCGGGGTGTGGGGGAATTGGGTAAGCAGGGCGCTCGGTTCTGTTGACAGGACGGGGCGCCCTGCTTGTGTAACGGAAGGGGAAACACTGATGCAATATGGAACATTTTCGGACTCTAAAATTCTGTTCAAAGTACTCTAAAAGCTTAAAATAAAATTAAACATACAGTGTCTCTTTCTGATTTTTGTTTAGATTAAAAGCAACAGGTTTTGGTTCTGGCAGCACGGTGGCTCAGTTGGTGGATCTGCTGCCTCTCAACGAGGCCACCGGATCGAATCCCAGCTGGGGGCCTTTCTGGGTGGAGTTTGCATGTTCTCTCTGTGCATGCGTGGGTTTTCTCCGGGTACTCCAGTTTCCTCCCACAAACCAAAAACATGCATGTTAGTCTGACTGATAACTCTAAATTGTCTCTAGGTGTGAGTGACTGTTTTTTTTTTTTTTTGTCTCATGTGTCCCTGTGATGGTCTGGAGACCTGTCCAGGGTGTCCCACACCTCTCGCACAGTGATTGCTGGATATGGACACCAGTGACCCCCGTGACCCGAAGATAATGGTTGGACATTTTGGTTATTTTGTCCTGTTTTTATGAATGCGTTGCCAGGTAAAACACCTACCTGTGCACCTTTCTCTCCAGCTGGACCCTCCTTACCAGGATGACCCTGCGGGAGGAAAAACATGCCAGATAAAAGTTCAGCTTCATCACTAACGAGTGGCCTTTGCTCTCTGTTAATCTGTGAATAACACAAAAGGGATAGTTCCACTAATTCAGACCAAAAAACCTGTTTACTAAAGTAAAACTAGCAGCATCTTGGACGTGTTCATTAGGAGTTTTTCACCTGTGAACACCTGGCGTTTGTAACATGTGACACTGAGGTGGCAGTGAATCAGAACATTATCTGACCCCAGGTCAGCTGAGAGCCTGGAATTGACTGGAAGTCATGGATTACATGATCAGAATATCTCTTTAATTCATGAATCATGAGGGAATGTTTATGAATGAATGAATATGATCAAAGGTACAGAAAGACTATCAAGGAAGGAAAGAAGGAAACCATAAAATTGCATAAAGAACAGAAAGAAAAAAGAAAGATGGCGTGAAGGAGAAAGGAAAAAAAGAAAAAGAAAAAGAGGAAATTCAGGAAGGAATGAAAAAGTTAAGAAGGAAGGAGGAACCAAGAAAAAATGAAATAAGGAAGTAAGAAAAAAGCAGGAAGGACGAAGAAATAAAAAAGAAATAGAAGGAAGGAAAATGTAAAGAAGGATGGAAAAATAAAAAGGAAGAAATGAGGGAATGAAAAAGGAAGTAATGAAAACAGAGGGAACAATAAAAATGATGTAGGAAGGAAGGGAAGAAGGAGGAAAAGAAAAATAAAGAATAGAAGAAAATAAATTTAAAACAGGAGAGAAGGAAGGAAGGAAACCTAAAAAGGAAAAAGAGGGAATAAAAAAGGAGGAAAAAAAGGGATAGAGAAAGGAAGAAATTAAAAAAGAAAGGACAAAAGGAAGGAGGAGAAAGAAAGAGGGAAAGTACTAAAAGAAAAAGAAAAGAGAGAAGCTTCAGCAGTGACGAGACGCTCAGACTCACCGGGGGCCCGTCAGCTCCAGGTAATCCAGGTAACCCCGACCTGCCCAGAGGTCCCTGAGAGACAGAAACACGTCAGCGAGGTCAGAGGTCACCGCAACAGAACCAAACAGGAAGTGACACGTTGGTGTCAACAAAAAATAAATAAATAAAAAATTTAAGAAAAGGAGCTCACTTTTTCTCCCGGTGGTCCGATCGGACCTTGAGGACCAGGAAGACCCTGTGAAGAAAGACAATGAGCATCTGTCGCCATGGCAACCACAAACCCCGCCTTGATGTCACATAAAGATGTCGTGGTGTGTTTGTGGATGGGTTTCCATGCAGGATTTCTAAGTGCGCGTTAATTTATTGTAGAAAATGAGTGAGAAGTTAAAAATTAAAGAATAAATCTGACCTCTGAGGTCAACTCAAACATAAATCAGGAGCTTATTTATTTTTTTTTTTTACATCATCATAAAAAACAATAACACCGCTGTTCACCTGAGTTCCTGGGATTCCCTGCTGACCCGGTGGGCCGGGCTCTCCTTGAGGTCCCTGAGACGAGACAAACATGAGCTTCAGTCTAAACAGAACCTGGTTTCAGTCAGCAGGACTCAGAGTTCTACTTTAATGGTGTAAAAATGACCTTTTTCTTAACAAATCTTGTAAAATTGAGACAAATAGACGTAAAAACAAACTGAGACAAATCGTTCTGTGTTCTGACGTTGAATCATGAAGCTGATTAAAGCTGGACTCTTCACCAATGAAGGTGCTAACTGAACTAAATGGAGCCCCGAGCTGTAAAACTGCAATGTGAGCTGAACTCACATGCAAATCCTTCTCCCTTCCCTCCCTCCAGACGGTTGTGAGCATCTTGTTGCAGATACTAAAATTTGGATCTCTGAAATATTCAGGAAACTCCTCGGAAAACAAAACAGAAAGCTCGGTCGCCTTTTTAACACTTGTCTCGGATGACTGAGGATCTGCACTAAACATACGGCTACTTATAGAATTTATTTATTTTTACACTTTTTCAAAGTATGTACCTTTATTTACATTTTTCTCCTCAAAAATGAATGAACAAATATTTGAAAATCTTTCAAATCTACTTCAGAATACTTGATTCATTTTTAGCTTTTAGCTGCTTTTTTGCTAATATCAGGTAGTTTTCAGCTTTTCTTATTTTAGCTTTTATTTTGCTAGTTTTAACTTTAGTTTTGATTGCTTTTAGCTTAATTAGCCTATTTCAGCTGAGTCGATGTCATCTCTCATGCTGCATTTTTGCTGGGAATCTGCAAGTAAAATACAAAATTTAGTTTAATTCTGCAACAATTGAAACATTTGGCTACTTCTAGACATTACTTATTTTGACACCTTTTTAAAGTATATACCTTTATTTACATTTTTATCCTCAGAAATGAACAAACTCTTCAAATATTTGAAAATCTTTCACATCTACTTCAGCTTACTTGATTCATTTTTAGCTTTTAGCTGCTATTCTGCTAATATCAGGTAGTTTTCAGCTTTTCTTGTTAGCTTTTAGCTTTTATTTAGCTAGTTTTAACTTTTGCTTTGATTGCTTTTAGCTTATTTAGTCAATTTCAGCCGATTAGATGTAATCCCCCATGCTTCATTTTTGCAAAAACAAGTTTTTCTATTTTTTTTTAAGTCTTGATTAAAACAAAACATTAATAAAACACAGAAAAGCTGAGAATATTTTTCCCGCCAACAACTCTCTTTGTAGCTTTTATTTTGAAGGTTTTGGAGAGACTTCGGACAGTGCAGAACTCTTGCTCCCAGGCATCAGAATAACCTTTGACCTCACATCTGTGCATGCTGAAGGCATTTTGAACACGAGCTGAATATAAAGTCTGCTCAGATCCGTCATGGAGCCGAAGCTTTCCTGGCCTCAGGGATCCGTTCAGACACATTTCAGCTGGTCTGAGAGCAGCTCGGGTTCGTACCATGTTTCCTTTGGGACCGGGAGGTCCGTCGACTCCGGCGACACCCTGAGGAGGAAAGAGCAGCGGAGAATCAGCATTTGTGGTACTAGTTACAGGAAGTGATGTCAGATGTTAGGTGGTGAAGGTCGCGGTACGCACAGGAACTCCAGGGGGTCCAGGAGAGCCGCGGGGTCCCAGCAAACCTCTAGGACCCTATGAAGGAAACAAATGGCATCACTTTTGATCCTCCCAGTCTTTAATTTATGTATAAATCTTTATTATTGTTAAACTCCAACAGGTTTCTATTGTATAATAAAATAAAACATCAAAATAAAAGCCTTACACTCTCTCCAGCCAGTCCTCTGGGCCCGATCTCTCCGTCCTCCCCCTGTGGGAAACAAAACGAGTCAGAGTGACTCCTCTGAACGGACTGTCTTCAGAGCATCATTTGATTTGAACAAATCAAGTAAACCAGAGGGTTAGAATCAGCCGAGTTCAGGAGGAGTGGGTGAGTTAAGCCCAAACTCTCCTCCTCCCTCGGTTTGGTTCTCTCCATCTCCTTCTGCCTGAGCTGGAGGGACTCAGCTGGTCCAGCAGGACTGTCAGAACCTCACCTTCCTCAGGTGAAGCTTCATCAGAAGAAACAAGGAGGACTTACTCTCTGCCCGTCCTCTCCAGGGGCTCCCACAGGTCCCATTGGTCCCACCTCCCCCTGAGGAACACAAACACAGCTTCAGTTCATCTTTAGCTGATTGACTCGTTATGGCTGAAATTGTTCAGATTGGTGAGGTACAACTTTGTTTTGATTCCAACTAATTCTGCACACTTTGAGGTATTTTAGCCTTTTTTTTTATATGAAAGCGTTTGACGCATTCAGGGGATTGATGCTTTGACTTTTCTTTTCAATTGTTTTGTTTAATTTCAAGTATTGTTTTTTCCAAGTATTTATTTATTTATTTATTTTCCTCACTCGCTCTCATGCAAAACGGACACATTTCTTCCCTCTCCCGTCCTCCTCCTGCTTTCTTACTTTTAGCTTTTAATTAGCATTTTGCTGTTTTTAGCTAGCCTTATCTTGTGTATCAGAGCTCCTATTTACACATCTTCCAAAAAGTAAACTTCTGTCATGGATCTGGTCAGCTAGACTTTAAATGCAACTGATAACATTTTGTTCAACAAAGTAACAGGGTCCTGGAGAACCCTCATGCCCCGCTGAGACTCACGCAGCAGGATACGTCATGGATCTGATGTGCCTTTCCATATTGTCTCAGGAGGACGCCGAAGATATTGGAATCATGATATCAGGGTTTCTGCCTTTTGGCACCAATGGATACCTATGCTATCAGCTATTAAAGAAGACGGCGGCAGCAGTTTCGGCCATGGCAAAGCTGCCGACCCTGTCTGAAGGTTTGGTTTGTGCTTCGAGCACTCAAAATCAGCTGATTTACGAGCTAAACCATAAGATGGAAGTGATTTGTGAGAATTGCAGGCCACTTGCAGCTTCTGGGACTCGTCAGAATGTTGGGGACGACCTTGGTAGGAGCTAATAACCATGAACCAGTGGAATGCCAACAAATCTGGCCATTTTGGATTAAAAGTACCATCAGAACTCAAGGCTGACGAGAAATAACAGTCTGCCTGAAAAAAAGCAACAACTGTGGCTTATCTGAATCTGACTCCCCCGGTTGGCCTCGAAGCAGGCCGACTTATCAAATTTCTCCTGGGATATGTGTAAACTAAGAAAGTTCTGTCTATCGCAACCCCCTCTCCCCCCCAGCAAACTTCTGTGAATGCTTATCAGAGTTGTACCGACTGACACCACCGTCTTAACAGGACTATGGTGCTATCTGGAAGTGCTTCATGGACAAATCTCACCGTCTTGTCATCAAATGCAAATGTAATGTGTTTATAAATGTGCTTGCTGGTAGAGTTCTTTGACGTCTTAAATCGTGTCCTGATAAGAACAAGATGTGAAGAGATCTTTTTTGTAATACCACTATCCTCTCCTCATGGCCTTTACCCCTTTTCCTATCTAAAAGAATAATGGGCCGTGCTCTCAGGAGCAGCTGCAACGTGCACTCCGCCCATCTTTCGGATGACTGTGCGAACATAATCTCACTGTATTTCGGTACAATGATAATAAAGCTTATTCTGACTCTTAGTTCATAAAAATCCTCAAAGATCTCTTCAAGTTTTTGAGAACAATCTGCTTCAGCTACTGGCTCAGCATTTGTATTCTTATGCGACTTTTAGCTACTTCCTGGCATTTAACTAGCCATTTGACACCTTTACCTTCTAGCCTTTTGATACTTTTAGCTAGGTTTTTGCTATTTTAGCTTTTAGCTAAGCTTAGCTGTTTTAGCAATCTTTTGGCTACATCAAGTTTTGGATAATGTTTTGCTATTTTAAGCTAGGTTTTTCATACTTTTAGCTTTTAGTAAACATTGAGCCGTTTTTGGCTTTTAGTTAGCCTGCTGGTACTTTTACCTTTGTACTATACTTTTGACATATTTAGCTATGTTTTTGCTGCTTTTAGCTAAGCTTGTGGAATTTCAGCTAGGCTTTTGCTATATTAAGCTTTGGGTATTGTTTTGCTACTTTTGGCTAATGTAAGTTTGTCTTAGCTTTAGCTTTTAGTTAGCATTTTGCTGCAATCAGCTAGCTTTATGCTACATTTAGCGTTCATGGAGACTTTTGCTAATGTAGATTTTTGTTAGCTTTTTACAATATTAAATCTTTAAGGTTTTGTTTTTTTTAGCTGGGTTTTTGCTGATTTTAGCTTTTAGCTAAGCTTTTGCCAATTCAGCTAGCCTTTTGCTACATAAAGCTTTGGATTATGTTTTGCTATTTTTAGTTAGGTTTTTTTTTTTGTTTGGCTTTAAGTAACATTTTGCTGCTTTTAGCTCTAAGCTAGCCTTTTGATACTTTTGCCTTTGAAATACACTTTAGACATTTTGAGCTATATTCTCGCTGCTTTTGCTAAGCTTTTGCCATTTCAGCTCACCTTTTGCTACATTAAGCTTTGGATAACGTCTTGCTACTTTTAGCTAGGTTTTTCTTACTTTTAGCTTTTAATTATCATTTTGCTGTTTTTAGCTAGCCTTATGCTACATTGAGCTTCAATTTAGCCTTTTGCTAATGTAGCAATTTGTTAGCCCATTGCTTCATTAGGCTTTTAGCTAGTGATCGGCTGTTTTGTAACTCAAACAACTTCGTTTCTGCTTCATCCAGCTGTCAGACTTTATTTCCACAGAAAATTCAGATTTTTTTTCCTTTTGGTTTATTTTATTTTATTTTTTAAATTAAAGCCCAGATGAGGAACAAGCAGGAAGAGTTGGTCAAACTGATCTCACTGAACTTTCACCTGTTTTTTCATTAACACAAATCATTTAAAAAAGACCAAAACTCTTTTAGCATTTATAACTAAACAAACTTTTATATTATTACAAACACTCGCTTGTTAAATAATGTTTTAAAGAAGTAAATCTGTACAAGCTAAAACTTTATTCTGCAGAAAATGATTTTTCTTGCGTGGAAACGGTTTCTGTAACAAACTCCAAATCACCGAGAGGAAGTTTTTGTCAAATAAAAGTTTTTATTATTTTTTTTAATTTATTCTCTTAGTGAAATACTTTAAAAGATTTATTATTAAAGCAGGGCTGTTCAACAAAACTGCTCAGGGGGCCACAGTTTCTGAAAGCCAGCAGGTCGGGGGCCAGACAGCCAACAATTAAAGTCATTATGTAAATAAACTAAGTATTATAACAATATGTTACCTTTTATATTTGTTTATTTTATTGCACTGAATCATAAATCCAATAATGAATTCATTGGTGGGCCGGACTGAAGTCACCCGCAGGGCATTTCCGGGCCGCGGGCCGCCAGTTGAATAGCCCTGTAATAAAGTCTGGCCTCATAAAAGATATAATGTAGGAGATCTCTCTGTTTGTGTGTTAGCAAAATATCTCCTGAACCACTTAATTGATTAATGGACACCTCAGACACTAATCAATTCCACAACCTGTTCAATTCAAGATGGCTGCCACAGCTAGCTGACCTTAGCAACCACAGAACAGCTACAACTCAGTCAGTATTTAAGATAACGAGCTAAAGTTTGGCATGTTAGAAGCCAAAAGTCATCCCTAACACATCTGAACATTTGCAGACTTCACAGGATCTTTGCTATTAAATGTTAAAGCTAGATCAGTTTGTGTGTTAGCAAAATATCTCCTGAACCACTGGACATACCTCAGTCAAACTCTCAGTTTAATTCAAGATGGCAGCAACAGCAAACACAAAAATAGATACAGCTAGTTCATTTTGGCAGATGAAGAGCTAAAATGTGACGTGGTAGTAGCTGAGAGTCATCCCTAACAGGATGCAGGAGCTATTCATTAAATTGTAGCATCTAAGGCAACGTAATGTAAATCTTGTTGGGAGGTTTATTTTACAATTGAACTGTTTAAATGGCCGAACGAGCGTTTTTCCTCTCTCTGAGTATCGTGCGCACACAAGCGTGCACGCCATCTCTTGGAACAGTTTGGTTTAAAAACTTTTTTTTTCGGCTGACGTTCACTCACCCTGTGGCCCTTTTCACCGGGCAGCCCGGGGAGCCCGTCGAAGCCTCTGTCACCCTGTGGACAAAGCAGAAGGTGCCATGTTTTCACTACGTCTTCCACTGTGGCTCATCTACATGAAGAGCAGCATTTGTACCTTGGAACCCGGCTCTCCAGGCATCCCTCGAGCTCCATCAGCACCAGCGCGACCCTTAAACGAAAATAAAACTTTAAAAACTTCAGCACATTTACACATATTATAGAAAACCTTAACTCAGAGGACCTAAAAGGGAAGTCACATGTTTCAGATCATTTGTTTTTCTTTATTCTTTATCTTGTATTTTATTAATTTTCAACAAGTTATTTTATTAAATATTTGAATTTTAAAGCTAATATTTATTAATTAATGATACAACAGCTTTAAAAACTATGTATCTAAAAGGAGGTGGCAGATGGGGAACCATAAAGAAACACATTGAAGAGAGATTCAGTAGAAATTTTTTTAACAATAAACATCTTACCTGCTGTAGATACAATAGCTCTAGTTTTATTTTGACCAGAATATTGAGCTAACAGCTCATCCAAACAATACAAGCAGATTTATGCCATTTTAAAACTTGTATATTCAGATTTTTATGAATTTTTCCAAAAGTAAACGGCAGCAGCAGCTAGCTCTAGCACTTCTAGTGGGCACCTTTAGGAAAAATCTCCCAGTATTTCCAGCAAAATAACGAAAAAGTGAAACTGACAGTGGTTTATGGGGAGTGTGGCAAACACATGGCATCACTATGAAGTATAAATAGAGCTTTTAGACAGATTTAAATCAGGTTTTGCAGATTTACCAGCAAGAACATCTAGGCCTGTCACAATAACAAATTTTGCTGGGCGATTAATTGTCTCAGAAATTATTGTAATAAACAATAATATTGTTTGATTGTCAAATTTAAGAAGAAATGTTGGTTATTTTTATTTTGCGTGTAGTACCATTTTTGACCACCGGATGGCAGTATAATACTGTTTGAAGCAAAGGATGGATAGTGAGGAAGCGAGCAGCATTTCTCATTAAGAACAATGGGAGGGAGGCCCCTTGACGTGACATGGGCTGTTTCGCTTCGGTTCTCAAAATGGCGGACGCTCAGTGTGGTTTGAGCTCTTTAGCATAGCATTTTTCACACAAAGCTTTTAATAAAAAAAAACAGCTTCTTTTTGCTGAGAAAAACAACTTTTTTACACGAAGGCACTGGTTTAAACGATGAATTTTGGAGCTTCGACAAGACGGAGGTTTTTTTTCCTGAGGTTGGCCTGTTAGCTTAGCTTGTAGCTTAGCTTCTCAGCTTAGCTGCTTAATGATCCAAAAATGCAATTTTGGATCGTTAAAATGGATTTGAAAGAGAAAGGGAGGGGTCAGTGGAGAGCACCGGAGTTGACCCTTTTGTCGTCCAGTGTCTTCAGTAGAAAGAGAGAGACACGAAGAAACGATAAAGCCGGTAAATGAAAATGAGGTTGATAATTTTCATTTATCGTGCGATTAATTGATTTATCGTGTATCGCGACAGGCCGAAGAACAACAAACTTTTAACAAACATTAAATGCTTCATCGTGTTCAGCACACCAGCGGCGCCCAACCTTCATCACACCAGAATGAGGAAACGGTGACGTTTGTCTTTACTCTTTTCTTTTAGGGTTAGCTTGTAGGTTTGCTAAAATATATTTAAAAAATAAAATCTGATATGAAATGATCTATGGGCCAGTACAGGTGTCTGTCCTCATGGGTGGGGGGGACCCCTACGATCCCTCTGACTGGACAGATTGTCAACGTAACCCTAATGTTCAGGATTTTAGAGTGTGATGTCATCAACCATTCAGTTTAAATGGTAATGAACCAATCTGCTAATCTAATCCAATCTGCTCTGGACTATTGGAGTCCATTAGACTATAGAGGTAAAAACGATTAATCCAACTGGACCGAGTTCCAAAGAGGACCGCTGTCGTCATCTTCTTACAACAGACGTCATAACAGTTCATGCAAATACGGTTTTCATTGTAAGTCACCAGCCTCACGTTACACAAAGTGCTCCAGCTAGCTGCTACTGCTGCTGTTTGAGCTCTAGCTTACATAAATACGTCACGTAGTCAACGCAACATGCTTTATCAACAAAAATCAGCAACAGATTATAAAAACTGGCTGCTTTTGGCAAAAGTGAACAGAAATACTTTTTAGCCCGTTTGCTTTCAAATCGTTCAATTTCTAAATTTACTTTCCGAGAATTTAGTTTTAAAAGAGACGTCCTGATGCTAATGCTACTTTAGCTGTTGTCTTCTGTCTGTGCTGCAGCGTTTTGCGCAGACTAGATGAATAGATGAGTAAAAAACGAACATGTTTAGCCCCCCTGTTCATCATATGTAAGACAGGTAAGATATTAACTGTTCATGGTGTTTCCACAGAACTAGATCACAGCACTGAGGGAGGTTGATTAGCACCTGCTAGTTTCTCTGAGTAATGTCTCCTGCTCAGCTTCAGACTGATTTTTTTTTTTTTCCAGGAAACATTTGCAGAAACAGCAGAGGTGACATCATCAGAAGAAATCCAGTGCAGCATAAATTACTAAATAAATCAATCAAATAAAAACAATTCTCTAAAGACTATATTCAATTGTAGTCAGAAAAGTAACATTAAAGAAAATGCGTTTAAACTTATCATTTTACTGCATCATTCTGTGGCTTTTAAACAGCAAGACCAGAATAATCAATCACAGATCACTAGATCATCAATCACAGTTCTGCTCCTATGAATTTGACTTCAACTGAGGAAAGAATTATGGTGGTTTTTTGTTTCCATTTACATTTCCCACATGCTACCATGAACCAAAGACAATTAATTTGATACAAATAATGCAAAACAATATTATTTTTCTTAATGTTTGTCTGTTTTTCAACTGGAACAGTTCTATCACCACTACATTAGTTAATCCAGACTTCCTCCATCGTTGTTTTTTGTGTGTTTTTGTGTCCAGATAGGTCAAAATGTTTGGCCTTGTTGCACCGTGACACTGACAGCAGCCCACTTCTCCTGTTTGGGCATTTTCAGACGGATTAGGTGCCCGGATATCGATCCGAGGATTGGCCTCGGCTCGGACCTTTCAGTATCCATCAGACAGATTTTTGTCCAGGTGAAAATAATCCTCTCAGCGTTCAGGGAGTGAGCGCAGGCACAAATAAAAACAACAGACACACGGGTAGCAGCGTTAAAGGGGAACGTGTTCACTCACCCGTTTGCCGGACTTGCCAGGTTGTCCCGGAGGGCCCTGGGTGCCCCGGGGCCCCTGCACAGACACAAGAAGAGCATTCAGAGCCACACAAGACCCACATGCAGCCTGCAGAGAGGCCGAGAGCTGAGAGTCGTACTCACCTGAGGACCGGAGTCTCCCCCATCACCTTTCAGTCCACTCGGACCAGGTGGGCCCTAAAGCGACAACAACCAAAAACTGTTTGTTCGTTTCACTCAGATCTCTGAGGGACAAATGATAGAAACTGAACAGCAGAGGGCAACATTTAGCTACACATGAGCTGCAGATTCTTCACCTGCAGAAACACACTTTTGTTCAGGTTGTTTTTTTTTTGTTTGTTTTTTTTATTAAAAAAAAAAAAGTTCACATTTCATTTGGTTGTGAACCAATGATGCCAACATTCACAAATTAGGTAATCTGATTTATGACTTTTATAAACTTTATGTTAAATTTTTGGATTTGACCAAACAATATGATAATATTTCTGTTTGGACACGAAACAGTTTGTTTAATTTACCAACAATTTCCACTTAATTCCCATAAATTAACATTTGTGTTTCAAAGAAAGCTTCCAATTTGTCTTGATGCATGATCAATAATCCAGGGAGAAAAATCAAACAAAGTGAAGTCACATCCTCTGGACGGATGCAAAAAATAAAAAATAATAAAATAATAATAAAATATGCTTATTTTTAGAGGACCTGACTTAACTTTGTTAGATTCCAGTTTATGGTATTTCCAAAACCCCAACTTTGTTTGAAAAGTTTCTGGACATTTACCAGGATTTCATTTTATTTATTTATTTATTTGTTTATTTGCAACCTGAATCAGAACATTTGTCAGTTTTTATGGCAGCATTAAAAGGGCAAGGTACAAACAACAACTTCTGGTTTTAAAGAGAAACTGGTAGTTAGAGTGGGCACGCTCCGGCCTCCAGTGGGATTTAGGACAAAACCATAAGCTCTGGAGCAGTGAGGGACACACTGGGTCAACAAAGACATAAAACCTGCATTTTGATGTATAAACTATACAGAAAGTGTAAAATCCCACATTCTATGAATTGTTAGATTTATAGAAATAAACAGAGTTGGTTTTAATCCCATTGCTTTCAGTTTTATGGGGAACTGGGAAAAATCTTGATTGTTTCAAACATTTGGTTTGTGCCGCATGATGTTCAGCGCACGCACAGCGTTCCTGGTTGAGCTGCAGCTCACGCGTTTCATTTAAAGTTTGGGCTTTTTCCTAAACTGCGGGAGGAGTTCACCAAAAAACCATCACGGAAACCGAAGGCGAACCATCGGATGAGTGACGCGTGTCCTTTAGCGCTCAACCTGTCGTCACGGTGACGGGTGTCTTTCACAGGGTTGCTGGAATCAACCCATTAAAAGTTGACGTTCGAAGCTTGAAACCCAACACGTATTAAACATTTTCATTTCCACACATGCACGGAGAACTGTGCATGCACAAATAGACGCAGAATCACCGTGGATAAGCATTTAGACAAAAAAAAAAACACCATTCAAACAAGAGCTTTTAAGCCAAATCATTATTTTAACTTGTCTCTGTGTATTCACTTTTATATGTATTCATTAAATTGGAATTACTTTCTTCTCTCTGCATCATTTTCGTCCCAAAATATGAATTACAGTATATAAACAAAAGAAAACGAGAACGTATCTTAAGCAGTGAACACGCTCACGTTTCAGAGCACTTCCTGTATTGTTCAGATTATAAGGCTCACTGTCGATTTTTGAGATAATTAAAGAATTTTAATTGCGCCTTATAGTCCGAGAAATACGGTACTTTTAAAACGCCGTGAATTTTCACGTATAGAAAACAATTTCCCTGACTGGAACGTGATGTTTAATCATGCAAAGTGCAGTTTGTGACATTTACAATTAGCATTTGCATTAAAAAAGTGAAAACCACTCACCACGGGTCCAGATCTTCCAGTTAAACCCATCGGCCCTGGGGGTCCCCTCATGGCCAGCTGCAGACAGAGACAAGTGCACGTTTCAATCCGAGAAACAAATCCATAAAACGTTACTCTACATCTTTATTTCCCAATATGCATCTGCAGCAGATAAAAGCCAAGGAGCGAGCTTTTTATAAACCATCATGATGAGTGTTTTCATGCAGCGGCTCCACTTCCCCGTCATAATTCTGTTTTAGTTGCTTTGAACATCTGATGATTATTAGCCCTCACCCCTTTTAAAGGCAGCACACTTTCAGCTATTATCTCATTTAAACGTCTACGTTTAGCTGTTTGGCTTCATGAGAATTTATGCACATGTATTAGGTTCTGTTTGCAAATAAAAAAAGCCTCGCACGCTCAATATTTTCTGAATTAAAGCAGCTTGTGAGATTAGTTTCTGAAATTTACGATAATCCACTTTCAGGGTCGTTCTACCTGATTGCGTCCACATTTATAGCCTGTGGGGGTGTAGCAGATCTATGTTCTGGTAAAGTCTGGTGGGTGAAATCAGATGGTGAGTACGCGGGATGTTTTTAAATTTTCTTTTCGCTGAAAAAGGAGTGGAGGAAGAAACAATCTAAAGATTTCTGCACCAAAGCAAAGCACGAGTGGTGAGAGTTTAGATTAATCACAAGAGCGTCTCAAATCAGCTGTTCTGAAAGCTCTAGAGTTACCCATGAACTGTGGCAGCAGTGGAGAGCAAGAGGGTGGTACGGAAGCTCAGGAGTGCCATAATTCATGTGCATTAAAACTTGAAAAAAAATTAATAATGTCATAAGCAACCCTCGTGTATAAAAAGCAGAATAACACTGAGCCGAGAAGCTAGACTTGTTTTTGATTATTTTTGAAGTTTCATGTTGTTCATATAATCTTTTTTATTATTATTTTTTAGGATTGCACTTTATTTTTCATGAGTTTGGGTCGAATTAATTAAAGCAAACACATTTTTAATACAATTTTTTTTTAAATATTAATGTCTGTCTGACCCGTAGAACACTATTTACTACAGTAGTCACTTGTTTATTGCGGGGGAGCTGTACCCTGAAGATCCACGATAAGTGAAAAACTGCAAAGTAGTAATAGTAGTACAAGTAGTAGTTTTTTTTAGTATATATATATATATATATATATATATATATATATATATAAAGGCATTTTAAACCCTTCCCACAGTCTTGCAATATTCTAAACAATGTTTCTAAACTCTAAAAGAGCACAGAATGTCATGACTTCAGCTCCCTGCCTCCGCTGCTCTCAGCCACCATAAAGCGTTCTTGGCCACGCCCACTTCTCCGCTCTGCACGGAGAACAGCCGATCAGCTGCAGCAGGAAGCTTACCCTGCAGCGTGGGCTGCAGAAAGGTGCAGCAGATGCTAAATAATTTAAAATAACTCATTCTAAATAAAAGCCATGCCGATCCTGCGGCTCATCCATCTATCAGCCAGTTGTGTGTCATTTCCAATCTTACTTGGAAAAACCGCAAAAGAGCAAGTCCGTGATAAATGAATCGCGAAGTAGCGAGAGACTACTGTATTAGGTATAGATATACTATTAGATAATTGTTTTTTTTTAAATTTAGTTTACTTTTTGTTAGTTTTCCTGAAACAATCTGTGATCCCAAAGGCTTGCACCAAACTGTGATTTCTTGAAACTACCCACGGCTCCTCCTGCAAAAACACATAACGATGATTTCTGCACCTGTTGCTTTAGTCCATCTTTAAATAGACCGCTCCGAAAGTACTTTCTAACACTCTCTCCTGCCAGTTGTACAGCTGTGTGGGGCAGTGGGGGGTCTTTCCTGGATCTTTACTTACTCTGGCCTGGGAAAGGATGGCCTGTGCCTGGGCTTCTTGTGCTGACACCACTGGCCCCTTCTCACCGTCCCCTCCAAAACGAAACTGTTCAACACACACACATCACGTGACTATTTCAGCTGTCGCAGATGTGTATTATTAACCGTGTGTACTTTGTTTGCGGGCTTACCGGCAGCATCAACATGGTACCAGGAGGTCCCGGCAAACCATCTGCACCTGCTAGACCGGGACGACCAGGAGGACCCTGCAGCGAAGAAGAGACGCCACAGATCATTAACGTTATCAATCAACAGCGCAATTATGGAAAGTGCAAACGCTGTAGGTAAAAACTAAATGTTGGTTAATTAAAAATATGATCTACATATTCTGTAACAGCGACAAAACAGACAAATTTGACAAACAAAATAAAGTTATTGGATGTTTTGGGTTTGACTTTGAGCTGTCTAGTGCTGCCAGTCGATAACAGGACTGGAGCGGTTTACTAGTTCGATAACCTTTAGCTCCGCTCTCTGCAGCCATCCTAAACTAAAGGTTGTCGTCCAAAACAAACATCCTTTGGATCAACAAGGAAAGTAAGAGTACCTGCCTTGTGTTTCTATGACATACTGAGATATCCATCCATCCATCCATTTTCTTTACCCGCTTATTCCATTTTGGGTCACGGGGGTCACTGGTGCCCATGTCCAGCAATCACTGTGCGAGGGGCGGGGTACACCCTGGACGGGTCGCAAGTCCATCACAGGGACACATAGAGACAAACAAACATTCACTCTCTCACTCACACCTAGGGACAATTTAGAGTTACCAATCAGCCTAACATGCATGTTTTTGGACTGTGGGAGGAAACCGGAGTACCCGGAGAAAACCCACGCATGCACGGAGAGAACATGCAAACTCCACCCAGAAAGGCCCCTGGACCGGGGTTTGAACCAAGGACCTGCTCGCTGAGAGGCAGCAGCTCTACCAGTTGCGCCACCGTGCTGCCCCATACTGAGATATGTTACAGTAAAATATGTCACAGTGTCGCCTCTTTATTGTATCCAACGCTCGAGCAAACGAAGGCACAGCTCCAGTAAAAACTGTTGGATTTATTGATCTTATAGTGGAATTCTGTAGCATGACGTTAGCAACATAAAATGTCACATGTAAAAATGAAAACTTATTTTAAAGTGACCCCAAATTATCTCATGTTGCGCTACGCTAACGCTCTGCCGAATCTACGGTACTGTTACGCCTAATAGTCGTTTATCTTTCTTATCCATTGTGTTTTGAGTGCTATCCATTTGTGTTCTTGGCAAATGTATTTATTTATTAATCTTTCTTTAACCAGGCACACTGACCTCTCTTTCAAGGGAGACCTGGCAAGCCTAACATGCATGATTTTGAACTGTGAAAGGAAACCGGAGTACCTGGAGAAAACCCACACAAACACGTAGAGAACATGCAAACACTACACAGAAGGACCCCAGGTCTAAACCAGGAATTGGACTCAGGACCTTCTTGCTGTGATGCAAACGTGCTACCCACTAAACCACTGTGATGTCCCAAATATACCATCTGAGACCATAGAAACTAAGAGGATTTCAGCTTCTGCTGCAGGCTCGTGATGGAAAAAATACATAAATTTAGCATACGCCATGCTAACAATGCTAACACTGAGGTAGCGTAGTCCCTCGTTTATCGCAGGGGATCCGTACCCTGAAGACTCGCGATAAGTGAAAAACCGCGAAGTAGGAATAGTAGTATAAGTAGTAAGTAGTGGTTTATTTTCTTATTTATATATATATATTCATATATTAAAGTGTTTTAAACCCTTCCCACACTCTTGCAATATTCTAAACAACGTTTCTAAACTCTAAATGCAGAATGTCATGATTTCAGCTCCCTGCCTCCGCTGCTCTCAGCCACCTGCAAGCGCTCGTGGCCACGCCCACTTCTCTGTTCTGCATGGAGAACAGCTGATCAGCTGCAGCAGGAAGTTTATCCTGCAGTAAGGGCTGTACAGAGGTGCAGCAGGTGCTAAATAATTTTAAACAATTTATTTTAAATAAAAAATTCCATGCCGATCGTGCGGCTCATCCGTCAATCAGCCAGTTGTGTGTCATGTCCAATCTTATTTTGAAAAACCGCAATAGAGCGAATCTGCGATAAACGAACCACGAAGTAGCGAGGGACTGCTGTACACACGCTATATACATACAGAAACACAAATTTTATGCTTTTGTCTTAAATGGCCAATGATTTCTCAAGAAAGTTAAAATAAATAACGTTATGTCAGCGGCTTTAGCAAAGTAGCCAACAAGTACCGCCTAATTCTGTGCAGTGACGACCTAATTTAAAATAAAACAAGATTAAAGTCCAATTACTGACTCCGTTTAGACACCTCCGGTTCATTACTGCACCTTTTAAAATTCAGTTTTATCGTCTTAAACTGGAATTGACCAAAAATGTGTTCAGGCGCAACCTTCAGCACCTTTCCTTCTTTACTGGTAAAAAGAACGGCAGCAAGAATTAGAAAAGGTTTGGCATTCGTCCAGCTCTAATCTTTAGTGACTCATGATGTATCACAGGATATTTCTTTAAAAACACAAACGTACATTTTTTTATGGCAACAGTACAAAACGACGTCTGCAAAGTTTGTACTTGAGAGAAAGCAAATATTATTTGAAGAAAATGTGAGGGTTTATTAAATCATGCAGCACATGTTAACACGTGTGTCTGTTAGCAAAATTTCTAATCAACTATATGGTTATCGATGAAACACAGAATCAACTTTAGGAAACAGAAAAATGTTTTTAACTCATAAGTTTTACAGATATTGAGCTAACATGGTCTGTTTGTTTTGGGATCCTAGATGTTAACTCACTCTGTCACCAGGATCTCCAGCGACGCCTGGGGGTCCTTGTAGGCCCGAAGGTCCTGGAAGACCCTAAAAAACACATTTAAGTTGTAAAACCAGTCTGAACGTTACTGGAACCTGACAGCCAGTCAGCTGATCAATGGGGATTTTCTCTTTATACTCACAGCTTGGCCCGGTGGTCCTGGTGGTCCTTCGATCAGCATGCCCTTTAAATTACAAACATACCGTTTCACTCTTAACGCTCTGTTATGGGATGCCGTTTGTAAAGTTACACAGCCAAAATTTAACAGCAATATTTTGGTTTATTTAGCCTTTAATAAGAAAAAAAAATTCTTAAAAGTCTTATTTTCACTGTTATTCATACATATATAAATGTCATAGTTCCAAACTAGGATCACTTCTCTGTTATTTGCAGATGATGTGGTTCTATTGGCTTCATCAGGTCATGAGCTACAGCTTTCTCTGGAGCGGTTTGCAGCTGAGTGTGACGTGGCCGGGATGAGGACCAGTTCCTCCAAATCCGAGGCCATGGTCTTGAGCCGGAAAAGGGTAGAGTGCCCTCTCCGGGTCAGGGAGGAGGTCCTACCCTCATCTATGGTCATGAGCTTTGGGTTGTGACCGAAAGGATGAGATCACGGATACAAGCGGCCGAAACGAGTTTTCTCCGCAGGGTGTCTGGGCTCTCCCTTAGATATAAGGTGAGAAGCTCGATCATCCGGGAGGGACTCAGAGTCGCTGCTTCTCCACATCGAGAGGAGCCAGTTGAGGTGGCTCGGGCATCTGGTTAGGATGCCTCCTGGACGCCTCCCTGGTGAGGTGTTCCGGACACATCCCACCAGGAGGAGACCCAGTGGAAGATCCAGGACACGCTGTGCGGACTACGTTTCTCGGCTGGCCTGGGAATGCCTCGGGATTCCCCCGGAGGAGCTGGACCAAGTGGCTTGGGAGAGGGAAGTCTGGGCCTCCCTAATTAGGCTGCTACCCCTGCGACCTGACCCCGGATAAGAAGAAGAAAATGGATGGATGGATGGATGGATGGATGGATGGATGGATGGATGGATGGATGGATGGATGGATGGATGGATGGACGGACAGATGGATGGATAGTTCCAAACTAAATATTTAATTTACAAGCTAAATATTTAATTTCTAAGTTAAATATTTAGTCCTAAACTAAATATTTAATTTGCTAACTAAATATGTAACTTGCAAGCTAAATATTTAGCTTGCAAATTAAATATTTAGTCAGCAAATTAAATATTTATTTTGGAAATGAAATGTTTAGCTTAGAAATTAAATTTTTATTTTGGAAATTAAATATTTAATTTACACCTAAATTTTTAGTTTACTAACTAAATATTTAACTTTTCAGTTAAGTATTTCGTTTGTAAACTAAATATTTAGCATGTAAATTATTGAAACTATGACATTTATATTGCGAAGTATGACTTTGAAAAAAAACTTTAATTTTTCTTATTAAAAGCTAAATAAACCAAAATATTGATGTTAATTTTTGACTGTGTAACTTTACAAACGGCACCACATACTGTGTAGCTGCCAGCTTCAGCTCAGCACGTCAGTTTACAGTTTAACAAAAAGCTCAGTCTGACGTCTGACAGTGAAAACACAGTTTAGGACCTTACAGGTTCGATCACAGCCGGTTCGCCCTTCTCGCCCTTCTGGCCATAAGCTGCTTCAGAACCGGCAACCTGCATGTGCAAAGCAAGAAAAGACGGGATATTCTTTACACAACCAAAATAATAATGAAAAAAACTCTAAAGAGAATAAACCAGGAGGGGAGAGGATGTTTTGACACTTCCAATCAACAGATCAGAGAAAACAAAGACACCACATGAACAAACAGGCACGTGTTAGTAGAGAGGAGCATGGACGGACCTCATCGCAGAGCCAACGGACAATTTGTTTTATGTCTGTTGGGAAGTGGAATTAAGATGGAAAGGATCAAGACAAAAGAACAAACTAGGAAGTTCCTGGAGAAGCTTTGACGGGGGCTGAAACGTGGCGGCTATTTTCAAATTTAGATGACTAAAATACCTACGTTTTGATATATACTGTAATATCTTAAGTAACGGTACATTATTCTAGAATTATGCCGCTCGGGGTGGCTGCATGTTGGAGCAGCTCTCTTTTATTCTGAGATTTTACCTTTAGAAACTTTAATTCCTGTTTTTCTGGATATAAATCACATTTTTTTGGGTGATTGCTTCCTCCAGTGTTGGATGCTGTGCAGCTGGAAGGATTTTTACTGAAACTTTTTTTACTTTTGGACATTTATTATGATGTGTAACCATGACAACAAGGTGGGGTTTTTTTTACAACCAGGAGCTGCTGATTACCATCTCAAAGCTCAAAAAATATACAGCCCTAAATTTCAAATGAGTTGAAAAGGAGGCGCTGTGGATGCATTCCCGTCTCCCTGCCGGCTGTGCTCAAGTGCCTGACTGCTGAGATCCTGGAACCGGCAGGAAACGTGGCTCGTGACAGCAGAAGGACTGGGATCGTCCCTCGACACCTACAGCTGGCTGTCCGCAGCAACGAGGAGCTCGACAGGCTGCTGGGAGGATGGCGATCACTCTGGGAGGAGTTCTGCCTGGCATTCGGGCGATCCTGCAGCCTGGGGGAACTGGGAGGCCAGCCGAGTCTGGGTGGACGGATGAGAAGGCATCTGCGGCCAGTTTCTTAGGATCCACTGTGGGATGGAGCTTTACAAGAGATCCTTCCTGTCTACAGTCTTCAGTATCTATAACAACTCTTAATGAAATGAGGATAACGAGTTACAACTACAAATAATTTCCCTTTGGGATTAATAAAGTATTTTTGAATTTGAATTTTGAAGATATAAAGTTAAGAAACCCTTGTCAGGTGGATAATAACAAGGTGCTGCCTTCAGGTTTTTGTTTGGCCTTTTCCTCGTTTGTGTTTCTGCATTTTTTTCACTTTACGTATCATCATGTTTCTGTAGGACTTATTTTAATGTTCTTGCTTGTTTTATTTCCATGACCAGATTTTCTCCTCAGCTCCACTGTTTACCTTCTTACACACACCTGCCATTATTCTTCCTGTTCTCAGCTGCACTCACTCAGTAATCACCGCTCGCTGAAGAAATTGGACGCTGTTTTTCCTGTTTAAAGTCAAATATTTGAATGTAAATCCTGCTCTTGCTCAGTACTCTATTTTTATTTCACCTTCGTGTTTTTAGTCATTAAATACATCTAAAAATCGACCTGCTGCCGGCACACATGGATCCAACCACCCAAACATAACAAAACCTGGAGCAGGTCACTCTAAACGTTGATGTCACTGATAGAAGTAGTCTAAAATAGCTTTTAAAGAGGGTTTAGGACATCCTTGTAAAAGAGATTAATAATCTCAATGGATTTCTTTCCTGGTAATATAAAGGTTTAAATAATGATAAAAAATTTAACTGGGAAAGGTAATGAACAGTTAATGTCTTACATGTGGCAGATAGCTATTTGAACGGCTTCAGTTCAGAGAAATAGCTTAACTGTGACAGGACTGATGAGCCTAAGGCTAGTCTAAGACCAAAGTGGATTCAAGTGTAAACCCTCATTTATAAACATTTGCGTTCCTGTGGCTTAAATAAAAGTTTGTGGGTATTTGAAAGAGCAAGAAGTAAAAGTTTATAAACCTGACTCAGCATCAGATCAGAGTTCAAGACGGCAGAGATTAACTTTGGTCTCAGTCAGAGAATTTTAAGCTAAAGCGCTCTTCTGTAACTTTTTAATTTGTCTTCAAATGCCCCCCCTTTGTCCACTTGGTCCAGTCCAGTTGGGCTGGTCCAGTCTACCCCCCCCCACAGCTATTCAATATTTATACTAACAACTAATCATAACTACTTTGTATGTATTAGGCATCTTCACGAGAACTAATCTGATTTAACTTTAGTCTATTTTGACTTTTTGCTGAAAAAAGACGCATTTTTATTAAAGTTTACCCCCCCCCCCCCCCCCCGCCCTCCCCCACTCCACCCCCCCCCCCCCCCCCCCCCCAACCAAACAGAGACGTGTCCTGCTGTTTATCCAGCTGGCCAGGAAACTTTCATTTTTACCGTTCCCACAGTTCAACGTGGGGAAAGTACACAAATTGCGCTCACCCGTGACTATAGCTTCCACTTTATAATCCTTTCAAAATAAAGTCAGATGGCAGAAACAGATGCTCCGAGTTCTTCCTGTTGGTTAATTATTATTATTATTTTTTTTTTAGGTTGTTCTGTCGCTAATAACTCCCAGGCTCGAAAAGCAACATTTGGAAACAAACAAACAAACAAAAAACAAAAACACATATTTGATGTTTAAGATAATGCTCAAATGAATCATTTTAACTAGATTTTAAATATTCAAAAATCACTACGCTCATCAGTCCAGTCAGAATTCAACTTTTTTTCTTCAAACTGAGGAGCTGTTTACGACAAGATGTAAACCGTTTCTATAAAAATCTAAAAAAATCTGGTTTGGATTAGGATTTTGGGCAGAAAGAGCGGTGAATAAACCCTTAACATGTATGTGTGTGTGTGTGTGTGTGTGTGTGTGTGTGTGTGTGCTGCCTATGATTTATTGGTTGAATGTGGTGCACAAAGGCAGCAACATGTCGCAGTCTGCTTGTTGAGACAGCAGAGAAGAAGAAGAAGGGATTGACTCCAACTCTTGGCAGGGATGCTCAGCGGGGTTTGGGTCGGGCTAACACCCCCTGACTGACGGTTGTGACTGAAACAGGAAGTTATTAAAGTTGTAAATACATATTTTTTACCACATCACGATTTGGACTAAAATGCATGCATAGTCCCTTTAGACTCCAGCTCGACAATAAGTTTCCCATGTCAAGCACCCAGAACGTCATGCACGGCGCTGCTCATGCACACCCCGCCCCGCGACGCCGGGTCAGGGGGGCGATACTCACGGTACTTTCAGAAAAGTCAGTTTCCGCAGCGACCCCAAGCCCCACCTCGTCATCGTAGGCCGCCGGGGCTTTGGACGGGGCGAACTCATCGTACGTGCCGTAATCATACAACTTGCTGTCAACCTCACCCAGGTCGTACTCGTTCAGGTCGTACTCCTTGAAGTCGAACGCTTCGGCGCCGGCGTCCGAGCCGGCCACCGTTTGGGACTCGGTACTCGGCTCCGGAGCAACGGGAGGGGCGGCGGTGACAAACGCACCGACAACATCCTCCCCCTCAGCCTTCCAGGTGTTACACAAGCAAAGAAGGAGAAGGAACCAAAGAGACAGGAACGTTAGTTTAAAAGGGACAGTTCAGCTCTTTTAAAGTGGGGTTCTGTGGAACACATCTGAACAGTTAATATTTTACCTGTTGTAGATAATTTGTTTGGACGAATTAAGGAAAATTCTGACTGGACTGATGAGCTAATTGCTAATCAGAGCCGTTCTAAAGCAACTATTATGTATGTCGAAATGTGTTATATTAAATAGCAAGCTAGCTGTAGCACCATTGGTGTTCCATAAATTAATAATTTAGCAGGAATATAAAGTTTAAATAAAAGCCTTCCCATCTTAGTCCAGCTCAGATTAGCAGTTAACTCAATAATATATTCAAAAATAAACTCTTTCCTCAGTTTGAGGTCGTTCAAAGAGCTATCCACAACAGGTAAGATATTAACTGTTCAGAACTCCTCTTTAAAAGAGCTGAAGTCTCACTTTAGCCAACTAAAGCATAAGAACGTCTACTGTGGCATGTTATTAAAGCAAACAGCAAACGTGTTAAGCATTATATGCAGAAAAAAATTAAAAAGTAACAATAATAACACTTTATTCTTTTTAAATGTTGCACATTTTATGATTTTTAAAGGAGGTAAGATGAAAAACTTTCAAACCTTTGCAGGTATGTTAAAAAGTACTGCAAATGGAATTGAATAAAGTGTTATTGTTGCAGCAGCTGTGCATCAAAGACCAACAGCATCCGAGCTCGACAGACAACACATCATTTTCATTGAATAATTGTTAAGATGATGCACGCTCTGCGTTTGGCTCCGGCGCTTCAACCGCAGCCACTTGGCTCACTTTGTGCCTCCCATTCCACACGGTGGGTTTGGGCTCGGAGCGGGACAAAGTAGATGCAATTACACGTTGCTGCTGGCACTCATCCATCCTGCCAAAGGAATCATGTCAAACAGGCGCTTTAATCGCATCTAATTTGTCGACTAACGTGGCAGACGAAGCATGATCAGAGCAGGCTGTGGGGCGGATCGCAGTTCTGTTCCAGGTTATCAGCAGAACAAACCGGTGGATGGTGTGATGGACAACAGGACATCTGTGCTTTATGAATATCTGCTGGATTCTACCGTAATTATCTTAATAAAATTTGGATTTTGGGTCAGATTTCCACTCTTTAAATAAAGGAAACAAGCTGATGTCCCCCCGTCGCTGAAGCATTAGAACAGTGAACGTTTGTAGTTGTTGAGATGAGTGTTTTTCTGGACTGGAACAGGAAATGCAAGTAAACTTTAATGTTTTTGGAGCAAGATATATTTAGATTAAGGATGCACGATATTGGATGATATCCGATATGTCAATATGTTAAAACTTATTTGGCTAATAACCGATACCAATACCGATATATTTTTTTTCCCTAGACCAGGGGTCTGCAACCTTTACGATCAAAAGTCCGGAGCCGCAACACCCTGCTACACCTGTGGTTATCAACTGGTGGCCCATGGGCCACTTTAGGTTTGCTGGAGGCAGCTTTTGTGGCCAGTAAGGGTGACATAAAGCAAAAAATATCTAATGATTTATTTACTTATTATTATTATTTTACCATCTGTTTTTTTAATTAATAAACCTATAAAGTATGCAGACAGTTCTTCATATAAAAAAAAGCATAAAGAGAAAGTTTTACTCCTTGTACTTGCTCCAGTGTTCACATATTTGCAAAAGAAATGACGGGAAAACAGCTAAAGCTAGTTCTTTTTAATTGTTTCTATAACAACCAATAAAATTCTGTTTTATGCCACTTTTGGTCAAAGCTTGAAAGAGCCGCTGCAGAGGAACCAAAGAGCCGCGGGTGGCTCCAGAGCCGCAGGTTGGAGACCACTGCCCTAGACCTACAGTCTACACAGCTTTCTCTGCTGTGGAATGAAAATACATTATTCTGCATGGTCTTTGTCAGTTTGGCCTGATACCAAATGCAGCTGCCAAAAAGGGGGATGGAAATGATGCAACACTTTAACATGGATTATATTAAAGATTAATTAATTTTAAAATTAATAAAATAATCAAATTTAATTTATTGAACCAGAACAAGGCGATGGGTGGTAGGACTACTGGTTTTGGAATTGACCAATAAAACTATGATGGAGCACCTTTAGCTAAAATAAAATTAACTTGCAGCATCCTTCCTTTAACCTTTAATGTACTCGTGTGTGTTCAACCTGCAGGATTTATACAAAAAAAAACAAAAAAAAACGACGCGATCGTTAATAAAATGTCCCGTGTCCATCACGTCCACCAGACTGCGGAGTCTACACACATCAGAAGACACACGGACTCATGTGAATGACTGTGTCTTTATCTCATACCAGGTACTTCTCCAGGCTCACATCTCCCCAAACACCAAAACTGAGGCTTTTAAAAGTAGACAAGAACGAAAAGAGAAAATTACCTCGTTGGGTCCGCTCGTGGCAACGGGGGACTGAGTCTGAGTATCGTCTACAGTCCCGTAGTCAGTGTCTGTATTGTAATCTCCCTCTATATTGTTTAGCTGAGTCGTAGGGAAAAAGGAAAGAAGAGTCTGGGTTAATAAAAGGTTTATATTAGAAGGTTTTGAAGGGGGGGTCTCGCTTCTACACACAAGCGGTTAGGGAGGTCTGAGTGGACCATCAGAGATTTTCCTTTAAAAACTGAAGGTGGGAAAATCTTGATGGGATTCCAACTTTTTCTTTGGATGGAAGTTTACCCTAAAACCGCCTCTTTGCGGCGCTGTGGCCTGGTAGCCGAACAACAGCTGATTCCTCGGGTAGGTAACCCTTTTAGCTGATGACCGTTTGGCAGCCGAGCGCTTAAAGGTCTTGGCCTTAGCTTTACCGACGGACTTTCTGCTCGTCTTCTTTTTCACGGTGACACTACGTTTCGTTCTCTGGAAGAGGGGACGGCGACAAAGGTGAAAGGATTGAAGAGCACTCATCACAGGGTTTTTCTTTTCTGAGCTGATCACAAGAACACCTTTCAGAACGGGATACACTTCATGGCTGAGCTCTTCAGGGGTTACACTCAACATTTAAAGGACATATATAAAAATATCATATCTTATAAAGACACTAAAACACATAAAAAATGCTTTTAGGAGCCCTTAACATCTTTAACAGGGATTAAATCAGATTGTTGTAAAAGTAAGATTGATTTAGTGTGTTTTATAAGATAAAATACCACGTTATTGTATAGTTTTAACACATTAAAAACACATTAAAAGCAAATGGCAGCAGACACATTAAACAGATAGCGACTTGTGTGTTTGCATGCACCCTCTGGCCCTGATTCACCAAGAACTGCACAGCTTTTGCCTCGAAGCCCGTGTAAAGGGAGATGTGTGCTTCAAACTGTGCTGCCAACCAAAACAGCTTTCCTTTAAACTGGCAGAGTTTGCACATGCTAAAATAAAATATACATTCATTTCATTATAATAATAATAACAATAATAATTTATTCAATTTGTACTACACCTCAAAGTGCTACAATATAAAACATCTAGAGAGAATAAAACATGGACTAAAATAAATAAAAAAAACTGCAGGATTAAAAATACCTTTAAACACTATAAAATCTTTCAAACGAAAAGGTCTTTCTTAAAACGTTATGTAGGGTATCCATAGATAAAGGGAGTCAAACTCAATTACAAAAGGTGGGCCAAAATTAAAAACTTTAATTGCTCCTATTTGATGTTCTCTGTTGCTCTTTCCACATCAAAATGAAAGATTACTGAAAAATCCAACCTTTTTTCTGGCTTCAAAGTTAACAAAATTCCCCGAGAGGTCTGCCCTAAATGATTTAGTAGTTTTATAAGCAAAGTGAGAAACAATAGTAAAAAAACAAGTACATTTAAAATATCTTAGGGGGCCAGATACGGTGTTGACAAGGGCCAGATTTGGCCCACGGGCCTGGACTTTGACACATGTGCCTTAGATGGTCTGGGAGTGTGTTCATTTAGAAGGAAAACAACCCCAAGATCATTCATGAGACAAATTATTATATCTTGCTACTATTTTAGGGGACGTTCAACCTATTTAAATTTTGTTGCAAGCATCTCCAACACGTCTCAGAAGTGCTAGCGTTGTATTTTGACACCTGCATAGAAGAAGAAGTGTACGAAACGAGCTGATGTGGGTGGAAGTAGGCAGCACAGTAATGTGCACGGCAAAGAATACAATTAATTAAACTGTTTACATTAAAACAGGTCCCGATTGTCAAGAAACGACCGCTCAATAAGCAGCTCCACGACTCAGCGATCACTTAGTCCCAAATACTCGTAGAGTTTAATGAGGCGGCAAATAAAATGTTCCATTTTTCGCTCTTCTAGGGATTTTTTTCCCCACAAACTAGTCTCGTGATTGTCACAAATGATGATACCAACTGAAATGTGCTTCAAAGAAGAAACCGAGGAATAGGAGTGATCTGCTGTGCTGCCTTTACAAAAAGTGGGCAGGTATGTTGAGAAGAAACATCTGAAAAGACCCCATTATAAAAAACAGTCCCTTTACCATATTTTCGGACTATATGGCGCAACGGCTTACCATATTTTCCACCGTACATATCACACCGTCCTATAAGTCGCATCAGTCCAAATATGTCTAATAAAGTGGAAAAATCCATGAATAAGTCGCTTCGCCATATATGTCGCATCTATCATGCGTCATCACTGACGCGTCGCGTTTGTTACGCGTCACTGCTGACACACCGTAAATGTGGTCCGGTGTTGTGCCAAAAATTGAGTGGCTGCCAAATGGCGACCGCGGAAGTGTGCACGGGACTTTAACAAAAATTTAACAAGATTAACACTTAAAAACAAATATTTGTTTGCTCGACATTATAGTAAAGGTGTGTCTCAGTTTAACTTTTACTTAATAAATGTACTTCAATGGTCAAATCAGCTGCATTTCGCCGGGGCGGCGCAGCGAAATGCAGCTGATTTGACGTTTGCTCCAGGCGAGCTGGATGAAGGTGGCATCTATGGCAAGCCGACTGTGTCATTAACAGCCACTTTTACCTATTACATGACACAACGGCATGCCATACAGCTCGAGTGCCATCTAGTGGCTGAAAATGGTAGTGTTCAATATTTTCAGTCAGAATGAATGAAAACGGTCATATCTCAGCCAAAATTTGGGTTATAAATATGAGGGAAAAAATCCATAAGTCGTTTCGGCGTTTAAACCGCCGGGTATGCAAATTATGCAACAAAAAAAAAACACGACTTATAGGCTGAAAGATATGGTATAAGGCACATAACCAATGAATGGGTCTGTTTTCATACATAAGGGGCATTAAGCAAAACAAGTTCATTTTGACAGATTTTTGAGTGACATGTACCACATAAAATCAGTTTGAGGTCAGTAAGCACAGCTAGAGTTAATCCATAAGGCTAAAACTAAAGGATTTTAAGTGCGCCTTATATTCCGAAAAATATGGTAATTTAATTTATTAGGCAAAAATAATAGAACGCAACGTTTGCCTTGCAAGCTCAAAAGGTCCCACTGATTTAGGCCGGCATATACTGTACTTTACATAATGTATTTATTTTTCTTAGAGAATAGAGTGCAGACACAGAGCAGGCAGCGGGTGCAAATGACGCGCAAAGAGTGGAGCAAAATGAAGCGGCTGCTCAGTTTTAGTGAATCAGGGTTCCACGATTGAACATAAACATTAAACAATATAAATAAAACTGGGACGCCCTTCACAGTTCAGGGTCCGTTTAAACTCAAAACTTCCCCTTTTTGACAAACACTCAAAACTTTTCATTATCGTGACACAGAGTGCATGTAAACACAGCGTAAAATACATTAATAATAAAACACATTTTCCTGTGTTTTCATTTACCTGCGGTTCAGAATACTCATCAGTTGGGATGACCTCCGTCGGGCCCTCGACGTAATCATAGAACTGTGAGTAATCTAAATCATCAGTAGTGTACTGGAGAGGTTAGAAGACACAGAGAGGGGACGGTTTAGTGTTGACGGACGCAGAACATGATTTAACCAAGATGTTCTGAACATCTTCATACATGTTCTACTGACACTTGTAGCAGACAGCAAATGTTCTCATGATGAGCCGCATCATGTGTCATTTATCACTAATTTACAGCTAAAACTGGTTGATAACGGCACCAGAAGTGACGGTAATCAAAATACAAAGATTCTGTTACAAACCAGCGACCAAATGCTGAAAGCTGCTACAAGGAAGTTTACTTACAAACAGCAGATGGGCTCTTTAAAAGGCTCATAAAAAGCAGAAGGCGCTCAAACTAAATTACTGGCTGCATTTATGAGATTTCGTCACAGAACGTCTTCAGTAAAAACACGTGAGCAGCTTAAACAGAAAAGACACGAAGCGTCTTTTCTGTGTCGGTTCTGCCTTTGAAGGACGCAAATTTAAAACTGGAAGAACGGAGCCTCTGTGGCAACACGCTTACATCACTAAAAGTGACCAGAGGGATAGTTGGGAACTTCTGGAGTGGGAGTTGGTGGAAAGGTACGGTGGCCCTAAGGTGTAGATGAACAACATTTGAAAAAACGAATCACGTTTGAAAACAACGGAATCACATTAAGCCAAAGTGGAAGTGGTGGGGTTTTTCTTTTGTGTGTGTATTTTTTTTTTACTTTATTAACAACATTAAACAGAACAACAGAACAATGCACAGTACATACACAACAGAGATGCAGTTAGCAGGCTAGCTTTTAACCCCGTAGAAATAAGAGTTATGTTTTGTTCAAAATTAAAGAAGATATGATGCTGGAAAAACTTGGCAGGATTAGGAATAGGATTAAAGCTTGAACAAACCATAGCTCTATTTCTACAGGATAAAAGCTAGCCTGCTAACTGTACCTCCGTTGTGTGTGTACTTTGTACATTGTCCTGTTGTTCTGTTTTATATTGTTAATAAAGTAAAAATAAAACAAAAACACACAAAAACACAAAAAAACAATTCCGGTTTGGTTTAATGTAATTCTGTTTGTTAAAATGTGATTCAGTTTGTTTCAAATATGATTTTGTTTTTTCTAATGTGATTTTTTTTTCACATTTGATTCCGTTTTTTTAACATGTGATTCAGTTTATTCTAATGTGATTCTGTTTTTTCACATTTGACTCTGTTTTTTTTTTACATGTGATTCAGTTTTTTCAAATGTGATTCTGTTTTTTCAAATGCAATTCCGTTTTTTCAAATGCGATTCCGTTTTTTTCAAATGTCATTCTGTTTTTTCAAATATAATTATGTTTATTTCAAATGTGATTCAGTTTCTTTCAAATATGATTCTGTTTTTTTCAAATGTGATTCCGTTTTTTCAAATGTGATTCTGTTTTTTTCAAATGTGATTCAGTTTTTTCAAATGCGATTCCGTTTTTTTCAACTGTCATTCAGTTTTTTTCAAATGTGATTCAGTTTTTTCAAATGTGATTCTTTTTTTTTTTTTTTTTACATGAGATTCCGTTTTTTCAAATGTGATTACGGCCACTTCCGCTTCGGCCACTTCTACTTTGGCTTAATGTAATTCTGTTTTTACAAATGTTGTTTATTTTCACCTTAGGGCCACCGTGGAAAGGCCATGAAGAGCTAAAATCTTACCTGTTGCAGATAGCTCTTTGAACGATACTGGTTTGGATTAAAGGGGTTTAATTCTGACTCATGGACTAACAGCTAGTCTGAGAGCAAAGTGGGTCACTGCCTCCTTAAAAACAATTCCAATCTTGAACAAATTAAAGGGGGTCGTTCAACACAAGAACTGTGACATCAGCATCAGTTTCACAGCATATGATCACTTTGTTTACATGGAAATAACCATGTTTTTTTGTTTCTGTGGAAGTTGCAATGAAAGATGACAAAAACCCTCTTTGGTCTCGGCCCCGCTCGGACCAGTCGTTGTCTCACCGACAGGTAAGATGATAACAATTCATAACTTCTCCACGTTATCCCTTTTAAGGCATTTATCAGGTTCATATAGTTAATAAAGTTGTATTTTCTGGCAAAACATTGCACAAAATCATATTTTATGATGACTTTTTTTAAAGGTTTAAAATAATGCAGCAGTAATTTTTAATTAAATAAAGCAGTATGTTTTAATAAAAGCAGAGGCTGCTCAAGGTGTCCTCACAAAACTAAGGTTTGTGAGCAGAACCTTGTGGTTAATAAGTCGTCAGGCTGCGTCTTCGTGGTTAAAACAATGTTCAGAGGAAGACAAGCTCTATCTTACATGACAGAACCATTTAAGGTGTTCTTTTAAGCCAATAAAGACATCCACAGCTCATGTTTTATCTTTGCTCGCTGCACTGATCTGCGATCAGTTAGCTGTGGCAACACTTCAACTACGACTTCTGGATTATAATAAATAAAACGTTGAATATAAGAAACATTTGCCTCAAACTGGAGTGCATAAACCTCGGTAAATGTGTGTTTAATTATCGAATTGGCGGTTAAAAACGCTTTTTGGGTCCTCCATCATGGAGGTTTCGGTCGTCCCCCCCACCCTCCCCGGACGGCTGACCTCTTCTGGCTCCTGGGCCTGCAGGGAGTCCCTGTGGGGGGTGTCACAGTCTGGGCTGTAGTGTTCACAGTAGTCGTACGCTGCTTTGGGATCATCAGCAATCAGAAGCTGCTGGATGTCGCCCTGCGGAGAAACAGAAAACAGCCCAGTTACTGACACGTCAGCAGATCAGGGGTCGTGCCTCGTCTTGTTCTCGTTCAAACGCAGGAAACAAAAACGACATAAATGAAAATCTTTAACCACACACGAGATCTCTTTGGTTTCACGGAGTCTGGCAGACTACTGAATTGTATAATTACACAGCTCGGCTCATCTGACTGGATGCAGAGAGCAAACTAAGCAGACGCACCGGGGAAATGATTGTTATCAGTTCTGGCTCCTCCTCCTTCAGGAAACACCTGCTGCCGTGAAGGGGTTAAAATAAACCGTTACCTTCAAACAGACTGGAAACACGGTGGGAAAGCTTTAACCAGAACATGAAAGGTTACCAGTAAAAAAGCTTTACGTTCTTTATAAACGTTCTTTAAAACGGATTCATATTAAATGTTTTCTGCAGTTCAACTGACCACACGTGTCGTTCAGACTTCACAGGGCACTTTAGGATGAAATGTTGCTGCAAAGGCTTCAAAACCATGTGAGGAGTAAAACAAGAGGGCAGCAAATCAGAATGAAGAGCGTGTACCAGAAAACAACAACAACAACAACAAAGAGTGATGGAAGCAAATAAACAATTCCACAGATATGAAGATAAATAGTTGTACAAAGTTTTAACTGTGGCACTGAAATGTAAAATGTTGAACATCTATCTATTCATCCATCCATCCATTTAACCATCCATCCATCTATTAATCCATCCAACCATCCATCCAATCATCCATCTGTTCATCCATCCAACCATCCATCCAATCATCCATCTATTAATCCATCCAACCATCCATCCAATCATCCATCTGTCCATCTATCCATACAAACATAATACATATATACATCATCCATCCAGCCATCCATCTATCCTTCCAGCATCCATCTGTCCATCCATCCATCATCCAACCATCCTTCCATCTGTCCATTCATCCATACATACATACATACATACATACATCCGACCATCCAACCATCTATCCATTCATACTCATCCATCTGTTCATCTGTCCATCCATCTGTTCATCTGTCCATCCATCCATCCATCTGTTCATACATCCATCCATCCATCTGTTCATCTATCCATCCATCTGCTCATACATCCATCCATACAACCATCCATCCATCCATACAACCATCCATCTGTCCATCCATTCATCTATCCATCCATCCACCCACCCACACACCCACCCATTCATCCATCCATCCATCCATCCTTCCATCCATCCATCCATCCATATATCGATGTATCATTCTTCTGCCTCGATGTCCTCCACAGTGTCTGAATCACCTTCCTTGGAAAGCATCCAGAGGACATCTTTACCAGACACAAACTACCTGAGCTGGCTCCTTATGATGTGGAGAAGCAGCGACTCTAAGCTCCTCCTGAATTGTGGAACTCCTAAGACGATCTCTAAATGTGAGACTAGCCAGTCTGCAGTTATTGTATTTTATATTTTTTAATAATTAATAAAAGCTAAAGACTGTAGGTGCAGGTTGAAATATACAATCAGTTGGTAAAATGAGATATTTACTTTCTGACTATTCTCTCTCTCTCGCCCCCTCTCTTTTCATCCCAACAGATTCCAAACCATCTTTAAATCGTTGCTCTACACACACTTGTCAACAAGACCCTGAGATGCTTGAACTCCCTCATTGGTTCCTTCATGGACTGTGGCTCATTCCCAACAATGCCCCATGGCCTCACAACCAGGGGATGTTGAGCTTCATCCCCAGTTCTACAGGGAGGTCCTGGCTCTGAGGCCAACAGGACAACATCATCAGCAAACAGCATCCATGCAATCCAAAGATCCCCCTGACAAGAAATCATCCACTCCCAAAAACAATTCACCATAAAAGTAATGAACTGAATCAATGATAAATAGCAACCTGGCATAATCCAACACAGACTTGTTAGCAATCCAATCCAAACTCTCTCTTCAGTCATACAGGGACCAAACAGCCTTTAGTACGGGGCTTGTTATTTGAATTTTTCCCAAGTTAAATCAACTATATTATGCAAACATCAAGAATACACAGTGACTCGCTGATATCCAGTAAAGCAGCTCACAATGGAAGAAATAAAACAGTAAAATTGGAAAAAGAAATACAACATCAATGTTTTCCTTATTGTTGGAACAGTGCACCAGTAACTTTGACACCGTTCCAACAGTTTTCTTATCAATCCTCGAGCCAAAGCACACAGATCGCTGCATGGCGGCAAGTTTATCTGTGAGCGCTTCTTTAAGGTTTGGGTTTGCCTGAACAGAGTTCCTTCAGACCTGGATTTGAGACTTTACGGACACTGCAAAGGAAGGCGGGGGGGGGTTTCAAGCAGGTAGAGTGAGGGGCATGAATCGTCCGCAGGTGAGCACAGCGCAACCTGAGCCCAAAAAATACATCTTGATACACTCGTGTCTGCAGGGAAAGTGTTCATTCAAGAGCGTAAAGAAGGATCGGCATGAGATCCAGGAGAAATGAAGCAGGCTGCAACTTGTCAGGAGAATGTATGTGAGAGTAGATCTTCATTGAGCAAAGGGATTAAAAAAAACAGATATATGGGTCCTTAAATGTACCCTAGAGTAAATAACACTGTGCTGAGGCATGTTCAATGGGGAAATGAGCAGTTCTTCTTGAAACTCTCTCTGTGCACCCATCCATCATCATCCTGTCTCACTGCTGCAGCCTCCCAGCCCGGAGACTCCTTCCTAAGTGTGTCTGAGTGGACGGACCAGAACTTTAACTTTCTCTTACTGTTCTAATGACCATTGTGACCTCAGTTGTACACTGAAGACAAGAACAGTGCCTCACTTCTACAGTCTCAGACACCCCCCCCCCCAAAAATGGTAAAGTAAGACGTCTTCTGTTGAGGTGCACATTAGTAATGCACTTCGGTGAATAGCTGCTTCATTGCAATTCATGCTCTGACAACATAAGCAGACAGGTGAGCCTGAACCTTTATGACACGGCATAGCTGCAATTCAATGGGTGCATAATTGCACAAGAATAAGCCACGCTAAGTGCAGCAATGAATACGAACGAGTAAAAAAGACCTGCAAGCTTCTCCAGGGACAGCTGGGAAGTCACTGTGGAATGAAAGAAATCAAGCCTTTTCAATAATCTAGAGCACCTGCAGCTCTGGAGCCACATGTGGCTCTTTGGTCCCGCCACAGCGGCTCTTTCAAGCTTTCACCAAAACTAAGATAAAACTGAATTTTAGAGGATGTTGTAGCAGCAACAAAAATGACTCATTTTAGCAGTTTTCCTGTCAATTCCTTTGCAAATATGTGGATACTAGTACTAATACACAGAGTAAATTATACTCACTTTAACTTTCATGCTTTATTTCTTCAAAGTAGGATTCTTGATTATGCCACAATTAAAAAAATACATAAGCCTGCACAGTTCCTTGTTTTAGTTTTTAAAAATTGGGCAAAATATATACATGCATATATATATATATATATATATATATATTTTTTTTTTTCTTTACAAGAATCCAGTCGGGCATCACGGTGGTGTAACTGGTAGAGCTGCTGCCTCTCAGCGAGCAAGTTACCCTGGTTCAAATCCCAGTCCAGGGGCCTTTCTGGGTGGAGTTTGCATGTTCTCTCTGTGCATGCGTGGGTTTTCTCCGTGTACTTCGGTTTCCTCCCACAGAACAAAAACATGCATGTTAGTCTGATTGGTAACTC
Organism: Nematolebias whitei; assembly: GCF_014905685.2. Taxonomy (NCBI): domain Eukaryota; kingdom Metazoa; phylum Chordata; class Actinopteri; order Cyprinodontiformes; family Rivulidae; genus Nematolebias; species Nematolebias whitei. The sequence continues at coordinate 34,010,333 of NC_056517.1, forward strand.
TAAATTGTCTCTAGATGTGAGTGAGAAAGAGAGAATGGTTGTTTGTTTCATTTGTCTTTATGTGTCCCTGTGATGGACTGAAGACCTGTCCAGGGTGTCCCCTGACCCTTGCACAGTGATGGAGTGACATGGGCACCAGCAACCCCCGTGACCCAAAATAGAAGAAGTGGGTAAAGATAATGGATGGATGGATGAAGAATCTGGTCTTCTGTGATAGACTTGTGACCTGAATAAGGACACCAGTGACCCCCCTGCAACCCAAAAAGAGAGAAATGGTAAAAGTCAATGGATGCATGGATGGATGAATGGATGATGGATGGATGGGTGATGGATGGATGGATGATAGATGGGTGATGGATGGATGGATGATGGTTGGGTAATGGATGGATGGATGATGGTTGAATGATGGATGGATGGATGATGGTTGAATGAT
>NC_056517.1:34011165-34024754 GCF_014905685.2 Nematolebias whitei
GGATGGAATGGATGATAGATGGATGGATGGATGATAGATGGATGATGGATGGATGGATAATAGATGGGTGATGATGGATGGAATGGATGATAGCTGTATGATGGATGGATGGATGGATGATGGATGGATGGATGATGATGGAAGGATGGATGATGATGGGTGGATGGATGATGGATGGATGGATGATAGATGGATGATGGATGGATGGAATCCAGTCTCAAAATGTAAAAATGTAACTAAATGTTAACAACCATTAGATGTTTCCAGTTTTCTAACTTCACACCTACTGACCAGAAAACCAACCTCTACCAACCTTAAAGTGGCCCATGGGCCACCAGTTGACTGGTCACATTTAATTTAGTGAACGAAGTGGCAGAAATGTCTCTTCTGATCGTAAACGTTACAGACCCCTGTTCTAGAGATTCTGGGTTGGACTGAGGTCTTATTTTGAACTGGGTCTTTTCAGAACATTTCACTGGTCCTCCTCTAACCAGTTGCTTCAGCTGTGTGTTTTGGCTCATTGTCCAGCTGGAAGGTGAACCTCTGTCCCAATCTCTGGAGGTCTCAAACAGGTTTCCAACGATACTTCATTTGTATTAATATCCATCCACTTTTCCATTAACTCTCACCAGTTTCCAAGTCCCCATATCATGATGCTGCCACTACTATGCAATTTCAAATGACAATTCAATAATCCAATTGACATATTTGGCAAATTCCAAACAGCCAGCCTTTTATTTAAATGAATGATTAGAACATCACAAAGTACACATATGTACTTATACACAAGGTACCATTTCTATCAATTTTCAGGTTGTTAAACAAACATAACAGAGGATGAAGGGGTGAATACGTGTGCAGCCCCTTGCTTTACCTCATGTATTCACCTAAGAGCCACAGGTGAACGCTTTAACTGTACTCTAATCAGTTCATGTCCAGGAGACATCTGTCTGCTCACAGGCTGAAGAGACAGAGTCCACATCAGGACACGTACGAGACGTTTCACACTTTCACAGACGCTCACATGTTGACACATGTCCTCATTTCAATCAGATTGCTCTACATTCTAAGGTCATTTGAATATTTTGAGTCAATGAACCTGCAGCAGCCAGGTGTTTTTCACCAGCAGCTCATTAATGGGCGTGTTTTAAAAGTCTACGATCTGAGAGGACCCAAATCACAAAACTCAAATAAGAGAGAAGAACGTTTGTAGCTACAGAGATGGAGCCACAGACGGACTCGGGGAGTGAACAGCTGCTATGAGTAAACGTGTCTTCTGCAGGGAGACACCTGTGCTGTGTTACACCGTGTAGAAAACAAAAAACGCCTCCGGCTACTTGGAGCTGCAGCTCAGCACGAGGCAGAGCAGACGCCCTCGAGTTCAACCCCGGTGACCTCAGGGTCAGAGGTCGACAGGTGAAGCAATTTCAAGGTAAACACCAGTGACGTGGAAATATTTAAAATGTTCATTAGGTTATAACTGATGGCCACAGGTTTATTTAATTATTTATTTGTTGCAGTTAAAGTTATTTTATCTGTATAAATACTGTGTCAAAATAACAAAAATATATACAGTAGGAGTAAGTACTGTAAAAAGTACACAAATCAAACTGCCTTCTGTTTAAAACAACCAGCCCAGCAGGGAAAATGAGTAAATCATACATCCATCCATCTATTTACCCACCATCCATCCATCTACCCACCATCCATCCATCCATTTCCCCACCATCCATCCATCCATCCATCCATTTACCCACCATCCATCCATCCATCCATCCATCCATTTACCCACCCTCCATCCATCCATCCATCCATCTACCCACTATCCATCATCCATCTACCCACCATCCATCCATCCATTTACCCACCATCCATCCATCATCCATCCATTCACCATATATCCATCCATCCATCATCCATCTACCATCTACACCATCCATCCATTCCATCCATCTAGTCACCATCCATCATCCATACATCATCCATGCATCATCCATCCATCCACCCACCACCCATCCATCCTTCCATCTATCCATCCATCCCATCATCTATCTGTCATAACCAACCAAACAATTGATCAACATTCCCTCCCTAGCTCCTTCATTTCAATCAACTAACCAACCAATCATCCTTCCTTCCCTCCCTAACTCCCTTCCTCCAACCAACCAGCTAACCTTCACTTCCTCTCTATAACCAACCAATCACCACTCCCTCCATCTTACTAACCAGCCAACCAACACGCCTTCCCTCTAACCAACTAAGTAACCATCACTCCGTCCCTCCAGCTAACCAGCCAACATCACTTCCTCCCTCCAATCAATCAACCAACAATCCCAGCCTCCATCCCTTCAAAAGTCCCTCCCTTCAAGATACTTTACCTCCTCTTGAGGCAAACACGGACCCGCTAAATCTTTTCTAAATTGCACCATCTTAATTTATCCCAAACAACAAGGTACACGACAGAGAAAGGGACAAAGGTTACAAGTTGTATTTCCTCAACATTGCTGCATGAACCAAAGTTTATGTTTTGAGTCATCACTCTTAAAATCCCACAACATGCTGTAATGATCCAGCGAGATCAGAGCATCGCTGGCTGAATCAGACAGGGCAGTAATCAGACCGGCTGCTCTCTCATACCTTCGCCAAAGGCAACATACCTTCAGACTAACCCCTGTCATGTGTAATTAAACAGCCCCCAGACAAAACAGCAAACAAACTACGTACGGAAACAAAGACACCAGTGACGATTACTGTGTCTTCACCAGAGACAACATCAGCAGTGAAACAAAAATCTTTCGTTGTACTGTAGCTACAGAGATGGAGCCACAGACGGACTCGGGGAGTGAACAGCTGCTATGAGTAAACGTGTCTTCTGCAGGGAGACACCTGTGCTGTGTTACACCGTGTAGAAAACAAAAAACGCCTCCGGCTACTTGGAGCTGCAGCTCAGCACGAGGCAGAGCAGACGCCCTCGAGTTCAACCCCGGTGACCTCAGGGTCAGAGGTCGACAGGTGAAGCAATTTCAAGGTAAACACCAGTGACGTGGAAATATCTGCAGTTGTTTCGTCAGCTTTGAATGGTTTCCCCTTTTAAAAGATTCAAACCCATCAACATTTTTATTTCGTCACGCTGGTTATAAGATTTGTCCTGCATGCCTACAAGACGTGCTAAAAAATTACAGCGCAGATTTGGTTCCTCCGGCGTTGACGGTGTTCAGCGCAGTCTGCTCCTTCAGCTCAGACGGCTGCTTTCCACTCAGGACGAGCGGGAACAGACACAGGTGTGTCTATACGTGCGAGCTGGGTTCAGAGCGAGGCATGAATAGACAGCCTCATGCGATAGGAGCGGGACGAGGCCACAAGGTGGGGAGGGAGCAGAGGGAGGAGGAGGTGAGCAGGGAGAGCGAATATTTGAGGAACTAAGGGAGGCCTGATGGAGGAATGAAAGACTTCCATTCATCCCAGCGTCGGTGGTGGCTTTCAACCTGCAGCAGGTAGGGCATGAATAGATGTATAGACATTTATGGAAAGACGGTCAGGTTCTAAAATAAGAAATGTCCAAATTTTAGTAAATAAAATAAAGGTGGGCAAGATTTATATATTTATAATTCATCGGTTCCCCTCATTCTGTAAATCAGAAACACCAAATATAATCATCTGAAACCAGAAACTGTTAAAATGTTAATGCTTTGGACTAATCTAACTGGTTTAAAGAACAACCAAAGTGCCTGCACTACACTTCCCAGCATGCAAAGGGCTCTGGGGGTCTCTGAGAAGAGCTGGGGCAGAAAACAGACAGGAGATCTGTTCTAATGAGTCCACAGAGAAGACCCTGTTAGCTGGACCTGAAACAAAATGTGCTACAGATGCTGCTCTCCATGAATCAACCAAAACAACAAACAGGCAGAAACACAAACTAGAAACTGAGCCTCAAACAAACTGTGGGCATAACCTGTACAACTGTACAAGCTCATATGTGTGAATGTTTGATTAGCTATAGCACACTATGTGGGCGTCATGACAGATTAAAAACTTTTCATAAACAATGGGAGTCGATGAGAGTTTAGCTGGGTGTCAGGCTCTGGCCTCTGAGGTTATTAAAGATAAAAACCATAAGTCCTACAGCAGTGATGAGCATGCTACATTAAAAAGACCAAAATGCCTTTACTTTGATGCATGAGCATTAAAAGCAATGCATTTCTGGCTATAGGAAGCATTTAGAAACCTTTTTGGACGGTTTAAATGACTCAAAAGCTGAACACTTTGTGCTTAAATTTCCAAAAATCAAACTGCTGTTGTATAAAACTGTTAAAGATCTGAAAATGCCCGTTCAGTCACGTAAAATGAGCCGTTTAAACGTTATATTGATGTGAAGTTTGTCTGAAAACGTTGGATTTTACCTCTCATCTCACCAAAATCTCACTATTGACAGCAAACTTTATTTACTAATTTCACCTACATCTAGTTTTGCCACCAAACGTCATATCACTTTATTTCTGACATGTTTTAATGTATTTATTGTATTTCTAAAACTCCGGGAGAAGCTGTGATTTAAAAACCACGACAGAAACAAAAGAATAAAACAGTAATAGACTTTATTACATGAATGACTCTTTACGTTTTCATATTAATTTCACGAGTTTTCAAAGAGTTTAATTTGACAAGCGTATTTATGTAAAATCCTTCATATTTATTGTTTGTATTTTTCTGGCAATCTTTTTAATTATCATATTCACATTTAAAAATATGTTTAATATTTAGTGGTAGTAGTCAAAAATGTGAAATTAAATTGATGTGCCTTTATGTTTAAATCTCTAAAGACGAGTATGTTTTAAGCCAAACAACTTGAGAGTTTGTTAGGAGTAAAATAACAGAGAAGCTGAGAATAAAATCCTTCTGAGTTTTCATTAAATGCTCCGAGGCAGGGCATCTGGTATCTTTGGCACTGGCAGATCAGAATATTTATTCCTTTCAGCCCAAAGAGGGAGCACCATTCATGCACACATGACACGAGCGCAGAACTCTCCTATAATTAAAAACATCTCCGACACAACTTCTCAGGAACTTCCTTTTTGTCTGGCAACATCAGAAGAACTGTCTGTTACATCGTTTGGTGCTACAAGGGAAAAGAAATCCTGGAAAGGTTGTATTTTCTTCATTGAAAATATCAATATATCAAAAACTGGCTAAAAATATCTGTTCAATGGTGAAGTACAATCGTAAAAAAATGTACAAAAGACCTCTTGACCTGCTACAAAGTGAAAAACTGCCCAGATGAACTTTGACCCTCTACAGTTTTGGCCAAAAACCTTTAAGGAATAAGTAAATCACAATAGCTTTCAATAAATAGATCATGTGTCACATTCTGTGGTAAAATCCCCAACACAGTAAAGCGCTAATATTTACCGGTGTATATGCCACAACTTTTTTCTCACACTCAGAACTCCATGGCTTATACACAGGAGTGGCTAATTTGGGTACTTTTATTATAATTTTAACATTTCATTTTATTTTTATACTTAATTTGACAGGCTTCCTGCTGCTGAATAACACTTTCTTAACAGAGCTGCGTGCTCATATAGCTGCCCAACACCCTTGGGCGCAGGTTTTTGAGACACACAGAGTAAATATCACAGGTAATCACATGCACCATACCTCTCGCTCATGGTTCCAATTTTACTACCCATAATTCCACTCTGTCATCATGTGACTAGAATAATATTGTGTTATGCGTTGTCATCATTGTATGTTCCCATACAATGGCGAAATTGGCTCTCTGCATTTAACCCATCCACCACCAGGTGGTGCAGTGGGCAGCTATTGAGGGTGTCCGGGGAGCATTTGGGGATAGGGTGTGCTGCTCAGAGACACCACGAGATGTGCAATGACTGGGGATCGAACCTGGGGCTTATGTGTCCCGAGTCGGTTGCCCTGCTTCTACCCCATCTTGGCCCTTTAACCTTAATGACCAATGACGTATTCTCACTGAGTTACGAGGACCCCCCAAGATACATGTGCACTAATGAGGCTACCTGTTTATGGTAAGTAACGGTGACACTGGTTTTCTCATTTACAATGGCAGCTGAGTTAAATCTAATCTCTAGTGTGTCTAGTTTTGGTTTTGTTGGCACATGAGAGAAAGAGTTGTACAATTATCATTTTGGGAGAGCTTTTATCCAAAACAGTGCTCAGACCTTAGATGTTTGGAGGTTCTCGCCACCTGGTGGCAGTGTATGATATTACAATGTTTTTGTTAGAATGTGCTTTTGAAAAAAATAATAGAGACAAATAAAGCCATCAAAAATATCTCTGGAATAGCAAAGACAGGTTTAAGTCACGTAAAGCCTGTTCTTTGCGAGAAGTGAAATGTGACAAAATAAAAGTTCACCACATAAAATCACAAATTGCTTAAATTTGATCATATTATCTTTAAAACGTTCAGAGACTCAGGAAACAAATGAAAGGACTAAAAAACAAATGAAGGCCAGACGCAATTAAAACCAACTTTCTTTGCATCAAACTTAAAATGAACCCATTTTTAGAAAATGAACTCTGCTCTGTCACTTCATATGTTATACAAACAACAGATTCATCCCCATCGAAACAACTTACAGGTCATCTAACTAAAGCAGATCTCTCTAAAAGCTCCCAGATATCTCAGATCTGTGTGATGTTCTTAATAAAACCAAGAAAGCCCATCTCTGCATCTGGCTCTGGTTTCTATCAAGACCACATTCCTCTTTGGCTGAATCAAAGAGGTCCAGCTGTATGTCAATAAAGGAGCTAAACTCAAAAGCCATCCAAGCAAAACACATGAGGCAAGGCAATAAAACTGAAAAAAACATCCAATAAATGGCAAGAACTGAATTTTCTGTGAACATATTTCCAAATGATGCTTTCAAAGGGAAAATTGTGAGTTTATATATGTTAAAACGATTCAGTGATTTGAGAGCTTTACCTGGAAAACCTCCTCGTCCAGAATCCTGGTGCCAAACACCGTGATGCCGTTAGTGCTGATGGAAGCTTGGTCACTCCTGAGGAGAGGTTTGGTGATCTTCTTCTTACAGTCTACAATGATGGTAACCGTCTTCTTCTCCACGCTGATGGCCACACGGTGCCATCTGGTCAAAATCAGGAGAAGCAGACATTATTAATAACAAATGTACAACATTTGGCACATTATACACCTATATTGAAGATATCCAACTTCAGCAAACACAGAAGTGGCTATAATGCAGTCAATTTAGTAAATATAGAGCTAAAATTTGGTGTGGTAGTAGCTGAGAGTCATTTATAACATATATTCGGAGCACTGACACATTGTGATATTGCACAAAATGTTACTTTAAATCACAGAATGCTAGGCTTTTTAACTAAAGATTATAGATGTAAGATATTTAAAATAAGGGAACATATAGTGATCCCTCACCTATAGTGGGGGTTACGTTCCAGAGACCCCCACAGTAGGTGAAAATCTGCCAAGTAACAATATATTAGTTTTATTATTTATATGCACTGCCTGGCCAAAATAAAGTCTCCACCTGGATTTAACTAAGCAAATAGGTACAAGCCTCCTATTGGATAATTACTGCATGGGCGATTATCTTTCAGCTGGAAACAAGTTAACTCCAACTGGTGCAATGAGTTGCTTCTCATTTCTTGAACAACCATAAAGACACATCGCGTGGTCATGGAAAATATGTCAGTCTGTTTGAGAAGGGTCAAATCATTGGCAGCAAGCAGAAAAAACATCTAAGGAGATTGTAGAAACTACTAAAATTGGGTTAAGAATCGTCCAATACATTATTAAAAACTGGAAGGATAGTGGGGACCCATCGTCTTCGAGGAAGAAATGTGGCCGGATAAAAATGTGGCCTACTGTACAAGCCTGTGGGGGCAGTACTATGATCTGGGGTTGCTGCCGTTGGTCAGGTCTAGGTTCAGCAGCACTATGTGCTCAAGGAATGAGGTCAGCTGACTACCTGAATATACTGAATGACCAGGTTATTCCATCAATGGATGTTTTCTTCCCTGATGGCACGGGCATATCCCAAGATGACAATGCTAGGATTCTTCCATTTCGAATTGTGAAAGAGTGGTTCTGGGAGCATGAGACATCATTTTCACACATGGATTGGCCACCACAGACTCAAGACCTTAACCCCATTGACAATCTTTGGGATGTGTTGGAGAAGGCTTTGTGCAATGGCCAGAATCTGCCATCAACAATGCAAGATCTTGGTGAAAAATTAATGCCACACTGGAGGGAAATAGATGTGACATTGCAGAAGCTTATCAAAACAATGCCACAGTGAATGCATGCCGTAATGAAAGCTAAAGGCGCTCCAATGAAATATTAGGGTGTGACCATTTTGTTTGGTGGTGACTTTTTTTGTTTTTGGCCAGGCAGTGTAGATTTAAGGCTTTATAAACCATTCCCACACTCCTAAAAACCTTTCCCATATTTTTATTACTTCATATGCTCTTAAACAATTTGGCGATGGCGATGAAGCTGATGAGATGAATGTACAGTACACACAACATCAAAAAACGGGTTTGATAAAGTGAAGCTACAAGAAGTGAACCACAATATAGCGAGGGATGACTGTACTTCTTTTCTTCCACATATGGCACATTATACACCCATCCACCAATGATCACATAGCAATACAGTAATGGCCAAACAAGAAAAGATCTTGCATGTCCTTTGACCTTAGAGGTGGGGTGATGAATAGATTGTGAGACATGTTGTGGCTCATAATGGTACAAATATGTATGAAGTTCATCAAACTATCTAGAGCAGATCAGAAGTTATAGGCAGGGCAAGAAAAAGTTTACATATGGATGGAGGCTATAACACAATATGTCACTCGTTCGATGGGTGTTTAAGAACAAAAATGTCTGAGAAAATTATGAAAGGTGCCAACACCCATCAACTTTCTTCTTCAGGGATTTAGGACTCACTTTTGTAATAGACTTTTTCTGCAACCAGAATACAAGCAGAACCTTGGTCATTCAGTGTAGTTGTACTTCTTGTGTGGCTTTAAAAGGAATAAAGTCAATGTTTTGCAACAGCTGAGTCAAAGTCTTGACCTTAGCTGAAATGTTGTGAAAGGAACTGAAGCGAGAAGAAAACGCCATCAGCATGAAAAACCAAGCTGTTCTGTGCAGAAGAACGGATAAAAACAAAACAACCTTCAAACTTATCAACTGTTCCAAGAAACACAGTTGCTGCATGCAACGCAACACATGAGGACGAAACACCATCAACGAAAACAAGACTGTTGCACCGAGGTACCGGATCGTACATCCTGTTCACATCATCGTCTGCTGCAACTTCCTTACATAAAACTGTAATTTTCTTAAAAATTTCAAGTTTTAGTTTCTAAAATACACCAATACAATTGGTAAAATGTCTAAAAGTGTAAAAGTATCAGTGTCTGTGTGATGAACTGGTGGGCCTCACATCCCACTCAGTGACAGATGGACGCCCCACCTCTCATCCCCGAACCGAACAAACCAAACACCAGAAACTACTAGAGGATCAAATGTTTTACTAAAAGGATGTTATAAAGTATCATAAACTGATAAATCCCCTCAAATGCAAAAAGTTAACTGGGGTCATACGTGAGCGTGGCACCTCTCTTCCCTTTCAACCATTTGCCGTTGCACCTTAAGGACGTTGCATACCAGTCAGCAGCGGACCACATTCTTACCCCCACACTTTGGCCCTGTTTAACACGGGATTACACTCATTAAACTCCAAACTTAATCCTCCTTCTGGGTTACTCGGTATGACAGACGTGCTGAACATTGTGGAAAGTGTGTGTCAGGATCCAGGGAGGCCTGCCTGGACAGAGCAGGAGGCACGCAGTCAAAACACTGCTCTGAGGTGGAGGACGAGACATCCTGCTTCAACAGCTGATTTCACGTTAAACTTCTAATTTTAAAACAGTTAAATAAATATTGTTGCCTAAGTGTTTCTAAACACAGCTAAACCACTCCAGGCCATGGAGCTTAGTGAGAAATTAATGTGCAAAACTCTTTGGGCTTAACTGTACTGCCCAAAGGACTACTCGTCACCTACTGCATACAGTGAGCAGGTGAATGCTGACTGGTTGTTTGAATAACTTTCTAAAGGCCAAACATTTCTTGAAATATCTGATATAAGTTGGTGATTAAACACCTGGACACAAACTGAGCATGGCATCTGAGGTCTGGTGTAGCAAGAAGGTAAGACTGACCCACCTTCCCCCAGACATATTTTAAGTCAGGACTCAGAGGTCCAATTTCATCTTAAAGACAAGACAGGCTCTTCTGAGGACAAGGACGTTCATAGTTTGGTCTGAGAGAGGGGTGAAACTTGCTTTAAACAGGTATCAGCTTACAATTTTCCAAGACTCACAATCCTCAAAAGGTAAACGGTAAATGGTCTGTACTTATATAGCGCTTTTCTATTTACCGGTAGTCAAAATACTCAAAACACTTTACAATACAACCTGTGCCCTCATTTACCCATTCATACAGAACTCTACTAAATCTCTACAAAGATAATCTGAATCTGTAAAGATTAATCAGTGCTTTAGATCACATTCATACACCAATGGGACACACATCGGAGGCAGTGAGGGGTTCACTTCACATGCTGAAGTGTCCCTGGGCAGTGAGGGGTTCAGCGTCTTGCCCAGGGACACTTCAGCATGTGACTACTGGTGGAATCAAAACCCCATCTCTCCCATTGGAGGATAACTGCTCTAACCACTCAGCCATCTGCCCCTAATCTTTCTGCAGGAAAAGGGAAAGGAAGGAATGGTTTGTATGCGAGTTCAGCTGGCATGAACAGAGCATCTGCATTTTTAAACTTGGCACTCCACACTGATGAGTTCAAACCATCTGATAAGAAGCTAAACGTCTTCAGGGAACAAGAAAAGAAGTCCGGTTGCCTCTTAGGAATGATCAAAAGACTTAATTTGCAAATCTAATTTTTGAAAATCCTGCTTAAAAAAAGCTTCAATGGGATAAAAGTAAAAATATACCGGTATGTGCAAATTCAACTCATTTACACACTTCTGACGCTGAATGATCTCTAATCTCATCGCTGTGCTTCTCATTCCTGAGAGTTCACAATTTTTAGCATCCGCAGGGGCGCAGACAGACTCTTAAGGATTTACAGGAGTCATGGTGTGCATCCAGACTTAGAACCAACAGAATACTCCACAGACAGTACCGAATGTAATCATGTGAACAAAAACGAGTGAGAAAACTATTGCAAGAAAGGTTTTCCTCCATATTTTGCACTGCACATTGGTTGTGTCGATGTTATTCTCGGTCAAAAGTCCTTACAAAGTTGCTAGATACTTCAGGAGAACTTTATAAACACTGCGCAACTTTTGGAAAGAAATGTGATGAAAAACAACCCGTATGGGAAAGACCATGTAGCAACCAGCAACTCTTAACTTAGTTGATTGTCTTTGTATTCCAACAATATTCTACAAGGTGGAGCTATTAGTGCTGGTGACACTGTCCAAAATGGAATACAACTTTAAAGGCAATTCTCTGTTTGTTAAATACATTAATCTTAATTCTCTGAATCCCTTAGCATGGAGGGCGTATCTGGACCCCAGTAACTAAAGGTGCTGTCTCACAGTACTGTGACTGTTGGAGACAAGGTGACGACTCAAGGTTGCAAGAAAATTGTGTGGGAAAAATACACATTTTCTGCTGAAATAAGTCTTTGCAAGTGACCAGTGTGTTGAACAGCCAATTTTCGAAACTTCAATGAGTTCAAACTGAAGTGACAGGACTGCAAGCCTCTGCAGGAAAAATGAGAATGTCTGCTAACCTTGCGAGACACTCTGGACTCCCTCGTGGATGATGTCCACCAGCTCAGTGAGGTACAACACTAATTCACAAACTGTTGTATTACACTTTACAGGAGAGGGAATGAAATGTTTCATGGACGTATAACCATCGAATGGATGAGGGTGGATGAGGCCAAACAAGACTCTTTTTCTTGTCTTGTCTGAGGTTTTGTCCATACTACTCCATATATTTAAAGTTAAAAAAGAGTTTCTGATAGCATTGTATCTCTCATCCACAAAACTTGATGATTTAAAAGGATTTAAATAATTTAAAATGAAGCAAAAAGTTGTAAAAACTATTTTTAGCGCATTTTTGTGGACTAGAACCACGTAGCTTTGGAGAGACTAGTATATCTCATTACCTGTTCGTTGGGAATATGAAGATGGACTGATTGGTACTGAACACGGTACATCCATTTACCCTTTATTTATACACGTAGTCTCATTGAGCCGCGAGAACTAATTTTCAAGAGAGACCTGTTTAGGGAGCAGATGGTGGGGGTTAAAGGCCTTGCTTGGGGGCCCAGAGTGGGGCGAATGAGGGTGGAGGAAGGTGTGGGTGTTCCACCTTTTCCACCCACATTTTGTTGTTGACGGTACCGGGAGTTGAACCTGCGACTTTCAGATCACAAGCCCATCTTCTAACCTCTGTGCCACCACTAAGTGTGACTTAGTGTGACCTCTGGATGTTAGCAGCCATGAAGAGATGCTGTTTTGGGATTAATCCCATTTGCATCTGTTTAGTGTCTTTGCACAAATAAAATGCAATCCATCCAATCACTCCTATCCATTTAAACCTCTATTTATAGGCGGCAGTTTGAACGAACTGTTGGAGACTAGTTGGCAACTCAAATTAACTCAATATTGAAAAAAAAAACCATATGTTCTATTGTAGACTCACTAGATTGTCTTTGAGACCAAGCGACCAGCAAGCCGTATGACCTACTCTCTGTGCACAGCTTACGTTATTCCAACCACATCGTACCCACATCTGCAACCCCTCACATTTATGATTTAATCTACTAGAAGTCTGGGAGACTCTGTGATTCAAAAGAGGCAACTGAGATACCTCACCAACATTCTGGAAGTTTGGTCTCGTGTGCGATTCGCCAACTAGTTGCAGACCTGTGAGGTACCACCTTAATGCGATTCTCAGAAAAACTGAACAAGCATCACTGAGATAACAGTCTACAATTTTGATTTACTGGGTTCTGACCCACCTCTATGGTTTGATTCAGCTACAGATGTCTGAGTGACAGCATCGGGAGCCGATAATCAAGTTTGCACTGAAAGATTAGCAGCGCTGTTCCTACTTGGATCAGGTAATCAGAGGGGGCAAAAAGAATATTTACAGTTGCTCCGGTCCCCTCCTTCCTCCACCCTCTCTAAAAAAAACAGAGGCAGTGAGTTCATGAATGAGGTCAGGTGACCTGCAACAGCCCTGATGAGCCCAACAATCCAAAGTCTCCCTGTCTTTGACCCGTTTTATGAGCCCACAGACCCCCGATGAGACGGATTATCCAGAGACGAGCACCTGGAGAGCAACAAGCGGGGGATCAGTAGTGCTTCCTTGCTTTTTTTTAGTAGGAATAATTCTGTGGAAATCTGAAAAATACTTGAAATGTTTCAAAGACACCACTATATTTACCCAAAGGGATAGATAGATTAATAATAGATTAATGATAGATAGATAGATAGATAGATAGATAGATAGATAGATAGATAGAT
>NC_056517.1:34024764-34116590 GCF_014905685.2 Nematolebias whitei
ATAGATAGATAGATAGATAGATAGATAGATAGATAGATAGATAGATAACCATCTTATCTCACAAGATCTCATAACAATGCATGAGATCACGTCATTTAGAAGGTTTGATTCGAACAGCTGTAACTCAGGAAATGACCTAGGGTTAAAACTCAGGCATGAAAGGTCATATTTAATTACTTCACGCTACAAACTTTGCACTAAATTCGCTTCAGCCGGTGCATTTCAGAACGCTTTTCAGTCGAGAACACGTGTGAGCTTTGACGTACTTCCCATCAACCAGGTTGAGCCCTCGGAACAGCGGGTAGTCCTCCGGGGCTGGACTGCCGCTCTGATCCTCATACAAGAACACAGGTGAGCGCCCCACCTCCACGCCCAGTTGCTGGACCCCCTGCTTGTTGTAAACGGACAGCAGGAAGGACTGCAGGCCAGATTTGGGACGCACTGTGCTCAGGATGGAAAAATCCTCTGGGAAAACACCACCTGCAGGACCAGAACAAAGACGGATCAAACCAATGAAGGAACCAGTTAAAGGACAGTTTCACCATTTATCTTGAATTCTCACACAGGGTGGGGAGGTTTCTTACCAGGGAATAACTGGGAAGTGGGGGCGCTGATCTGGATCTGATTGGAGACTCTGTAAGCTGAGTCTGGCTGCGATGCTCTTCGGTTTGCACAGAACCCGGATGTTTTTGTCACTCCTTCGGGGTAATTTTGAAACGCTAATACTTTTAGGACGTCGACTGGCTCTGCTGGTCAAAGAGCAAATAAAACGTTGGTTAGGTCAATGTGCTATTTGCAGGAAGAAACATTTGTTTAGCGGTTGCTGCCTGCCAACAGGTGTTAAAAATACAGTTTTTGCACATAACTGTGTGTGCATGTGTGAGTTTGTCTATTAGTAAAATATCTCATGAACTAGTGGACAGGTTTTGTTGTACAGCTACAAGTAGTTACCTTCTAGAGTCAATCCTAAGCATGCTAATCAACTTTAGCAAACACAAAATGGCCATAAATCTGTCAGTTTCACAGATATTACACTAAAATTTGGAGATGTAGCAGCTGAGAGTAATTTGCAACATATATACTGAGCATTAACATGTTGCAATGTCACACAAAAAGTTACTTTAAAGGTTTGACTAAAACAGCTGTTAAGATAATTTACATCAAGGAATGCTAGGTTTTTTTTAATTGAAGATTGTGGATGCACGAAAAGAAAAATAAAGAAACTTGTAAATATTGAAAACAAAAGTACCACATATTATACGCCCATAGACAAACTATTATACAACAATACAGCCATGTATAGCAATGGCCCAGAATAGCAAAAACCTTGTATAACCTTAGACCTTGACCTTAGAGCTGGGTTGATGAAAATATTACACAACATCTTGTCTAGTGCAGTGGTTCCCAACCCTCATCCTCGAAGAACACTATCCTGCATGTTTTCCTTTTTTCCCTGCTTTGACACACCGATTTGAATGGGTTGTTAACGGACTTCTGCAGAACATGAGGAGGTAATTAAACCACTGATTCAGGTGTGATGGAGCAGGGAAACAGCTAAAACATGCAGGATAGTGTTCTTCGAGGATGAGGGGTGGGAACCACTGGTCTAGTGGTCATTCAAATTTTTATCAAGTTTTATGAAATCGTACTGAACAGATGAGAAGTTCTAGCCTGGACAAGCAAAGACCTTGTTTTGACTTTGACCTTGGCGCTGAGGTGATGTGAGGTGAACGCAACACTCCGTCTGGTGATGATGCATAAGTGAATGAAGTTTCATTAAATTAGCTCGAGTGAATCAGAAGTAATGGGTACCATACCACAATGCATCAGTCTTCAATGGGTGTTTAAAAATGGAGCAACAAGGTTTAATGTTAAGGGTATTATATGAAGTTTTACACAGTTTAAGATGCTTGTTCGTGTATTTATCATGCCAGATGTCTATGTTCCAGTCAGCTCAATAAGAAGTAAGCACCAGCAGAGTTCTATCCCACCTGGATAGGCTTACCTTGATAGGGCTGTTTACCCTGAAGCACATCACATAAAGAGGCCTGTGTCCGGGTCTACAGAGACCCCTGGAAAATCTTGATAACGGTGCCTCCATGTCAAAACACCCACTCAGTATTCAACATTGACATTTTGTGGGGGGATTTGACGGAATCTGTGCAGGTTATATTTTACAAAAAGCTCTCTTCATAGCACTCTATGCAGATGATATTACTTTTTAATGATTTAACACTGCACATAAATCATGATTCGATTCCAAACAGGAAGAACTAAAAGACAGTAAACCTCCCAAAATTCAAAAACGGAAGAAACAAACCAGTCTTGTTACCAGGACGGCTGTAGAACAACAGGTTGTGTAGAGCAAGGTAGGATTTGTCAGCTATCATTTTAATGAAAATGTAGCAAGAGTACGGCATGCAGCACATTATAGCAAGCTATAACAACTGTTAAAAAGACAAAGAGGAGTTTTAAATAATTTGACCTAAAAATGATGCAAAACAAAATAAAATAATAAAAACCTGAATGACATCTTCTAAAATGTTAAATGCAATGCGCTCTTTAAATACGTGCAGCATAATTAGCATTTACCACATGTCTCTTTTGGCTCTCTATACACCACTTTCACTCGCCGATAAACTTTTTCCACATAACTTATCTGAACAAACCAACACTTATCCAGCTCCAGCGCACAATTCTTGTTTTGTTTTACTGTAGAGAGCTTTAAGACAGGATCTCACGGAGCTGCGACTGATGGCAACGCAACTTTGTGAGAAAATGGGAACATTTTCATGAAATTCTGTTTGTAACCAAGAGACGAGCGAACCAAACGCTCTGGTTAACAAAACTGTATTCAAGGCTGTATAGACATTTTTTGTTGCCAACATCATACAAATCTTCGCAGCCGCTCGTTTTTTCATTAAATATACAGGAGTACTTTTTAGAATTGAAGATAGACCATCCATCCATCCATTTTCTTTACCCGCTTATTCCATTTTGGGTTACGGGGGTCGCCGGTGCCCATGTCCAGCAATCACTGTGCGAGGGGCGGGGTACAACCTGGACGGGTCGCAAGTCCATCACAGGGCCACATAGAGACAAACGAGACAAACAACCATTCACTCTCTCACTCACACCTAGGGACAATTTAGAGTTACCAATCAGCCTAACATGCATTTTTTTGGTCTGTGGGAGGAAACAGGAGCATCCGGAGAAAACCCACGCATGCACGGAGAGAACATGCAAACTCGACCCAGAAAGGCCCCTGGACCGGGGTTTGAACCAAGGACCTGCTCACTGAGAGGCAGCAGCTCTACCAGTTGTGCCACCGTGCTGCCCTGAAGATAGACCAGTGTTTATATATATATACACACACACACCATATTTTTTAGACTATAAGGCACACCTGATTATAAGGCTCACTGTCGATTTTTGAGAAAAATTAAAGGATTTTAAATGTGCCTTATAGCCCAAAAAATATGGTAATTATTGTGTTTTTTGGACTGGGACATTTGGGGCTGTACCCTAGAAGGTTAAGTCACAAAGAGCAGGCGTCAAGCCACAGCTGGAGCTCTTTAGAATGACAGAAACTGAGCTGAGAAGGATTTGGGACATGCGTGACAATTCTATAACGTTGGGATCTTTGGAGAGACTCGCCAACTAGTTACCAACAGTCACACCTCAACGAGAAACGGGCTTAAGATTGTGTATTCCTCTACTCTGTGTAAGTTAGCACAAAGATTGTGTGCTTTCATGATGAGCAGGGATGAGTACTGGGCACCCAAGAGTTCAGCAGCATGTGGCTTTATTTATTAAGCAGAACCTAAACCAGGAGTACTGAACACAACAACCCAAGTGTAACCAGAGGGGGTGGACATCAGAGCATCTGACTTAGGACGGAGAAGATGGGGAACACAGTTAACAAATACATCGACTGAAACTGAAATTTTCAGACCTTCAAACACAGAACACGATCATGACATTCAAAAATCCTTAAAACCGTGACACTGGACCCAGATGTTTGTACCGCAGCTATTCAGTATGAATAAATGCACCATCACGCCCCTAACAGACATAACTGAGAGCTGAGAGTACCGCTCAATACAAAAATGCATTCAGCTGCTGGTTTTAGATGAAGCCTTTGGTTTCAGTTCTTCTGAAAATGTATTTTCTTTCAGATGGACTCCGCTCTGCAAACACAGAAACAGCTACAGCTCTGTCAAATTTACAGGTGTTGAGTTAAAGTGTGACATGGTCGTAGCTGACAGTCGGCTATTATGTACTTGCTAACAGCTAAATGCAATAAGTAGCAGCAAGCACAATCAAAGTTTACTCTGGAAGTTTTCTGGAGTTCTTTTTGTATGTTTCTATTCAAACCAGCGATGCACCGATTTCCCTCGAGCGATCTGAATATTAAATGTTAGTCGCTTTCAAAAACGTGTTTTTCTGGACTCAAATTTTGGACTGGAGTTTTCTTTGTTTGTACGTTTGTCTGAGGCAGTGCAGAGTGACAGATCGTGGTGCATGGAGGGAGCGATTCAATCCTCCATCAGGTGCAGAGGTGGAGCCAGGGAGTGGCCAATGATGGCCTTCACCGCCATAGATTAATCTTCAGCCACCACGATTATTTGAGGAAACTACTTGTAAACAATCATCAAAGTTCATGCTCGGTCATCCAGGTTAAAAAAAAAAAAAAAAAATCCAATAAGGTTCAGTCAGGTCATCTGGATGGTTTCAAAGGACTGATGAAGTCCTTTGGATGAAGGATGAAACGTCTCAACAAGATCCAGATGACCTGACTGAACTTTACCTGGATTATCGAGCATGAACTTTGATGTTTTGAACCACTTTGGCTATGGCTGCCTCAGAGGAGTCGACGGGGGAGAGGACGAGCCCCAGAAACCATTTTATCACCAGCAAACTGGTTGGTCTACTATGGGAATGTGTTGTTTGTGGAATAAAGTTTGTTGTTGGCTCCTCGGACTGATGAAGTCCTTTGGATGAAGGACAAAACATCTCAACAAAAAAAGGAACTGTCCCGATGACCTGACTGAACATTGTTAAGGGTGTTTATGCCATGGTTCAATCAGTTCAGAGATGTTTCAGCTTCAGAGCTGAGGTCACAAGTCTCTTCTACTGTGAACTTGTGGAAATATAACGGAAATTTTTCAAAACCGTTGACATACAGAGAGGATGAGCAAAAAATGTTCCTGTAGAAACTTTGACGGGGACTGCCACACTGCTGCCAATTTTAAAAAAATGACAGTACTATGTGTTCGGGTTCACTCTCAGCTACCATCATATCAAATTGTAGATCAATTTGGCCAAAAATCAATGAGTTATAGTCATTTTTTTAGCTATGGTGGCCATCTTGGATTTTTGATTTGGATTCAGAATGTGATGTTGAACGTTCTCAGCTATAACACCAAATTTCAGCTCTGTATGTGTGAAAATCACTGAGTTAAAGACATTCAAATGTAGCTTTGGTAGCCATCTTGAATTTTTTGTTGGAATTTTGTATTTAATATTTATAGGCAGTCCCCAATAACAGAACCAATCTTTAGCTGCTGCTGTTTCTCTGTTTAAATGCCACAGCTGAAGACAACACAAACATGTTTACAGCCTGAGAGTTGTGGAGGTCTCATTGTTGGTTTGTTTGGAGCTACGTGCAGACCAAACTCCAGGACCCGTTTGTCCCAGATGTGACCAAGTTGGGAACCTCACACAAAGGTGACGAGAAAACATCAACACTGGCCGATCCATTAGAGGGGCCAAATGAGTGTGTGCACATCTTAAAACCCAGATGAGTCGGGGTGTTTGTCCTCGGGGAAGACAAACAAGCCTAGAAGCTACGAGCAGAACTCAGATGGGTTGGGAAGGTTTTCGGCTTCTGATCCGCACAATGACACTAGCAGAGACCTGTGACCCTGACCGTGTTTGATCGACAAACAAAGTGTAAAATGACAACAAGACAAATTTTTATCCATTTACAAGTTTGCAAACTACACAGTTGATAATATGATGGAAAAACAAGTTGACAACAGTCGTTTTTAAAATTAACTGAGACTGAAAATGCGATAAGCAGAGTGCTGAATCTGAGCTGATGAACGATGAATAAATGGAGAAC
The DNA here is from genome assembly GCF_014905685.2 of Nematolebias whitei. NCBI lineage: Eukaryota > Metazoa > Chordata > Actinopteri > Cyprinodontiformes > Rivulidae > Nematolebias > Nematolebias whitei. Next base: position 34,030,892 of record NC_056517.1, read on the forward strand.
AGGTGGGAGTGGGCGGGGCCAAGGCTGAGGAGCAGGAAAATATACAGAAATCTAACTTTAGAAGCAATAAATATAAAAATAAACCTCAAAGCAGTTAAATAAACACTGAAAAAGCACACTTCCTCACATAAATAAATTAGATACAATACATAAAGACAAAAAACTACCATAACTGGATAACTGTTAAATATTACTGTGAAATACAGCATCAGTACTTTTGCTCGTCTGATCGTTTAGTTGCAGCTTGTTCTGTCAAATATATGCAGCTTTAAAGATATTCAAAGTATTTAAAGCTTTGATTTTTCGACTCTGTAATTAATTTAAATTCAAACTTTGACTTGCACTCCCTGACTCATTTCACTTCCAGGTGTTCTGTTCATTTCTGTGGACCGGCTCCTTTTTAGGCAGCAGGTTTGTGCAACTGAGCATGTTGAGCAGATTCACTGATTTTATTCTTTGGATTTAGTCCGTGGCATCGATTCAACCCAGGTGGATGAAAAATCTGAGGTTTGATGCACTTTACCTGTCGTCTAGCCTGACTCTAACTTCACCGTCCATCATGGCTGCAGACAGACACCAGAGTGACGGCTAATCTGTGCGTACAGTTATCTAAAGCACATTTTCAGTGACCACTACATTTACTTTTACGCCTGGCACCTGAGGGGCTCCTTAAAAAAACTGCATGCAATTTAAGGGCCAAAAGCGGCCCTTGGAAATTTTCCACATGGCTATTACATTTGAGAGAAAAGATTAAACTTTAAAGTTTATGAAATTGTTTTATTTATGAAACTTCATGTCTGAAGAGACATTGTATTTCCTGCAAAAATGCAGTGCGAATGCTTATTGCTGAAGAACTTGCAGAGACGCAGCTGGAATTAGCTAAATGCTAAAATGTAGCTGAAATAGAAGAACAAGCCTAAATTAGCAGAATAAAGCAGAAAGAACGCATATTTGCTGAATTAGGGTTAAATCAGCAGAAATTAGCACAAAAACTAGGAAATTAACAAAAAAAAATTTAAATGAGCAAAAAATAGCTGAAAAGTAGCTGAAAAGGCAGAAAGAAGCTTGAACTACCAGAAGGAAGCCGACAGAGCTGAAATGAGCTAAAAAAAAATAATAGAATTAGCTGAAAAAGCTAAAATTAGCATAAAAAACTAAATAGTAGCTGAAAGCGCAGAAAAAGCTGAAACTAGCATAAGAAGTTGAAATTAGCATAAAGAAGTTAATTAGGCTGAAAGTAGCAAAAATTACCACAAAAAACTTGAATTTATCTGAAAACAGCTGAAATCAGCCAAAACTGTTAAAAATCTAGCTGAAAAAGTGGAACACGCTTAAATTAGCATAAAAAAACAGAAATCACATATTTGCTCAATTAGGCTAAAAGAAGCAGAAATGAGAGAAAAAAAAGAGGAATTTATCTGAAAAACGCTGAAATTAGCAACAAAAAAAGCTGAAAAGCAGCTTAAAAAGGCAGAAATAATCTTAAATTACCAGATGAAAATGGAGAGAGCACATTTTTGCTGAATTAAGTTAAAAACAGTTTAAAAGAGTGCAAAAGATGTGGAATTATATATAAAAAAGCTTAGATTAGCATAAAACAGCTAAATAGTAGCTGAAATATCAGAAAAAGCTGAAACTTGCATGAATAGGCTGAAAGGAGCAGAAAAAGTTAGAATAGCAAAAAAAAAAGTTGTAGTTAGCAGAAAGAATTTAAAAGGATCACAAACAGCTGAAAAAAAAACAGCTGAAAGTAGCTGAAAACAAGTTTAAATTTGCAGAAGGAAGCTGAAAGAAGCTGAACAAAGTGTGAAAGGAGCAGTGAAAGGTTGTAAACACATCTAAAGATCTCAAGGATGGAAAATGAGCTCAATTCATTTTCCATGTGGAAAAAAAATGACAGAAAAGGCTAAATGTTTAAAAAAGCTAAAGCTGCACCAATACCAAAATTCATAGCACCCTTCTGCTGAACCAGCTGATTTATGATTTGTTGAAATAGCACAAAAATTGTGGAACGAGAAAGATGCTGAAAAACATACAGAACAAATGGAATGCTTTACAAATATTCGCATTATTAAACTTATTAAGCATCTAAATGGAAATCGTTTGGACTAAGAAAGGCCAGGACTTTTCTTTCGCCTTGTGAATCATCGTTTGTGTTTCCTGACTCTAAAAAGCAAACGTGTAACATTTTACGCGTATTTTAAGCTAACCAATAATTTGTCACAGGAGCCACTTTATAGGAATGATGCGTTATTCTTCTAATTGGTATCGAGGACGAATATTTGTGATGAATCTCGCTGGCTGTTCTACAACTTCTCCAAGTAGGAAATTAAAGAAAATCCTGGGAATGTTTTCCAGATTAACCATCTGAAAAGTTATAAAACGCGCTGCTGTGGCCCTTTGCTTTAAAAAGCACAATGTGGCCACTGGAACCGAACTTGCTTTAAACTTTCACATAAAGCAGAAACTCATCGCTAACGCATAATAAATGACAGGACGAGGTTTTGACGTTCGCATGGCGTTCTGTATAACTAAAACAAAGGCTTGGCTCGCTGGTGATATTACATTAATATTTACAGGATCCCGCTGTCGTATTTAAAGGTGTTCAACGCTAAATGTTTTGTCTGAGCTCATCTCTTATCCTATCATCACCAACATCTTCACAGGAGGGTAAATTTGCAGGTAAACAGAGGAGGAACCTTTCCACCTGCAGCTCCCTGGGACTCAAAGTCTCTCTCTAGTATCTAACCCCCCACCCCCACCCCACCCCCCAACTCTCCCTCTCCGCTTCCTTTAACTTCCACCACGCTGCCGGCTAAAACAAGACGGCTTTATGCTGGTGTCATACCGAGGAAACTTCACGGAGACCTACCCAGCTTTTCAAAGCATTCCTTTCCTCTGCTCCCCCCTGCTCAGCTTTTCCTCACATTAACTCATTTCAGGCGTGCGTCTATGTGAAAAATGAGACCTCGTGTGCTGCGACGCAACGTTTCAGCCTCCGAACAGGCCGTGGAATAAAAGCAGGGGTCTCTTGCAGACAGCTGGGCTCATCAATTCAAAATGCGAGCCTCTCTACAGACGAGGCAAAGCTTGACGATGAGGCTGATTTTCCAGGTTTAGCACATCAAGGCAGAGGACTCTGAAGTGCTAGCTTTGTCTGCTGGAATGCACATCTGAGCCTGCGCCCCAGGGGCTGAGAAAACGTGTCCGTGCAGCCGCTCGCTGCAGAGGGCACCCTGCAGAAACAGCCCTGACGGCTATAAAGAGCTCAGGAGGAACCGGCTGAGATGATTAAACACGGAGCCCATACAAGTTTATATTAAGAGGCAGAGAGCCGCGAGGGGTTTATAACTCCGACGTGCACTTTCAGGAACCAGCACGATGTAAAACTTGAAGCTAACGTTGTGGCTCGATCAACCCGATCTTAAAATGGTGTTTTACCCACGACCCTATAAAACTCCTTCCCTGTGTCTGCATGCGACAACAAATCCTTCGCGAGCCGTCTACAGGCCGATGTGTGAGGCCTCGGTAATCCCGGCCCCTGAGATGGGTAGCTATTAAAGCCGTGAGCCGGGACCCAAACGCAGTCCGGCGCTTTGAAGGCTCTGAAATCATAGGGAAGAGCGACAAGGACCATCATCAAATAACTGCTCAGTACTTAACGGGGGAAGCATTCCCACCAATCACATGGCTCAACCTCGTCCTGCAGCCTGTAACAAAAATGGAAGCTGGGGGAGGAGGGGGGGCACAAGCCCACTATTGGGCTTTGGTGTGGACCAGGACAGTATGGAGATAGGGTGAACCTGTCTGACCACTTTTAACCCTACCCAGCTCTCAAACTGTCATACCTCTGGTGGTACTCAGGATCCCCCTAGTGGCTCCCAGAAGAAAAATGTTGAATAACTGGTTAATTGGGCCGAACTGTTCACTGGAACATCGACATCAAATGAAAACTACTTGAAACTTTTGTTTAACAGTGAGTATTCCATCGCATCTTAAACTGTCCTCCATCAGGGTTGGTGCCACTTGCTATACACCTCCATGCTGTCCGCCAACAAATTGCCACCTCGTCTGCAAAAATGATCGGGTGCACCATACCCCTAAATTAACCCCGCTGAGCCGTTTTTCCTCTTGGGATGAAGGAAATACATCCCCCGAAGTCGTTCATGGAGAGACATCGCTACACGGACAACCAAGTCAACAAGAAGCTGAAATTCCACCTCTCCCTGCGTGATGGGAGACATCAGATTACCTGTTGACTCGTTGTGGGGGTTGAATGCAACATGTTCTCAAAGTCCAGGCTGTCCTGAATAATCTACCCTGCTAACCGTGTTCACATCCACCCAGCGGACCACGACTCAAACAAAAAGGATCCTTTGAGTCTAAAGGGAATCCTGAAACTGCTGCTCTGTTCCTTGGTCTTCCTACTGGATCAGTTGAACTACGCAGTGTGGTCCATCCTCAGAGGCAGACCATTAATGCTGTAGACTGTACTGTGATCACCACAGGTAATTTATATAACAAAATCTGGCTTAAATAACCTCCATGACATAATCCTATCACTTCTATACAAGTGTTTAATGGACAAGGCAGTTCATCCTCAAGGGCAGCGGTTGTCTAGTCATATTAGCCTGCGCTACGATGACCATGGACTTCAATATCCGATCTATATATACTTAAAGTATGACTCTATGACTTATTTGAACGTGCTTAGTGGGAAAGGGGTTCATCCTAAGGGGCAGACACAGTCCGTTCATCCTAAAGGCTATGCTATAAAGATTACAAGTCATTCCCAACCCTAGTCCCTGAGGAACACCGTCCTGCATGTTTTACTTGTTTCCCCGCTTTGATGCACCTGATTTGAATGAATGTTTGATTAACAGGCTTCTGCAGAACTTGAGGAAGCAATTAAATCACCGAATCAGGCATGTTGGAGCGGATAAAAAAAATGAAACATGCAGGATGGTGTTCCTCAGGGACCACAGTTGGGAACCATTGATTTAGACAACCAAAGTTGCAAGTTTAACAACCTACAAAACAGAACCTTGTGACTTCTTTAAAAAGGTTTAGGTACAAGTGGTTCATCCTCAGGTGCAAACATTGACTATTAATGCCACGGGTGACCTGGACAACAATATTCAGCCTATTTACACCTGAAATCATTCATCTTTGACATGTTTAAGAGAGTTTAGTGGTTCATCCTGTCTGTCATCCAGATAGCAAAATAAAGTTTGTATACTATTCAAATCATAAATCTGACTTATTTTGAGAGAGTTTAGGGACTAGATGTTCATCCTCAGGGCACATTATGTTCATATCAATAAAATCTATTATTTAATCATGACTCTGTGGCTTCTTTTAAACAGTTCAAAGGTAACGGTAAACTTTCCTCTATCAGCCCCGAGCTCAGAAATTCATCATAAGAGAAATCTACGTGTTTTGTGGGAAGAGATGCGAACAGAACTCTGAGTCCAGGTGAGTCCCACCCCCCCATCAGAGAGCTCCTTACCTGCTCGGACCTCAGCAGTCTGCAGGACCAGAGTCAAAGTGAAGAAAAACGCGGAATCCAGAAAGCATCTTTTCGTTTTCCACCGTGTGGACCACCTTTGCATCTCCATCGTCAGGCGCCCACCAGTGAACACAACTTCTGGGCGACTTCAGGTGATTTTCGTTTTTATTTATACACGACCCGTCCACGGTCCAGAATTAAGAAGGAAAAAAAAAAAAAAGTCCTAAAAGTCAAAGAGCCATAGGTGGACAAAGAGATCCTCCTTCCCAGCGGCCAGCCTTTGCTCCGCACAAGTGCGCTCTCTGCGCGGACAGGAGGTGCTGGCTGAGCTCCACAGACCCGAGCCACGATTACAGGGAATGACAAGGGAACCAAACCCCGATTAGCAAATCACGGGACTGGAAATTCTCCCAAAGGTCCTCCCTCTGAAATGCGCCCCCAATGGTCTCCTGTGAGCGCGTCTGAGGACAGAGTCCAGAAACCTGCAGGGATCCTGCACAGACAGGCTCTCATAAATTACTCTTTAATACATAGAATTAATTATAGGAGGGGTGGGGGGAACAAAAGCTGAATTTAATGATTGAAAGTACGGAGCCCTGCAGGTGCCATGTGTTGGAATAAAAACAGAGGTCGAAAAATCAGGTTAGGTAGATGTACAAATGGTAAAGTTGTAAAAACTACAAAACAAACAAAACCCATACAGTATTTTTCTTGTACTAAAAGGTAAATTTGTAAGCGTGATTTGCATTTGTTTACTTACTGCAAACTTTTAAATCAAAAGAGCCAGTTCTGCCACTTCGCTCACTAAATAAAACGTGTCCTGAGCCCAGAAACCTGCTGTGATTATCAACTGGTGGCCCATGGGCGCCTTTGAGTTTGTCAGAAGGGGACTTCCCTGGACAGTGGGGACATTATAAAACTCAAATATGCCCAGTAATAAAAAAAAAATAGAATCAAAGTTCAAACTAATTTTACGAAAATAATCAAAACTTTGAATTGTACAGGCCGTTGAGTGCACTTTCATGTTGTGGAAAAAACAGTTATTTATCCCACTTTGAAGCGATAAAGCGTTTAAAGTGTGCAAAAAGCCGCATGTGGCTCCGTGCAGGCTGCCGACCCCTGACCTACAGAAACAGCCGAAGTTACTACATTAAGCTTACGGTTACAGACTACAGTCAGCCTGATGTCGGTCAGTCACGTGACTCAAGCTTCCACCAGGTTTTCAGTGGACTCAGCTTTGTTTACATCGAGCGCAGACCCCCATTTCAGAATTTTCGATAAATATGTCTGAAAAACTAGCGACAGCACCGTCTGTGATTACTCTTTGAAGTTTGATTGTATAGTTTTCAGTGATAATAATAATATAATGTGTATTGTCATCATTGTATGTTCCCATACGATGGTGAAACTGTCTCTCTGCATTTAACTCATCCACCACCAGGTGGCGCAGTGGGCAGCTATTGAACGCATCCAGGGAGCAACTGGGGATGAGGCGTCCTGCTCAGAGACACCAGGAGGTGTGCAATGACCAGGGATCGAACCCAAATCGGCTTCCCTGCCCCTACACCGTGAGTACAGCTCATCTGGTTTGCACACAGACATTACGTTTTAGACGTTTGGGTTCTGTAACGTTAAAAAGTTGAATAATGTTTTTGTTGTTGTCGCAAATGAAAAACGTCTAAACAAAACATCAAACAAAAGCTTCTCTCACTGGCAGAAACATAAATATCAGATTACATCATTTTAAATGATCATTTCTTGAATGGGGGCGGCACCGTGGTGCAGTCGGTAGAGCTGCCGCCTCTCAGCAAGAAGGTCGCTGGTTCAAATCCCGGACGGCGGCCGTTCTGGGTGGAGTTTGCATGTTCTCTCCGTGCATGTGTGGGTTTTCTCTGAGTACTCCGGTTTCCTCCCGCAGACCAAAAACATGCATGTTCGACTGATTGGTAACTCTAAATTGTCCCTAGGTGTCTCACTTGTCTCTCTCTGTGATGGACTAGAGATATGTCCAGGGTGTCCCCGCCTTTCGCACAGTGATGGCTGGACATGGACACAAGTGACTCCATGCAACCTGAAAAGGAAGAAGCAGGTAAAGATGATGGATGGATGGATGGATGGATTAAAGGAATGCATATCACCCATCAGCTTCATGCCAGAGTTTTAGACTAAAATCATCTTACCTTGAGAAATGACAGAGACACTTTGGTCAAACCTTGACATTCAATCCAACTTTATTTGTAAAGCTCGTTAAAACACAGCAGTTAAACATTAAAATGTGGCTCTCACAGTTCAGTCATAACACAAGTAAATTAAAACCATGGAATAAAAACAATACAATACATAAAATGGAGTGTAAAAAACACTGATTACTTTCTGCATGAGTATTTGAGATATTTTGCTAACAAGCAAACACACGGACACAGGCACAATAAAGTTTGTCTGAAATCATCACTTTGCTTTTGTCTTCTGACAGTGGGTGATACATTTATTTATTTATTTATTTTCCACTTGATTTTATTACCTAAACACAATAAAGTCCCACACAGTGTCAAATAAAAACATTTTGTAGTTCTATTTACAGGATACAAACCCAGAAATGGAGATTTCTGGCAGCGAACGCACCATTTAACTGTGAGAATGTTCCTGAAGCATTCACACTATTGTGATCCACTGTTCTTCCGTACTATTACCGACATCTTTCTTGTTCCTTAATTTTTGTGCTATTTCAACAAATCTCATATCAAAACGTTCAGCTCATTCAGCAGAAGGGTGTTATGACTTTTGGTATTTGTGCAACTTTAGCTTTTTGAAATCTTTAGCCTTTTCTGACATTTTCTTCTCATAGAGAATGAATTGAGCTAATTTTGCCTCCTTCATATCTTCAGATCCGTTGACAACATTTTACTGCTCCTTTCACATTTTGTTCTGCTTCAGCTTCTTTCAGCTTTGTTCTGCAAATATAAACTTTTTTCAGCTTTCAGCTGTTTTTTGGATGTTTTGTGCTCCTTTCAATCAACATTTTTATGCTTCCTATAACTTCTTTCTGCTAATTTAAGCTTCTTATGCTCCTTTCAGCTTATTAATGCAAATTTCAGCTTTTTCTGCTGTTTCAGCTACTATTTAGCTGTTTATGCTAATTTTAGATTTTTCAGCTAATTTCACATTTTTTGCACTCATATAAACTTTTTTCAGCCTAATTCAGCAAAAATGTGCTCTCTCCACTTCATTCTGATAATTTAATTTTTTTCTGATTTTTTTGTGCTTATTTCTGCTTCTTTCAGTTTAATTGGGCAAATGTGTTATTTCTGCTTTCTTCAGCTAATTTAAACTTGTTCTACCTTTTTAGCTTATCTTAGCTAATTTCAGCTGTTTTCAGATAAATTTAAGATTTTCATGGTAATTTTTGTTACTTTTAGCCTAATTAACTTCTTTATACTTATTTCAGCTTGTTATACTCCTTCCAGTTTTTTCTGTTAGTTTAAACTTTTTCTGCTCTTTCAGCGCCTATTTAGCTGTTTTGATACTCATTTTAGCTTTTTCAGCTAATTCCACTTTTTTTTATAGCTCATTTCAGCTCCTTCCACTTCCTTGTGATAGTTTAAGCTTCTTTTTGCATTTTCAGCTACTTTTCAGCTATTTTATTTTTTGGTAATTTCAGCTTTTTTAAATCTAATTTCTTAATGTTTGTGCTCCTGTCTGATTATTTAACCCTAATACAGAAAATATGTGTTCTTTCTTCTTTCTGCTGCTAATTTAGGCTTGATCCTCCATTTCATCTACATTTCAGAATGTTTTTTTTTTTTTTAAGCTGTTTTTCAGCAAATTCACAGGAAATTCAATTTCTCTAGTTATTCCTTAACTTCAAACTTGTGAGTGGTTCCAGAGGTTCTCCGTCTGCTGACTCACCCCGGAGGATAAATGGCTGCTAACCCGACTCTCACGCTCTGCCAGCTCATCCTTCCTGCCCAGACTCGACCCACTTTCAGCCGAAGCAGAAGCAGCCGCTGCTCCTGGACGAGGCGAAGAGAGGAGTTATCTCTGGAAGCAGTTTGTGTCTGGGCAGGGAGGGCCTCGTGCTGCAGCGCATAAGAAGCACGAGCAGAGTTCAAGTCGATTTGTTCTAGTTCCGCTTTGCATACACTTTAACTTTAACGTTCTCCCTTTTGGGAAAGTTATCTCTTTGAACGGAGCGAGGGACGCAGCAGCAGATGGACACAGCAGCAGATGGACACAGCAGCAGATGGACGCCTCTGGGACAAATGAACAGAGCCCACAACTCAAAGTTTGCTGCTTTGATTTCCTGCTGGCTGGAGAAGATTTAGACAATCAGTAAAAACGTTTTTTTTTTTGTTTTTTTTTGTAAATCACAAAACACTCGGGGATAAATTAAAGAACTGTAGCTGGACGGCTACGTGGTGTTGTCATGGTCTCATGAAGCTCGTCTTCTCCCATGAACACTTTTTGACTTGTCACAGAGTTGGGAGTGAGGTTCTGTCTCAAGCGGAGGAGTTCAAATATTTCAGGGGGTTTTCAGGAGTGAGGAAAGAATAAAGCATGAGCTTAAAAGAATGATCAGTGCAGCTTCTGCAGTATTGTGGACTTTGTGGCGGTCTGTTGTGGTGAAGAGGGAGCTGAGCTGCAAGGGGAAGCTCTGTTTACTGGTTGGTCTACGCCCCTACCCTCACCTCTGGTCATGAACTCTGGGGAGTGACTGAAATAATGAGACTCTGGATAAAAGTGGCCGAAATGAGTTTTTTCTGCAGGGTGAGAAGTTTGGTTCTCCAGGAGAGACTTGGAGTAGAACAGCTGCTCCTCCACTTCCAGAGGAGCCAGTAGAGGTGGATCAGACATCTAGTAATGATGGACCCTGGACGCCTCTCTAGGGAGGTGTTCTGGATCTGTCCAAATGATGGAAGACCCCAGAGAAGATCCAGGACACGCTGCAGAGACTATTATGTCTCTAAGCTAGTCTGGGAACGTCTTGGAGTCCTCTCAGCAGAAATGGAAGAGGTGGCTGGGAGGAAGAGGAAGGTGGATGGATGGATGGATGGATGGTTAGATTGATTGATGGATGGTTGGATGAATGGATATATGGATGAAAGATGGATGCTTGGATGGATGGATATATGGATGAATGATGGATGCTTGGATGGATGGATGGATGGATGGATGGATGGATGGTTGGATTGATGGATGATGGATGGATGGATGGATGGATGGATGGATGATGGATGCTTGGACAGATGGATTCATGGTTGGTTGGATAGATGGATGGATGGATGGATGGATGTTGGATCAAATTGATGGATGAATGAATGGATGGATGGATTGATGGATGATAGATGGATGGATGTTGGATTGGATTGATGGATGAATGAATGGATGGATGGATTGATGATTGTTAGATGGATTGCATGGATGGATGGATGATGGATACTTGGCTAGATGGATTCAAGGTTGGATGGATGGTTGGTTGGTTGGATTGATGATGGATGGATGGATGATGGATGGATTATAGGTATTTGGATGGATGGATTCATAGATGAATGGATGGATCAGGGTTTTCTGATTCATCCATCCATCCATGAATCCATTCATACGTCCATCAATCCAACCATCCATCTGTCCATCCATCCATCCGTTCATCCATCCATCCCTCCATCCATCCATCCATTCATCAATCCAACCAACCAAACATCATCCAACCATCCATCCATCCATCAGGATAACTCTGAACCCCGTTGATGCATTGCGAGCGCCTCCAGCAGGGAGATCACATTTCTTTCATAATAAAAATGAACGTTAACGTCAAAAGTTTAGAATCACAACTTTCCTAAATGTCCAATAAAATGTTTGACATTTGAGTCGTTTCAAACTGTTGACAACAACTCGTCTGAAGTGGAATATGTCGTCTTAAAATAAGCCCAATATTCAAAATTTTATACAATTTATATTTTATGAACTTCTACTACGCCATCAATTTTGCGTCGTTTGAAACCGTCCAACATTCCTGCTGAAAGTGCAGCTAGCAGTTAGCTAGCAGCTAGCTCATCAATTCAGTTCTAATTAATCTCCATTTCTCTTGTTGTAGAAAAAGAGCTGCAGGTAAGATATTTACTGCTCATAACTTTTCCACAAAAATGTCCAAAATATCAGTTTAAAATTAAACTTTTTTTTCTCAGTTCCATTTAGCACTTGCACTAAAACTGAATGCTTACATAACAAATGTTCCTGTTAGAACCAGTTAAAAACAATAAACCCTGAACTGGTGTCCGCCTTCAACAACTACACACAGACTCACACTTGTAGGGTCAATTTAACCTGGACCTGGATCTGACGAGGGCCACACTCCCATGAAAGAGTCCACTTATAAACTGTTGCTCAGTTTGGGCTCAAAGAACAAACATATATCATTCACCTGAAGAAAAAACATCACTTTTTAAATATGTTTCACACTTAATGACTAGAAAAGTACAAAATAAGCGTCTGAATAGTTAAGAAGCGGTGTGCCGAGGTCCTCTATTGCTGAGGGAGTTGAATAGTGGATGTTTGTAGTTTTTGAGATGAGTGTTTTTCTGGACTGGAACAGATCAGATAAGTAAACCTTAATGTTTTTGGTGCAAGATGTTTAAATGGATAGGAGTGACACGGTGGAGAACAGAGTTTTTTTTTCTTTGCTTGAGTGACAGATCTTTGTGAGGGAAGTGAGAACTTTTATCCACCATCAGGTGCAGAGGTGGAGTCAGGGGGTGGCCAATGGTGGCCTTGACCACCATAGATTAAACTTCAGTCAGCACTGGCCACCTCAATCATTCAGGGAAAATATACTTTTAGGCAATATAAAATTTCGAAAGTAGTTTCTTGAAATGACAGGGTGGTTGGATTACATGTTCATATATAGCGGTGGCCATCTTGGATTTTGGAAAGTGACCTTTCTTACACTTAGATGTAGCCACACACCAAAATGAGAAGCAGCACGTTGCTTAGTTTGAAGTTCTCCAGCTCCCAAAGTTTACATGCATACAAAATATGGCAGCAGCCATCTTGGATTTAGACGTGGCAACCCAGTTTTCAAAAGGACTCTTCAAAAACTCACTTATTTTTCAACTTAGCTCACGGCATGCATGGACGGAGGGTATTTCCAGTCCCCCCATCTTCACTCAGCGGCGTGAGACAAAAACCTATTACAGCCGTGCATTAAAAAAATTATGCGGTTTGTTTAAAAGTAAAAATGAGAAAAGTTCTCGTTGCTTACTGGGAGATTTGACCGAGTTGGGATACGAACACAAGTTCTTTTCACGAGCAAACTGCAGCTAAGCAGCAGCTACTGTCTGTCAGTGTTTACTCAGGATGGAGGGGAGGATAAAGAGCTCTTTCTCTGCTCGCCCTGCAGTCCTGCTGCAGCCGGGACTGATGACGAGTCAGGTCGGACCTTGTTCAGCATGGTGTCATCCGTTTGGTCCGATTGCTATAAAGACACGCGACCTTTGAACTCCTGTTTCATCTTATTTTCACCTCTTCATCTGATTGCATATCATCACGGTCTGGATTCATCCAATCAGAAGGGCTTTCTCCTTGGTGTTTAATTGTAAAGGTATTAAAGCAGGAGCAGGACGGTAAATGTAGGAAATGAGTGGATATATTTAGAACGAGAAATCAAAAGACTGATACGGTTCTGTGTCCGTTCAGTCCTACGTTCAGTCAGTAGAGTCGGACTTGATCTTCACCACATGAATGGAGCACGGAGCCTGTCATTATGGATCACGAATGAAGAAGTTTACCTCCTACAATGCTACATTCAGCCAGGCTCCGTGCCATAAACGTTTCTGTTTAAAAGCTGCCACGCTGCCAGTTTACAGAAAAAAATCCTTCATACAGTCAGAGGAGAGACGGATGAAAGGGAGCTTTATGGATGAGGCCGACCGCTGCTGCCCGCAGAGCTACCAGGAAATATTTTAGCTGCTGCCTACTGAGGAGAGCAAAGCTCTTCTTTATATCAGAAACTTAGAAAACCAAGGTGTTTAATGATGGTGTCATTAAAAAAACACACAAAAAATGGTCTTTTCTGCTAAAGTACACTGTCCACACTGGATGTTGAATAGCTGTTCAAGCTAAAATTGGCAAAACACTAGCTAAAAGCTAAAATGGAAAATTAGCCAAATCTAGCAAAATGGTAAATTGAATGTAAAAAGTAAGTCAAAGCTAGATAAAACTAAAAGCAGCAGAGAGGTGACCTTAAAGTAGCAGCATGTTATTTAAAAGCAGAAAAAAGTAAGCTAAAGGTAGCAAAAAGCTAGAATAAATTATCAAAGGGTTAGCTAAAAATAGGCCTATAAGTAGAAAAAGCTACAAGTGGGAAAAGGCTGGCTAAAGGCAAAAAGTAGCAGAATGGTAACTAAAAGTGGAAAGAAGCAAAATGCTAGATAAAGACTAGAAGTAGCAGAACAGTAGCTAAAAGTGAAAAGTGGCAAAATGCTAGCTAAAGATTGAAAGTAGCCAACTAGTAGCTAAAGATGGAAAGAACCAAAATGCTATCTAAAAGCTAAAAATTGCAGAAAAGTTACTCAAACCTATGTTAAAATGGTAACTAAAATAAATGTGGCAAAATGCTAGCTAAAGATTAAAGGCAGCAGACTAGTAGCTAAAGAAGGAAAGAACCAAAATGCTATCTAAAAGCTAAAAATCGCAGAATTGCTAAAAACCTATAACTGGTGGAATGATAGCTAAAATAAACATGGCAAAATGGTAGCTTAAAGCTAAAAGTAGAATAACGTAAGTTGAAAGCTAAAAGTTGCAAAATATGAGCTAAAAGGTAAAGAAGTGTAGCTAAAAGCTCAAAGTTCAACAACCAAGTTTAAAGTAGTAGAATTGTAGCTAAAGGCTAACAGGAGCACAGGAAGGCAAATAAAAAAGTAAATCACAACATCTCAACAGTATATTAATTAAAAAATTAAACATTTAGCAACACCATCCAAAAACTTTAAATTCACTTTGATGCTTTCCATAAAGATGAGCCGAATCAGCTGATCTTCGCCTTTTTTCATGCTGGGTGATAATTAAGTGTTGCAACATAATTTTTTCTCCAGTTTGTCCCAGACTGTGAGAGGCTGAGCTCACCAACCACTCTGGGACACTGGAGTAAAATCAGTCATAATCAAAGGTTTCTGCCTTATATAAAGCTTTGATGCACGCGCACGTGCACACAGACCCACTCAGAGTCCAACAGCTGAGGGTCACACCCTCGCCTCTCAAACCAGGTTGTTTCCTTGCTTTCTTCGCCCGCCCCGCTAACGTTACGCCGACCTTTGATAAAGTTCTCAGACGTTCAGCGCCTCCAAATAAAAACTTCTAACAGATTTTACTCTGAGGTGGATTTGAACCTTAGCATCTTTATGAATGGAGTTGTGACGCGTCCAGACAGTACTCTGTAGACCTTCAGAACACGTCCACCGCTGCTGTTCAGCTCGATACCTTCAGCTCATCTGATCTAGAAGGGAAGCCTTCGGAAGGGGATTAGGGCCATGGTGCAATCATTTATTTTCCCCCTTACTGTAATTCTGAGGAAAAAAGTCAGAATTGAGAAAAAAAAAATTAAGAATTCTGAGATTAAAGTCAGAATCCTGAGATTAAAGTCCTAATTCTGAGATTAAAGTCAGAATTCTGAGGAAAAAAGTCCGAATCCTGACTTTTTTTTCTCAGAATTAAGGGGGAAAAATCGCACCGTGGCCGTAATCCTCTTCTGTAGAAGCTGCTGGTGCACCAGAGTTTATTTGACCTGGTTAGTTTCTGGCACAGATCCGGCTTTTCATCACAGTCCATTCATTTGGACTACGACTGATGTCAGAATTTTGAAAAGTTTGGGCCAGAAGTTTATTTTTAGCCTGATTTATCCAACCAGAACCAGCTTTGGTGTTACTGGTATGTTGAGCTACAAAACTGTGAATTTGGAATGCACCATGCCTTCACTATGATGCTTCCACCACCATGCTTGGCAGTCAGAACAGTGTTCTTTGGTCTAAAATCCTCACCTTGACTTCTCCACACATCCTTCTTGTCATCGTGTCCAAACAGCTTTGTCTCATCTGATCATCAAGCTGTCCTCCCTTAGACATTTGTCCTGTGTCCAGATTGAACTGCTTTTGGAGCTGGAGCTTCTCTCTAAGTCCTCTCAGTCCGTGGTGATGACAGGGACACTGGCGGTTCCTGGGTCGTTCCTGAACACCAGAACCAACAGGAAACAGATGAGTATTGGTCAATCCAACGTGTGCTGTCAAATTCATCTTTTGTTTTTCTTCCCAAGCAAAGCAACCAGCTGCAGTTAATCATCAGGTCTTAGAGAAAATCCATCATAGATTAAAAAGTTTGCATCCAGTTCGTGTTTATAAAAATCATTGAAGCTGGGTGTTGCGTAATCATTTCAAACAATTCAAATGAAGCTTTAAAATAATAAAATGAACATGTGAGCTCCGTGCCTTTGGTGATTGAATGTAAACCTCTCACCAGAACTGTAACACTTAGAGTGGGAGTCAATCCCTTATATAGATTATTATTATCAGGTCGTCTTACAAAGGAAGATCACAGGAACCTGCAAATAATATTTAGTATCAACCTGAGACATATATTTAGATGTCCATCAGTTATGGTGTGCACAGACAGAAACATTCCTGTTCCCCAGACATGAATTTAAAACAACTGTCTGGCTGCAGGACCGCTGCTTTCTGCTCTCTATGTTCTGTTGAGTCATCCTGCTTCCCATTATAAACACATGCAGCCCCCACCAGGCTGACTTCACACAATGACACAGCACTTTTTACTCTAAATACTTTGCAGATTTTCTATATTGAAATTTCTGATAATTTCCAATGTGTGAACATTGAGCGTCATTTTCTTATAATGATGAGTGATTGAAAAACAATTATTGGTTTTACTGATGGATGGATGGATGGATGGATGGATGGATGGATGGATGGATGGATGAATGAATGATAGATCTATGGATGTATGGATGGATGCATGAATTGATGGATGATGAATGGATGAATGCATGTATGTATATATGCGTGTATGTATGTATGTATGTATGTATGTGTGGAAGAATGCATGATAGATGCATGGTTGTATGGATGGATGCATGAATGGATGGATGACAGACACATGGATGTATGGGTGGATGCCTGAATGAATGGATGATGGATGGATGCATAAATGGATGGATGGATGGATGAATGGGTGGATGGATGGATGATAGATGCATAGATGAATGGATGAGGACGAGGACCCATCTCTGCCTGATGCCCTCAACAAGTTCTATGCACGCTTTGAAGACCCGAACAGACCACCCAGCACCAGACTCACCTCACCACCGGATGAAGAGCATCTCAGCGTGACCTCAGCAGAAGTAAGGAGTACCTTCAGGAGGATTAATCCGCACAAAGCAACTGGCCCAGACAACATCCCCGGAAAAGTGTTGAAGGAATGTGCTGATCAGCTCTGTGAGGTGCTGGCAGACATCTTTAACACCTCACTTACCCTGGAGACAGTTCCCACCTGCCTGAAGACTGCCACCATCATCCCAGTCCCAAAAAGCTCTACAGTGACTGGTCTGAATGACTATCGGCCAGTGGCCCTCACCCCGATAGTCGCTAAATGCTTCGAAAAACTGATCATGACTCACATCAAAACAACCATCAACATCAACGAGGACCCTCATCAGTACGCATACCGTGAGAACCGATCAACAGAGGATGCAATCTCCTCTGTGGTCCACACTGCACTCAACCACCTGGAGCGGAAAAACTCTTACGTCCGTATGCTCTTTATGGACTTCACATCCGCCTTCAACACCATGATCCCCCAAACCCTGATGGACAAACTATCCACACTAGGACTAAGCCCCTCCATCTGCAACTGGGTACTAGACTTTTTAACAAACAGACCACAGTTAGTGAGGATCCACAACCTCTCCTCCTCCACCATAACCCTCAGCACTGGCTCTCCTCAGGGATGTGTGTTGAGCCCCCTCCTGTTTACTCTGCTCACATATGATTGTGCAGCTACCCATCCAGGCTGTCACATTGTAAAGTTTGCAGATGATACAGCGGTGGTGGGATGCATCACAAACAATGATGAGTCCAGCTACAGGCAGGAGGTGGAACACCTGGAGAGCTGGTGCAGAGAGAATAACCTTCACATCAATGTGAAGAAGACAAAGGAGATGATTGTGGACTTCAGAAGGAACAAAAACACCTACACCCCCCTGAACATAAGAGGATCTGCGGTGGAAGTGGTCTCCAGCTACAAGTACTTGGGTGTACACATGAATGACAACCTCAGCTGGAGCAACAACACCACCAGCCTGATCAAGAAAGCTCATCAGAGACTCTACTTCCTCAGACGGCTGAGGCGAGCTGGTCTGGGAAGCTCAGTCCTCACCTCCTTCTACAGGTGTGCAGTGGAGAGCATCCTGTGCTCGAGCATCAATGTGTGGCATGGAGGCTGCACAGCTGCAGAAAGAAAAGCTTTGCAGAGAGTGGTGAAGGCTGCACAGAAATCTGTTGGAATCAGCCTCCCCACCATCACAGACATCTACACCTCCAGATGCAGGAAGAGGGCCACCTGCATCATGAAGGACCCCACCCACCCAGCACACACACTTTTTGCCCCACTCCCCTCAGGAAGGAGGTTAAGGAGCATTAAGTGTAGAACCACTAGACTGAGGAACAGCTTCTACCCTGAGGCTGTTAGACTCATGAATCTCTAACTAGAATAATCACTGTGAAAAACCATATCATGTTGCTGATCTGTTTCATGTTGCTGCTGATCTGTTTCAATGTTGATGTGTTCATGCGTGCACATCTGCTCACAGACTCATGTTCATGTTTGTGGTGATGTTCAATGTTTTATGTTATGAGTGCTTAGTGTATATTTAGTTGATGTTTTTCTTAGTTCATATCTTAGATGTTATTACTGTTTTTCTTATACATTTTATTGTTGGATGTAACTGGGACCCTGTGTACATAATTTCGCTCCACCACATGTACCACATGAGGTGCGAATGACAATAAAGAAACTCTGACTCTGACTCTGACTCTGATGATGAATGGATGGATAGATGGATGGATGATAAATGCATAGATGGATGGATGGATGATGAATGGATGGATGGATGGATGGATGGATGGATGGATGGATGGATGGATGGATGGATGGATGGATGGATGCATGGATCAACTCTGATGGACAGGCAGGGATTGGTCAGTTTTTTTATAACCTTCTATACAGATCACTACTACATGTAAACTTCAAGACATTTAATAATTATTCACTTTATTTTATCAGGTCTAAATATACATGAACAAAACTTTAACTGTTCTCCATCGTTCTTTAAACCAGTTGACCACCAGCACCAAACTTTACCTTCACTGAACCTTCAACGTGATCAAACAAATCAGTTCGGTACAGAAACCAGACGGTTTACCGTCTTACCCACCGGCTCTGTGTCTGCTCACAGACTCAACATTCCTGTGAAGAGTCCTGAACCGCGAGTTCTGCATCGTCCCGATCCACCGGTTCCACTCCACTGCCTTCTGCTAACTGTTAATTATCTCTGTGATGCAGGGGCACCACCCTGAGCTTTGACCGGACCACATGGTGAAAGACGGCACATCCTTCACTCGTTCCTTCGACAGGAATGATCCTCCCCGGGAGACATTTTTAAACCTTTGAAGGTTGTTTTCCTTAGAGTGCGCCGGTCAGCAGCAGGTTGTGTCTTTCTCCAAGGAGTCGGCCCACAACGGCTGCTCTCAGTGATTACGACCGGCGTAAGACAACACGACGTTCGATCTTTGGTGTGTCACCACAAACGTTCCCCCTAAAACCAACTGGGCAGCTTCTGAGATCTAAAAGCAGCCTGAGCTTACACAACACTCAACCTTTGTTTAAAACCATCAGATATTTAAGGTTCATCAAGTTTCTATAAAAGGAAGTAAAGAAACCTCCACGCTGATTTACCATCTTTTCGACAGGCCGTCTAACAGAACATCTGGGAGGATATTGGGAGTGGCAGCAAAAGACTCCGCATACGGAGACCATTCACAGATCTAACTGGTTCCAGACAAAGTCTCGTAGCTTGCCCTGGGTGAACAGCTGCCATGGCTGATGCAGATGCAGAGCTGGCATCATGTAGGCGATGTGTTCTATGCATTTGGATGAACTTATCTTTAAAAAGGGGCATTTACTGGTGCATACACTGGCACACTGGCTTTAGGGTTCACAAGCTTTGAGTTCCTCCCAGAGGCTTGGAAGCTGCACCCAACTATTGTTAGTTTTATTGGGGACTGCCTAGTAAGGCAGCACCCATTATTATCCACCTGACAAGGGTTTCTTAACTTTATATCTTACTCTTCCATCAACTTTAATGCGTCCTAAACCGCAATGTGCACCCCCCCACAAATTATACATCAAATCGACCGGCTCGGCACCGTCATGTGTGCTATTACTTTTAATGGCGTTTCAAGTTACCATGGCGACATAATTATGAAACAAATACCCCATTTTTATGACATTTTTTTCATAGACTCTGGTTGCAAATCAATTATTCAAGATGGCCACCGGAGCTAAAAATGTGAATCAGCCATTTTTAGAGATATTAAGCTGAAAGTTGGTGTTTTGGTGGCTGAGAGCAATGCCCAACAAATACGGAATAAAAAAAAAAAATTCAAGATGGCCGCCAAAATTCAATTTAAATGACTTTAACTCAGCTAATTTTACACATAGAGCTGAAATTTGGCGAGGCTATAGCTGAGAACCTTCCCCATCACATCACAATCCAAATCAAATACCCGAGATGGCCACCAAAAATTACTTTAACTCGTTGATGTTTTGCGATATTGAGCTGAAATGTGGCATACTGGTAGCTGAGAGCGAACCCCAACACAAAATACTGTCAAATCAAAAAATTTAAATGGCCGCAACGTGACAGTCCTCGTCAAAGTTTCTCCAGGAACTTTCTAGTTATAACAATAACAATTATCATTATAACAGGTCCATTGAAGGACGGACATGTTCAGGTACGGTCTCTGTCCGTATGTCCGTAAACTTTCTCTTGTCCTGCCCATACCTTCTGATCCGCTCAAGATAATGTTCCAAGACTTCATACACTTATGCATCATCATGTGCACTTTCATCACCATTGCACCAAGGTCAAGATCACAAATCAAGGTCAAATATCAAAAAAGGTCTTTGCTTGTCTGGACCATAACTTCTGATCCACTCAGGATAATTTAACTAAACTTGATACATATTTCTACCATCACTAGACAGCATCACATAATCTTTTCATCGCTACAGCTCTAAGGTCAAGGTCACAAATCAAGGTCTTTGCTTCTTTGGTCCATTGCTAGATTGCTGTATAGTAGTTTGTCAATAGGTGTATAACGTGCTGTATGTGGTACTTTTCTTTATCTACCAAGATTCCCACTGCGTTTAAAGTGTCCACTTCCTGTTCCCACCTCCTCTGTTGCCCAGCTGCAGGATATGTTTATTAGTCTTTGTTGTCCATTGTTGTCATCATTCTTTGTTAAAATCAGGTCTCTCTTGTAAATGAGTCCTCGAGGCTCAATGGGATTACCGCATTTTCGGACTATAAGGCGCATTAAGCGAAACAAAACAGTCCGATAAGTCAAACTCGTTCACAATAACCACATTAAGTCTGTTCGAGGTCAGTAAGCACAACCAGAATTAATACATAAGGCGCACCGGATTATAAGGGTTAGGGTTATTTAAGTGCGCCTTATAGTCCGAAAACTCCGGTAACCAATAAAGGTTGAATGAATGTTTAATAACATTCTGACGTTTTAAGACATTTTCTGGATTATTCTATTTTGAAGATAAATTGTCAAACATCGTGACTTCCTTCCAACAATTTCATGTGTTTGTAAGTGTTCGCTTCTCAACCTCTGCTTTTTGTGATGCGTCTCATCGTTGACCTTTGACCCTGAGCCATAACTCTCTTTTGACGGTTCTCTCATTGTTTCTCGGTGCTCAGGTCTGGAGGCAACATTTCAAACATTTGACCTCAACCCTGGATTCCTGACCTCCCTACACCTTCACTCCAAAAACCCAGACCAGGAAGAACGCCACTGATCGGCCCCGGCCCAGTTTGGGCTCTACTTTAACAGACTGAAAACAGAAACTGCTTTTTGTTTGTCTGTAGTGAGCCACTTTTTAACTTAATGTAAATACTTTAGCTATTTAAATCTGTTCAAGCAGAGTTTAAAGGTATTGGGAGTCCCTCAAGAATGATTCTGAGGCAGAAGCTCTTCAATGCACCGTGTCAGGACCTTCCATATCTTTGTAATGAACTGTTATAAGATAAAACTTATTCAGAACCTGCTCATCAGATTTGACTGGACCAGCTGAACTCGGCCTTTCCTCCGAGCCACCAGTTACCAAACGCTTGTTGTAAAACACTGATTAAACAGAGATATCATTTCTGTCTTTGTGTGGACTCTGATCAACCAGAGAATTAGGGGTTAGTTGGGAGCCCAGAGCTGCTCTGTGCCTTTATTATCAGAGTGGGACACTTTAAAGGGACAGTTCAGGTGTTTTGAAGTGGGACTCTGTGGAAAAGGTATGAACAAAGCATGCACGATATTATCGGTATGGTATCGGTATCGGCCAATATTAGCGATAAAGTTAAATATCGGACGTTGCATCAAAATAACTCACCGATATAAAACGCACTGTTTTTGCTGTGACAAGGATGCCTGCAGCGCCAGACGCGCGCCGATGAGTTTAGATTTGTGAAAATTTTACAAATTTGCACTGTCCGAGTGTTTTCTTGTGTTAGCGAGAGTAAACGTCATGAATAATTAAACATAATCCAAGTTGAAGTGTCGCATCATTTTCAGTTCCCTTTTTGGCATCTGCATTTGGTAGCAGGCCAAACTGACAAAGACCATGCAGAATAATGTATTTTAATTCCACAGCAGAGAAAGATATGTAATCTCTGTAAGAAGGTGTAGGGGAAAAAAATATCGGTATAGGTATCGGTTATCGGTCAAATAAGTTTTAACATATCGACATATCGGATATCGGCAAAAAATCCAATATTGTTCATCTCTAGTATGAACGGTTAATATCTCAGCCCTTTAAACAACCTCAGTTTAGAGAAATAAACTTTATTTCTAAACATGCTAACACGGGGGCGACCATTAGGATTTCAGAGGGTATTTTTGTCTGAGTTATTAAATGTAGAGCAATTTTTTAAAATATTTGAGGATTTTAGTGAAATTAACTGGAGGTATTTGTGTTGAGGACTGGTCTGAAGGCAGCCGTCTATTATTATCCACCTGAAAACGGTCTTGCTCTTCAATCAACTTTAATGTGGCCCGAACAGCAATGCGTACCCCAACAAATGTTATATCAGATAACTGGCTCGGCACCATGATGTGTGCTATTACTTTTATTGGTGTTTTGAGTTACCATGGCGATGTAATTTGCAAACAACTACCCAATTTTTCCCATTCAAAAAGCCTGATGGAACACTGTGGCAGCTTCCATCTGCCACAAAGAGGTCACATGACCTAGAGAGGAGAGCTTTCAGAACAAAACACTTAACTTTTGGAGCCATTTTGTTTCAAAATGGCTGCCACAGCAAAAAATACAATATCTCAGCTGTTTAAAAAAATATTTAACTGAAATTTGGTGTGGTGGTAGATGACAGCGAAGCACAATACATTCTGAATTCAACTCTCAAAATTCATGATGGCTGCCGAAGCTAATTTCAAATGGCCATAACTCATACAGTCTTAGAGCTATTCAGTTGAAATTTGGGGGTTTGGTAGCTGAGAACAATCCCTGATAGACTCCGATTGCACATAAAAAATTCAAGATGGCCACCTGAGCCAAAAAGGAAAAATACTATAAATCAGCCATTTTTAGAGATATTATGCTGAATGTTGTTGTGGTGGCTGAGAGTGATGCCCAATAAATACTGAATTTAAAAAAAAATCCAAGATGGCCACCAAAGCTTCATTTAAATGGCTTTAACTCAACTGTTTTTACACATACAGAAATTAAATTTGTTGAGGTTATAGCTGAGAATGTTCCCCATCACATACTGAATCCACAAAAAAAAAATCCAAGATGGCCACCATGGCTTAAAAAATGACTATCACATTGATTTTTTTGCCATGTTGAAATTTGGTATGATGGCAACTGAGCGCGAACCTCAACACAAACTGTCTAATCCCATTTTTTTAAAAGGTCACATGGTTGCAGTCTCCATCAAAGCTTATCCAGGACATGTAAGATAAAACTTTTATTCTTGGCTCATGTTTGGCAGCACAGCCAGGTAATAAAAAAACAAGTTTATACATAATTCAGTCAAAAACAAAGACATTTCACTGCGTTGTAAACTGATAAGTAAAGGTAGAGACCTCGTTTTAACTTTCCTCGAGTCATTTTGAGAACATTTATTTCAAGTTGTTTTATGTTTGAGGATGTTGAGGGCCAGACTGAGAGACTTATTGAACCACATCCTTCCTCAAGCAGCTCCAGACATTTACTTTCCCTTAGTTTCCATGACTCCAGTTCATCACACACCTGCACCTGAGCTTCTCATTGTCCCCAGCTGCTCTCACTCTGCAATCACTCCTCCCAGTGATTGTTTCATCCACCTGTTTTCAATTGTTTGATCCTATTTCTGTTTCGTGTGATACAAAGTGACTAGGGAATTGTAAGAAGAGACAAGCTAATACACTTAAGTCCTCAGAGAGTCTAGCTCAGAATAAAGATTTGATCACATCTGTTCCCCACTTGAGTCTTGAGTGTTGCGTCTGTCGGCAGGATGTTTGGAAACGCTTCATTTCATCTGAACGGCCCGTTACATTGAAGATAGTTTACGTGTTGGGACATTCATCCAGTGATTCATGTGAACGGGACATTTTCACTGTGAACAAGTGTCCTTTGTCACAATCATTAAATCTAACACAGCTAATTGCTCACAGGAGCAGTGCTCAAATGTTCTGTTCTCTCAAAACGACAAAAAGTCAAACTAAGGAGTGTTCAGTGAGAGAAATATGATTTTACTCTAAAGCAGGGCTATTCACCTAAACTGCTCAGGGGCCACAGTTACTGAAAGCCAAGAGCTCAGAGGCCGGACATCCAGTAGTTATTGTCATTAAGTAAGTTTGTTTTATGGTTTAAAATCTAGTTTTATTTAAAAATTAACACATTAATGGGCCGAACTGAGCTCACCAGTGGGCCTGATTTGGCCCCCGGGCCGCCAATTGATAGCCCCGCTCTAAAGCAATTTTTGCATAAAAACTCACAAAATACAAACAAAAGAAGTGAGATTTAAATTTATTGTGCTGCTCTTTGGTCAAAATGATAGCTGAGGCTAAATTGTTGAAGATAACACAAGCAGAGTGAAAACTAAGATTAAAAAAAAAAAAAAAAAAAAACAGTAGCTACAAGCTAAAGCCATAGCTACAAATATAAAATGTGTAAAACTATAGCTAAATGTGAAAGTTAGCAAAACTGTAACTAAATTCTAAAACTAGCAATACATTTGCTATAAGCTAAAATCAGCAATCAGCTTATAGCTAAAATTAGCAAAACTGTAGCTAAATGCTAAAACTAGCATGCTTAAAGATAAAATCAAGCAATTTTGTAGCTTAAAGCTAAAATTTGCTAAACTGTAGCTAAATGCTAAAACTAGCAATACAATTACTAAAAGCTAAAATCAGCAATTCTGTAGCTTCAAGCTAAAATTAGCAAAACTGTAACTAAATGCTAAAACTAGCAATACAATTGCATAAAGCTAAAATCAGCAATTCTGGGGCTTTCAGCTAAAATTTTCTAAACGGTAGCTAAATGTTAAAAATAATTCAAGTGTAGCTTAAATCTAAAATCAAGAAAACACTAGCTAAAAGCTAAAATCAACAATACAGCAGCTAAAAGCTGAAATTAGACAATTGTACATAGTTTAAATGCAACCATTAGCAAGACTGTAGCTAAAATCTAAAATCATAGATAAACCAGTAAAAACAGAAAAGCTGTAAAAAGTGAAATTTTGCTAAAATGTTGTAAACAGCCAAAACTAGCAATAACATCTCTAAAAGCTGAAATAAGCAATATAGTAGCTTAAAGTTTAAATTAGCAAGACTGTAGGTAAAATTTATAATAATTAAAACAACATCTAAAAGCTAAAATCAACAAGACAGCAGCTAAAAGATAAATGGTGCATATAAGATAAAAACAGAACAAATATAAAGACAAGTAAAATAGTGACAGCTTCAAGGTGGAGGTGGGAGTTCATCAAGGATCAGCTCTGAGCCCCTTCTTGTTTGTTCTGGTGATGGACCAACTAACAGATGAGGTCAGGAATCCCTGTGGACTATGATGTTTGCAGATGATGTTGTGATCTGTGGTGAGAACAGGGAACAAGTGGAAGAGAACTTGGAGAGGTGGAGGTATGCATTTGAAAGAAGAGGAATGAAAGTGAGCCATAGTAAGACAGAGTACATGTGTGTGCATGAGAGGGAGGAGGTGGAACAGTGAGGCTACAAGGAGCAGAGGTCACAAAGCAGCAGGACTTCAAGTACTTGGGGTCCACTGTCCAGGAAAATGGGGAGTGTGGTAAAGAGGTGAAGAAGAGAGTCCAGGCAGGATGGAGTGGATGGAGAAAAGTTTCAGGAGTGATTTGTGACAAAAGGGTGTCGGCAAAGTTCAATGGACCCACCATTCAGAATCAATCGGAACGTGTTGATATATAAATATTGAAAGTAGTTTAATTGAAGAAGTCCAGAAAGAAATGATAAAGAAGAGGGTTTCTCTCTCTTTTCTAATGAGTGCACGGCTTTCCCTGCTTCCAGTCGGAGCGTTTGTTTTAACTACGATCATTTCTCAGAGGGATGTGGAATGCTCGGACACAGCAACGCGAGTCTGCACCTTCCTCCATCTTAGAGCAGCGACCCTTCAGGTGGATCATCAGCCACCAGCCAGGCCAACGGGCTCTCAGTTCGGGTCAGAGCTGCGCCATTTTACAAGAACTTGTTGAGGACTGCAACGAACCAAAAGCACCTTTTTCCACCCCCTTTGTTGCCACTTCCACTGGATATGCAATATGGCCAATTTGCTTTAAGAAAAATAGTTATGTAAGTAAGACTTTCCATGGAAAAAAGGAACAGGTATTTTTTAAACTGAAGCTGTTTGCAACGCTCAGTTTGCATCAAATATCCACTAAAAGACTGATTTCTTTCCACATTATACTTTAGAGAATTTAATTATCTGCAAATACCTGTTAGTGAAAATACTGTACGTGTACATCGAGGATTTTGTGTTAGACAGTAAGTCCTCAAACTGCTTCAGATGAAGTTAAAATCCTTGATAAGTTTCTTTGAGGCACAATGGAGGCACGATAAACTCAGAGTTTAATGCTGTTTCCATGCAAACGAATGGAAACCCTCACAATCCCACCACAGAGGGCCCCCCTGCCCCATTCAGTGCTCCAATCATGAAAGCGTCCATTCACAGATGGGAGCACCGGACCTGAGTTTACCGGTGAACGTGTATTAGTCTTCAGTCAGGAGGCCTTCGAGACTTGATGAAGAATGGAAGACTCTGAATAGATTATTCAGGGTCCGATTTATTCAATGCATGAGTCTGAAAGTTGGAGTTGTGATTTGTTTCCTTTCCAAATAATGTCCCCAAAATATTTATTTTGAAGTTTTAAACTGCTGTTAACTCGTGTTCTCGGCAAGGATCAAGAACAGGACCACGCTGCTAACAGGACGGTGTTTTTACAACAGCATTTTAAGTTTAATTTTTATTGTCGTACTCGTTGTCTGTCTAAAAACAGGCTTCTCTTGAAAATGAGTCCTTATGAGATTACCTGTATAAATAAAGATTAAATTAAACTACATTCAAAAAAGGAGGTCAAAAATAACCCAGATGGAGCCGAGCAGCTGTTGTGTGGAGATGGGAGAATCTGGTCTGTGGACCACTAGAAGCTGCACAGAACTGGGCTTCATGGAAGTGTCAGGAAAAGACGTTTCCTAAAAGTTATACGTGGACGACCACTTGCAATTTGCCAAAATGTTTATTTGAGAATCCTTAAACATGGAAGAAGCTGCTGTGGTCAGATAAGACCAAGAACAAATGTTTTTTTTTTCCCACACACAGTTAAGCATGGTGGTGGTAGCTTCATGCTGTGGGGTTGTTTTCTATTGGTAGAGCCTGCAATGGCATGGCGTAAGAATCGTGTCTTTGCTTTATGGAAAAGAAACGTTTTAACAACCGTCATGATTATAATAATTATAAGTAGAGGTTCTGCAGGAGAGGAGGTTGTGAGAGAAGGATCATGCCCCTTCCCATCTTTGTGATTAGTTTTTAGATTTTGCTGAATAAAACAACAAATATTGAATAAAACACCAAATATGTCAATGACTTCTTCAAAATGTTTTCCTGAAGTCCGTTGACCGGTATTAGATTCCTGATCTATAATCGCTTCATATTAAAGTCTCACATCGAGAATCATCATTTGACTATTCTAGTGTTGTTGACAGAAGCGGACCAGGTTCATACCCAACCCTTCCACAGAGGCACATGAAGGCATCACCAGTCCTTCATCGCTCTCTTTCACCACCTAAAGAGCTATTTTGAGCTTTTCTCTTCTCGTGGCCTTCATCATCCCACCCGTTCTCCTGTCTGTGGGGGCTGAAAACAGCATTTTATTCCATATGAGACAGGGCAGAGCCTGTCTGCCTCCTCCAGGATGACAAACACCATGTTTGTTGGCTCATTTTGTTGATTTTACCAGCCTGAATTATCAGCCAGCGTAGGTGCAATCAGTCCACCGTGTCTCCTTTTCACCTTTTTCCAGGCCCTCAGTTTGATGCTGCAACGAACGAGGGGAGGGAGGAGTGTCGGGTGATCATCGTTCCTCCCATCACCTGTGAAATTTCAGAGCCGGTTCTCTGTGAAAGGGGGCTTTGTGCGTCGCCCTGACGAGGAATGCCCTCTGCGTTCCCCGTCAAAGAAAGGGCTTCATCCGGCCAGGAATTTGGAGGCATCTCGAGAAGTGTAAGGGAGTTGTTGTTTTTAAAGGTGGGAACAATATCAGGCTGTACAAATGAGGAACAAGCCTTCACCAAATGGTCGATCTTTACTGTACCAATTCAGTTATCTAAAGAAAATTCAATGAAAAAATTGTACAAGTCATCTTATTTTGGGGAAATTTGTATTTTGCTCTCTTCTAACGAATTATCAGAAAGGGCAATTTCACAAGGTAAGGCTGACATCTACTGGTGAAAATCAACCAGGACTGGTAGCAACTTTTAGATTCATACAAGCAAGCAGTACTGTACTGTTCTTGCCCATGTCCACGTGCACGTGTGTGCAGAAGACTCTGTTTTCTCCAGATTGTGTTGCTTTGTTTCACCGTGGAAGATGAAAGAGTAAAGTGAGGGTGAAACTGTCGAACAAAAGGGAGAAGGAGAACAGTGCAGATACCAAGTTTGAACAACGTTGATGATGATTTGTTGTTGTTTTTCAAATGTCAATGACAAAAAGACTCTAATTAGCTAACTGGACTGTCTTAGCCATTAAAGAGATTAGATTGACTAAGTAGAATAATTTGGATTTTTGTGAAAAATGTTTTATACTGTACACACTATTTAACAGGTAAAAGTTGCTTTACTGTGATCAGACCTAGGATGAATGAAAATAAATAAATAAATACTTTTTTTTCCCTTTTAAATAAGAAACGCAGCACGGTGGCTCAGTTGGTAGAGCTACTGCTTCTTAGCAAGCAAGTCGCCCTGGTTCATATCCCATCCGGGGGCCTTTCTGGGTGTAGTTTGCATGTTCTCTCTGTGCTGCTTGGGTTTTCCCCGGGCATTCTGGTTTCCTCCCACAGACCAGAAACATGCATGTTAGGCTGATTGGTAACTCTAAATTGTCCCTAGGTGTGAGTGAGTGAATGGTTTTTTGTCTCATTTGTCTTTATGTGGCCCTGTGATGGACTGGAGACTGGTCCAGGGTGTACCCTGCCTCTCGCACAGTGATAGTTGGATATGAGCACCATTGACCCCTGCAACCCAAAAAGAAAGAAATGGGTAATGGAAATAAATAAAAACAAGCAAAAACGACCGTGAGATTATTATTATTTTTTTCATTTAGCCTTTATTTATGCAGGTAGTCTCAATGAGCCACGAGAACTCATTTTCGAGAGAGATCTGTTTAGGGAGCAGATGGGGGGTTATGGGCCTTGGTCATGGGTCCAGAGTGGGGCGAGTGAGTGTGGGGGCAGGTGTGGGTGCTTCACCTACCCCACCTACATTTTTGATGTTGATGTTGATGGTTGAACGGGCAATCTTCCGATCACAGGCCCACCTTCTCTAACCTCTGTGTCACCACTCCCCCACTATAAATAATATGTGCAACATGTTGCAAAACAACAAACTGACCGTCTGTGTCAATTCTTCCGGAAATATATATATTTTTATATGTTTAAACGTCATATTTTTAGATTTTAGTACCAATCTACAAGTTTAAAGAGAAGCAGTAATTTTTATTTATCAGAAGGGGGCAGCAACGCACTGCATCCCTCCGAGTTTACCACAATACCAACGAAGAAGAAGTTCCAACCGGAAGTCCGTTTGTTTATAGACCGCTTTAGGACGCAGGTGTGGAACAAATTTATCTAATTTTAGGTAGTTACAACTTTGTAGTGCTTTGTCTAGCCTCGTGTTTATTCAAAGGTTTTTTTTTTTACATTTGACTAGTCGCCAATTAACAAAATAAATCGGAACAGAAAAAGACGCGAATCTTATTCTTGTTGGAGTTTGTTAGCCGCGAGCTAATTTGACGGCGGACAGAACTCTCATTGAAAAAAATGGAGATTTTACTTTGCATTGCTCACCGACCTTAAACCAAGTCGTTTATAACAATGCTAAAGATACGTAAACAATCAACACACTTTGGTCTTTCATTCGGGAATGTATGTTTATAAGACTTTTATAAATACTTCTAAATTTTGGGTATTTCCAAAGTTAGCTGCTAACGGGGCATCAATTTATTTGGAAACCACTTATCTAAAAAAAAAAACCAAACCATTTTACTTAGTATGTTTGCCACAAACCATATTAACCATATTGACCATAGGCAACTTAAACAAATCTCTAAATGTAACTGAGATGGATGCTTGTTTGTCTGCATGAAGCAGCACTACATATTTATTATAGAATACTAGTTAGAATAAAGTAAAACTGACCTTGTGTATAACAGGTTGATGTTTGTGGTGTTTTTCTGCTGCCTTGCCCACAGAAACATGGAAAATGAAGATGAGATCCAAAGTAACGGCACCAAAACGCTGCTCATTCGCCACTTACCAGCTGAGCTCAGCCAGGATGAGAAGGAGGACTTCCTGAAGTACTTTGGAGCCAAATCAGTCAAAGTCTTCCCAAACTGGGGTCGTCTTGTAGGTGATGTGCTCCTAAACATCGTTAATTTCCTTTGAGTGTATATCCAGTGTGAAAAGACTTGTCCGTCTCCACAGAAACATGCAGCGTTCGCATCATTTAAGAGCGAGAGGATGGCTGCAAAGGTCAGTGTTTTGTGTTCAGTTCGTCTCGTTTCGTGTCCGTTTGCTCCTCAGTTCACTCCTCACCACGTCTCTTGTAGGCTCTCAGCAGGCTTCATCAGCTAGAGGTTCTGAATCAGACGCTTGTTGTGGAGTTTGCAAAAGGCCAAGATGACGTCGTAGCTTTAAAGGACCCGCCAGTTTCAGACGGGTGAGTTGGTTGTGAGAGCAGATTAATGTTACACCCTGTTGTTTTATTGTTCCCCCTTTTTTTTTTTTTGTTTTGCACAGTCATGTGAAAGAAGAGCGGAAGTTAAAGGAGAGCAAACAACCAAATATCCCGCTTATAGAGACCGGTGTTGCACCTGAGCACGGGTAAGAATCAGCTTCTTTTATTAGTTTATTCATTTGTACATTTTGAGAGGTGAAAAGCATCAAATGTATCTATTTAGTTGTTTTTACCTGCAGCAGGTGAGTCATAAACCACCCAAACTACTACACATTTTGAACAGTTCAGTGTGTGACACGCCCTTCAGCTGTAGAAGCATTTGAGAGTTTGCTGTAAAGAAAGTGGAGGTCGGCGGCTGAACGAGGATCTGTCAGCTGCTCCTGCTGTTTAATGAGACCTGCAGTATTGGAGACCTCTGGCCAAAGTGCTGTGCATAACATGGTTATGTGGGGAATGCTCAAAAGACAATAAAAACAAACAGCAAATGGACAATTTTTGGAATACACAACTAACTAAATAAAAAGCAATAAAATATTAAAAAAGTTAGCTCATACCGAGTTAAAGGTCTGTGTCAGGGGAATCTAGTAAACAGGTTATGGATGTTTATCACTAATGTTAAATTAATGTTGGACCATGCGTGTGAAGTGTGTGTGAGGTCAGAGAGTCATGTATCTGCTCAGACAGGAGCCTGCAGGTGCACGGAGGAGCACCTGATAACTTCTAATCTTCTCGTCTGTAGGCTGGAAAGCCGAGGTCGTCTTGACCTCGCCTCAGTCTGATAAGCGTGTATTATAAAACACTTCCTGCCTCACTGTCCGGTGCAGATATTCATGACCGGGAACCAAGCATGTCACTTGCCTGTTGTGAGTAGAGACCTGTTAAAATCCTTCTTGTGTCTTCAGAGTTGCTTATTTTAGTAAATCCAGAAGATGAAAGGATATTTATCTAACACTCTGTTCCCAAAGTATTCACACAGGCAGGCTGCCCAGTTTGGTTGAAACTGGTTCTGGGCGTGATCAGAGGGTTTGACTCAATAACTCACACAGTTAGAGGAGACGTGCTCTCAGTTATTATGCTGATTAATGTACAGTATTTGTTGTTTGATTCCTGATGATGAATGCCCAAAAAAATTAAAGTATAACCTTTTTTTTTATGTTTTGCTTTTTATTCCCTTGTTTTGTTTAATTTAGTGTTACCTGAACATAACTGGGGCATTTTGTCAGGAATAACTTGTTCCAAATGTTTCCTTTAGAATTAAAATGTGTTTTCAGGACTATTTGCCGTCTGTGAGCAGCAGAGCTCTCCTCAGTGTCAGGACATTTGTTGGTCATTAAATCCTACGGGTGGATTCTCTCATAGACCCGTCGCGATCAACAATAAATCAATGAATCTCATGATAAATGAAAATTATCAACCTCGTTTTCATTTATCGGCTTCATCGTTTCTTCGTGTCTCTCTTTCTACTGAAGACACTGGACGACAAAAAGCTCAACTCCGGTGCTCTTCACTGACGCCTCCCTTTCTCTTAAAAATCCGTTTTAACGATCCAGAATTGTGTTTTTGGATCGTTAAAAGCAGCTGAGCTGAGAAGCTAAGCTAACAGGCCGACCTCTGGGGGAAAAAAACTCCGTCTTGTCGAAGCTCCAAAATTCACGGTTGAAACCTGTGTCTTCGTCTAAAAAGTTTTTTTTTCTGCAAAAAGAAACTGAGAACTTGTTTACTGCTTTTTTTTTAAATTAAAAGCTTGGAGTGAAAAATGCTACGCTAAAGAGCTCAAACCACAACGAGCGTCTGCCTTTTTGAGAACCGAACAAAATGCACGAGAGACAGCCCACGTCACGTCAAGGGGCCTCCCTCCCATTTTTCTTAGAGACACGCTGCTCGCTCCCTCACTAT
Source organism: Nematolebias whitei (assembly GCF_014905685.2). Lineage (NCBI taxonomy): Eukaryota > Metazoa > Chordata > Actinopteri > Cyprinodontiformes > Rivulidae > Nematolebias > Nematolebias whitei. The sequence goes on from NC_056517.1 coordinate 34,064,114, forward strand.
CCATCCTTCGGTTCGGTCTTATACTGCCATCCGTTGGCCAAAAAAAAAGATACTACACACAAAAGTAACCAACATTTCTTCTTAAATTTGACAATAATTACTAATTATTGTCAAATTTCAAACTATATTATAATTCATCGCAATATTTTCTGAGACAATTTATCGTGACAGACCAACTCTCTCGCTAAAGCTTTTCATAGCAGCATAACGGCTCAGTGGTTAGCACTGCTGCCTCACAGCAAGAAGGTCCTGGGTTCAATCCCCAGTTGGACCTGGGGTCTTTCTGTGTGGAGTTTGCATGCGTGGGTTTTCTCCCGGCACTCCGGTTTCCTCCCACAGACCAAAAGCATGATGTTGGTCTGCCTTCAGGCCCAGGCCTCCCTTACAAAAGAGATCTGTGATCTCAGTGGGATTTGCCTGGTTAAATAAAGGTTCATCAAAATAATAATAAATACAATTTCCTGTTTCGTTAAAGATACAGTGGAACCTGTCGTGTGCTTTTGTTCACTCGAGGTTAAATTTGAACGATTTTAGAAGCTGGTAAAAACCGGACGGATCATCTCATTGTGAGCTGAAACGTAAAACCCCACAGCTAAAGAGAGTCGACTTTGTTTTCCTCCGTTTGAGAAAAGTGGACTAGTTATTGTCAGAGTCAGAGTTTCTTTATTGTCATTCGCACCTCATGTGGTACATGTGGTGGAGCGAAATTTTGTACACGGGGTCCCAGTTACATCCAACAACAAAATGTATAAGAAAAACAGTAATAACATCTAAGATATGAACTAAGAAAAACATCAACTAAATATACACTAAGCACTCATAACATAAAACATATTTTCATACAACATATCATATCATACAACATATTGTGTTTTTGGTTTAAACTTTTTTTTTTTTTCTAATTTCTTTAGGTTGAAGTTTCAATCAAATCCCACGTTGAAATATTTGTACCCTTCGCCATCGAACAGCATCCTGACCAACATAACGCACGCCCTCCTGAGCGTGCCCAAGTTTTATGTTCAAGTGAGTAAAACCTGCTGTTTGTATCACCTCCATGTGCAGATGTTGACATGATGTTTTTATAATTATTATCCCTCTTTATTACCTGTTTGTAAAGTGAGAATTTATAAATGCTTCATTAGTTTCTGAACATTCAAGCTCCTAAAGATCAGACACGAACATTTGTCTTTTTAATCTTAACATGGGGAACAAGTTTTACCAAAACAACCACATTTCCCCTGGAGCCAAGCTGCACGGGGTTTTCCACCGGAGCTGCTTCCTTCAGCACCTTGGTGGCGCTGGTGTTTCACACCGAAGCTGCAATCCCACCTCGATCCTTGTATTTGTATGCAGTAGTCAGACGTGTGTCACGCGTGGACATTTAGGCTGCAGCCGTATGTTTATACACGCCTCACACACGGCTGCCTGTGCATGTGCTCCACATTAAACAGGTGCTTCATCTGATGAACAAGATGAACTTACCGTGTCCGTTCGGTCCCGTCACGGCCAGACCGCCCCAGGTAAGATGAGATTTTTGTCCACGGCAAAAAGGTGAGGCATCGTTTGCGTTGAAAGAAAACGAAAACGACCAGAAAAACGTAACGTAAAGGTTACCGTCACTGCAGGATGTTTGGACTCGTGATCTTGGAAAAGATTTTAAATACAAAATCACAAAAAAACGTCTTTGCTCCAGATTCTGCAGCCATTTTTTTATTTTTTTTTATTAAGGTTTTGCAGAAAGTTATGAACAAAAAATATCTAACCTGTTCTTTAGAACAAATCTGTTTAATTCTGACTGGATAGAACTAACAGCTAAAACTCTTTAGTCACTCAAACTGTAAATAAAGTATCTTATAGATGAAGTGGGCCCGCCTGATCTGGTTTACTAAACTAAACCGTATTTTGGGAACAGAATAAAATTATCTGATTTCCTTATTGGTATTTCATAATTTACTGTATTATCGGTGGAATAAATTATAGAGCCTGACCGATATGGAAATTTTGAGAGGGGCAAGTTATTGCCGATAACCAATATAATGGCTGAAAAGTTTTGAGCTTTGTCCACCCCAAGAATCCAAGTAAACGGATACTTTTAACTATGTTAAGACTTTAACAAGATCTATTTGTGAAAAAGAAACCCAGTTTTAATTCCAGTTTCTTTATCAAGTTTTCAACATGAGGCTTAAAAGAGAGATGTGCATCAACCAAAATTCCCAAATATTTGCAAGATTCGACAAACTCAATAGGAACACCATTCGTAAATCAGAGTCAGAGTCAGAGTTTCTTTATTGTCATTCGCACCTCATGTGGTACATGTGGTGGAGCGAAATTATGTACCACATGAGGTGCGAATGACAATAAAGAAACTCTGACTCTGACTCTGACTCTGACTCTGATTTACGAATGGTGTTCCTATTGAGTTTGTCGAATCTTGCAAATATTTGGGAATTTTGGTTGATGCGCATCTCTCTTTTAAGCCTCATGTTGAAAACTTGATAGATAAATAAGATAGAAGGAAGGACTGCTGGTACCGACTTCCTGTTTGAAAACATCCCTTTGGTTTTTTCAGCATTTAGCACAAGTTTGAGACGGAACAAATCAGACTGGATGCTGTTGAATGTAGACTGTAAAAGCTGGAAAACCTTAGCAACAGTTTTAGCTCGACAATAAACAACTGTATCATCAGCATACAAAGGTAAGGATGCATCAGGGGTGATCTGACCTACTGTACATCACTAATGTAGCTTGTAAGAGGGTGGGTCCTAAGACTGAGCCTTGTGGTACACCATTGTAGACAGTTAAGTACCTGTTTTAACACTTGAAGTCTTGAAACAGTCTCCTAACATGTCTTCACATTTTTTATCCTCCGCTATTCACCATAAAGTTATCAAGTGTTACAAAAGTATAAATTTAAACAAAGAAACTCCCCTGTTCATTGTTTAAACCGCCAGTCACATATAGTGAAGGTCTAATATTGACCACAGCAGCATTGTTTTTTTCTTTACAGAGAAGTAAATATTTCAGACAAACAACACATTTCATCGAAAACGACAAAGATAATGTTACTAACACTGATATATTTTACCTCTACGTTAGATTTATTGTTCTGGATAAAGTTTTACAAGGCTAGGCTGTCTAAACGTTAGCTTGCTAACTTGAGAGGCATGTAGCTAATGACAAGCGGGTTAGAGGATTGAAGAGAATTTATTATTGTTCATTTGTTTTACAGATCAGTTCAAATAAACTTACGATGCTCTGTTCAGAATACACTACACAGTTTTGCTCGCTACTTCAGCTGTACTGAAAGTGAAAGTTAAGGTCCATGACTTGAAAGTAGTCCACATGTGCCCTCTGCTGGATAAATTGTACAATTACAGCTTACGGCAGTAAGGACACGGCTTGTTTCCAGTGTTTATATCTGCACATAATGGGACAATTTTCACGGATACCGATATGTTACCAAACGCCTATATCATCCTAAAATATCGGTCATACTGATATATCGGTCGGGCTCTAATAATTTATAGTTGGGTTTGAATCTAGATCTGTTTTGAACAGAAAAAGATTTATAATTTGGACTTTTTTTTTGTTTGAGCAGTTCTCTGAGGTGACTTCTATTGTGAATTGGTGCTGTATAAATAAACTTAATTAAATGAAACCGAATGAACGTTTGTGTATGAAAAATACAGGATTAGAAAGAAGCTGCAGTCCCGCCTACTTTCCCACATGACTTTTCTTTTAAGCATGAAATAACAAATTACTGTTCAACGTGTTACAAAACTGAAGACTTGAACATTTAGCAGCAGGGTAAAATCTGTATGAATCAAGATTCGTCAACACTTATAGTCAAGAGTCGTGTTAACATGGAAGAGGCGGGACTTAAGACAACCAACAGGGACGATCGGTCCTATTCCGGCTTCAACGTCCGGGTTCCATTTGGACGTCTAGATGTATAAAGTTTTTGCGGTACAGTTCAGTATGAGGATGTCGGGTGAGGCAGAAAATATGTTTGTTTGCATACAAGTATTTCAGTCACTGATGTTTCCTGCAGTTTATTCCCCTGCCTCCTGCTCCCGCCATACCCATGCCCCCTCCCTTCCCTCCCGACTACCCCCCGTTACCGGAGGAGGAGATGGAGCTGTCCAGCGGTGAAGAGTCGGAATACGAGAGCGGCGATGACGAGGACAAAGAGAGGTGAGGGAGCAGAAAATCCAGCTTCCTCAATCAAACAAATCTCCGTTATTTTCCCGTAATTAGGTTGATTCTTTGTTGACGGGCGGGTTTTCGACGGGGTGCTCGTTTGTGTCCAGGTTAAGTCGCCGTTTCCTTCACTCCCCCGTGCTTGCTTCATTTCAGGATTGCTCGTCTGATGGGCCTGGTCAACCAAGCATGCAAGAGACCACTGAGACCAAAAGCAGCTTCAAAAAGAAAGAAGCCCAAGATCAAAGATCTTCTTTACGCTCCCAAACCAGACTCTCAGAGGTAGACCGAACGCACTCGTGCACGTTAGACACCATTTGTCTGGTTACTGCATTCTGAGGCGCGTCAAACCAAATCGTTACACAATACGTTTTTGGTATAAAGACGGCCACACTCAGATGAACAGACACTTCTGTTTCTAATCTATAAATACATACAGAGCGGGGAATAGAAGGAAGGACTGTTGGTACAGACTTCCTGTTTGAAAACAACATCCCTTTGGTTTTTTCAGCATTTAGCACCAGTTTGAGATGGAACAAATCTGACTGGATGATGTTGAATGCAGACTGTAAAAGCTGAAAAACCTTAGCAACTGTTTTAGCTCAACAATAAACAACTGTATCATCAGCATACAAATGTAAGGATGCATCAGGGGTGATGTGACCTACTGTACATCACTAATGTAGATTGTAAAGAGTGTGGGTCCTAAGACTGAGCCTTGTGGTACACCATTGTTGACAGTTAAATAACTGGAGGAAGTACCATTGTGTTGAACACACTGCCTCCGATCAGAGAGGTAATTAGAAAACCAACTGATAGTGTGATCTGAGAAACCAATGTCAGAGAGCTTATGACATAAGATGTCATGGTCCAGATGCCAAAAGCTTTAGACGGGTCTAATCTGCACGTTTGATTAAGAAACGTGTGGGCTCTGCTGTTTATCCTTCAGTGCTCCCGTCCTGCAGCCGTCCGATGTGTTCGAGCAGCCGAACGCCGCCGGGCCCAAGAAAATTGAATTCCACATCTCGGTTCAGGACGTGGCAGCTGCTGTGGAAGGGAGTGGATCTGCACAGCCTCACGATGAAGACAAAAGTAAGGCTCAGCTTTTCTACTTTGTCCAGCTTGTTCCGTTCAGCTCACAAAATCTGAGGGGGACAAAAGTTCAGTTTATAATGAGAAAATACAAAGAAATCAAATAAGTCGTTGAATATCAAGATAATTTTACACTTTAAATACATTTTCAGTGTAACGTGAAGGACCCCAGGGCTTCATAACCTCCACGACCACTTTATTTAAAGTTATGGATATGATTTATTGTTCTTGTCCATCATTTTCTTGTTGGTTTAGTTAATTATTGTAATAAAATCTTAAAAGTCAAATTTAGTTTCCTTACAATTTGGGTAAATGTTCATTTATTAAGGTAAAGAGCTCCCTGCAGGTAACTTCCACTTCAGGGACTGAGTTCTGTTTAATAAGTTATTCATCTGGTTATTAGTCTGTAAACGAACCTAATAAGTATAGAAAAGCATCAAAACATAAATATCGTTGGTAATTTTGTCATCTTTCACTCAGTGTTTCTGAAACTTAACATATTTTCATCTTTTTTTTTTTGGTCATCCCTAAAAAGTATTTATATGCTGAAATTATCTCAACTCCACTGTTTTTATTGACGACTTTAAAACGTTGGATTTGTGTATAAATCTCTAATAGACGAGCTCGATGCTAACCACGTTAGCTTTGCTATGGAGTTTTCAGTTGCTGTTTGTTTGTCAGCAGCCTGAGATTATGTTATTGTGCACGCTTTATTAGGTTTAAAGTTGTCAAATGAGCCACAATCCTCTGCAGTTTGTAAATTTGTATTTCTCTCTCTGTGTTCATGAGATATTTTGCTAATGGATAGGCCGGTCACGATAACAAATTTTGCCGGGCGATTAATTGTTTCAGAAATTATTACGATAAATGATAATATTGTTTGAAATTTGACAATAATTAGTAATGTCAAATTTAAGAAGAAATGTTGGTTCAATTTGTGTGTAGTGCCTTTTTTGACCACCGGATGGCAGTATAAGACTGAACCAAAGGATGGATAGTGAGGGAATGAGCAGCATGTCTCTTTAAGAAAAATGGGAGGGAGGCCCCTTGACGTGACATGGGCTGTGTCATTCCTGTTTTACAGTTCTCAAAATGGCGGACGCTCGGTGTGGTTTGAGCTCTTTAGCATTAGGGATGCACTGATCCACTTTTTTCACTTCCGATCCAATACCGATATCTGCGTTTTGATGCCGATCTGATACAGAAAAACTTTGCTGAATTAACAAAAAATGGCTAAATCGTGTCATCAGATGACACGATTTAGCCATTTTTGTTGTCTACCTGGATGTTTGCTCTTACAAACCCAGTGCTGAATTCACTTAAAACATTTGGTTTTTTTTAAACGCAGACATGAATGTACTGAATTACTCATTTATTGAAAACTCTGCACCAGAGCAGCTCACTTAAACACACCAAGAGCTTCACAAGCTCGGTCAAACGTGTAAAAAGAACACAACTTTAATTTGTTCAGTCAGTTTGCTAGCACGTGACGTCACTCGGAGCACAAAGTATAGAGTTAGAGTGACTAGATCTGCCCAGTCTTGGATCAGTCACATTGTCACCGACACCCGATCCAGAAGGTTTTTTTTTTTTTTTATGTCCGTACCGATATCGGTATCGGATTGTTGCATCTCTATTTAGCATAGCATTTTTCACACAAAAGCTTTTAATAAAAAAAAATCAGTCCACAAGTTCTCAGCTTCTTTTTGCAGAGAAAAATAACTTTTTACACGAAGGCACGGGTTGGAGCTTCGACAAGACGGAGGTTTTTTTCCCCGAGGTCAGCCTGTTAGCTTAGCTTGTAGCTTAGCTGCTTTTAATGATCTAAAAATGTGATTTTATTTAGTTAAAATAGATTTTAAAGAAAAAATAGAAAGGGAGGCGTCAGTGAAGAGCACCGGAGTTGAGCTTTTTGTCATCCAGTGTCTTCAATAGAAAGAGAGACACGAAGAAACGATAAAGCCGATAAATGAAAACGATGTTGATCGTTTTCATTTATCATGCGATTAATTGATTTATTGTTTATCGCGACAGGCCTACGAACAAACAGTAACATATTTCATGATCGGAGCTTCGACTGTAGCTGGCTGGGCGTTCTAGAAGGAAGCTGGTGAAGTTGTGTGCAGCGGTTCTGATGTGTAAAAACGGTCGTTGTAGGATCAGCTAAAGTCGAGCTTCGTTTATCAGCTGAAGTATGAAAAGGAAGAGATGACTGAAAGTGACAGCAGAGACGATTTGTAACGCTGAGTGTGAACGGCAGCGGTGCATGAATGCGTGCGCACGTGCTGCAGATGGGGAAGAGCAGCCAGCCTGTACGAATCCCGACGAAAAGAAAAAGCTTGTCGTGCACGTCAAGAGGTGGTGTGGGTGTTGTCGTGCACGTAAAGAGGTGGTGTGGGTGCACTGAGCCGAGGAGCGTTCGGGAGCTTTTCTGATCCCGACCTGCAGGTCCTTATCTGTCCCCGGCGCTGCTTTTCATTTGAATCGCTCGTTTATCAGAGCCCACGCCGTCGCCTCCCCTCACAGTTTATCTTTCCCCGGCCTCCAGGAAATCCTCTGCGCTTGGCTTCGAGATCTGTGTTTCTCAGAGTTGGGAGGTGGAGGGCGGGGGGGAGATAAGGCAAACGGGGAAGCCCACAGCTGGATGAGAAACTCTGAGCGAGCCCACAGTTCAAACCTTTCTTCTGGAAGTTTCTGCTTGGACGTGCCGCTGTGTTTGGTTCTGGCTTTAAAGAGCAGCCGGGGCGAGAACCCGGCTCTTGTCTCAGTGTGATAATAAACAGGAAGTACAGAAAAAATCCACGGCTCTTTATGCACAAAAAACCACCCCCTCCCCCAGAGAACTTTGAATAAAGTAGATGCCATTTCCTGCATTCTGGTGTCTTTTACAGAGGTTTATTACAGTAGATGAACATGAAGCAAAAGACGTAAACTATTATTATTAAAATCTTTATGACTGCAAAGCGTTCGGTGCAGCTCTGCAGGTAAGGGGCGTTCACTTCAGGACAAACTGAGGTCGCCGATTGGTCAGTTGCTGACGCGCCATCTGGGTTGATTGACAGGTGGGTTGAGGATCCGGCTACTTCTAAATTAAAATAAATAAAAATCATAGATTTCAGTGGCCCGTTTAAGACTGCCACCGTTTATTCAATATTTATGTGAATCTAAGGTGGGGACAGTTTATATTGAAGCACAGACAGAGCAACTCGGCCTCAGTCTGTCCACACCTGCGTCCTCGGACCAGTTCTGATGAAGCAGCTGCAGCTCCTCAGTTAAACCATCATGGCGGCCATCTTGACTCAGGTTGACCTCCAGAGTTAATCAGTTGTAGGACGTTTGTAACACCTCCTGCCTGCGGCCTGATTTAAAACTTTTCACTCATTTCCTTGAAATCCAAGCGGTAATCGTCCGTTCGCGTGTTTTAACGATGCGCTTTATGTTTTTTCAAGCGGCCGAGCGTGTGGCGGCCCCCAGCAGTGGTCAGGAGGCGACGGTGGCCGAAGGCTTCGGGAAGCTTTACCCCAGCTCCCAGACGTCCCAGCAGCAGGAGGCGCAGAACGACGACGAGCAGGACGTCGTGTCGGACGTCGTCTCCAGGAAGGAGCTGGAGAAAGGGAGGCTGTCCAAAGATGGTAAATATGAGCTAAAAATGGTCGGGAACAACAGCCGACACACAGCTGAAGGGTTGCTTATCAGCTGATGCTGCAATTAGTTCTCAGACGTTTTCTACAACAATGATCTAGAATGTTTCAGGAATCTGTTTCAGGTTGAGAACTTACAACGACAATAATCCTCCCTTCATGCTGCTGCTTTCTTCTTGCTGTCACAAAACAGCCGAAACGTTCTCTCACGCGTTCTGCAGTGATGCGAGGCGAGTCGGCGGGTGCAGCCGTTAGGCTGCGAGTCGATGGCTAAACAAAAAACTGTGCCGACTGTAGAAAATGAAATTTAAAATTAGACACTGATGAACCTCCTGCTAACATGAGCTGCACCTGGAGGAGGCGAGCGTCGTTCTTCTGTTAGGATCGTGAGTTTGGTCGTTCTCTGAGCCAGATGTTGACGTCATCACAGCTTCTGTCTCTGAACTGCTTTCAGCCTTTTGGTTGTCTAATGATCAGCTGAAATTAAACCCATGAGGTGAGAACCGGCACACGTCAACGTGGCAGAAGTTAAGATTAATGCCATCGGCTGTTCTGAGAACGCTGAGTCAGCATTTTTATTTACAATCGCACTATTTCTGTGTACTTTGAGCTGTTTTAATCGTTCATGTCTCAAAACGTTCAGCTCGTTTGGGAGATGGGAGCTCTGGCTGTTGGTTTGTGCAATTTTATGCTTTTCAAAACATTTTCCCCATAAAAACGCGCTGAGATCAGTTTAATTTCTTTCAAAATGTCTGCTCCGTTTTTGTTGTCTTATCTTAATTCTACTTTTACCTTTAGCTGCTTTTAGCTTTTACTTACCAAATCTGGTGCGTTTAGCGTTTTGCTACTGCTTTTGTTATTTTAGCTTTTAGACAACTTTTTGCTACTTTTAGCTTCTAGCTACTCTTGATACTTTTACCTATCCATGTTTAAGATTTAGCTACACTTTTGATACATAAGCTTCTAGCCTGGCTTTTGCTACTTTTAGCTACTGTTTTAGTACTTTGGGCATTTAGATAGAAGCTTTAAGCAGCAAAATGCTATCTACTGTTTTGGTACTTTTGGCTAGCCTTTTGCTACTTTTAGATAGCTTAAGTGATAATTTAGCTTTTAGCTACAGTTTTGCTATATTAGCATTTAGCTAGCCTATTTTTATTTTTATTTACCATTTTGTTACTTTTATTCAACTTTTGCTATGTTTAGCTCTTAGCACTTTTAACTAACTTTTTAAAAAAAACTTTTAGCATCTAAATTGACTATTGATACTTTGACCTAGCTTTTTGATAATTTAGCTTTTAGCTGCTGTTCTGCTACATTAGTTTTTAGCCATTTTTTGGCAACTTTTTTCTTTTTGCTAGACTTTTGATACTTTTGGCTAGCTTATTGATAATTTAGCTTTTATCTATAGTTTTGCTCTGTTAGCGTTTAGCTAGCCTATTTTGTTTTTAGCTACCATTTTATTACGTTTAATTAGCGTTTGCTTTTTTGAGCTCTTAGAAAGTACTTTTAACCAACTGTTTTTTTACTTTTAGCATCTCGACTATACTTTGACCTAGCTTTTTTTATAATTTAGCTTTTAGCTACATTAGTTTCGCTACATTATCTTTTAGCCAGTTTTTGGCAACTTTTTTTTAGCTATACTTTTGATACTTTCACTTATCTTTTTTACTACTTTTAAGCCTTAGCCACCTTTCTGGTTTGTGATATTTTGCTAACAGATTACATTATTGCCCGACAGTTGAGCGCTGACGAGTCGCCTGTCGGTGTGTCTCTGAGCCCGGCTCCTCCTGTGTTAAGCGTCAGAGTTGAACGAAGCTGCTCTGCGATCCTTCAGACTCTTTTTATTTTTTATTTTTTATTTTTTAATTCACCTCACGTTCGTTCCTGTTTCTTTCCTAAAACAGAGATAAAGAGGATGTCGGTGTTTAAGAACTACGAAGCTGGCGAGCCGACCTGCAGGCTGTATGTGAAGAACATCGCCAAGCAAGTGGAAGAGAAGGTCGGCCCCGTTTAGCTGATTGTTGTTACTTCTTCCTGAATGAATAAATGAAAATAAACTCTTTGTCGTTTTTATGACTTTAGGACCTGAGGTACATCTACGAGAGATACATCAACCCTTCATCGGAAGCAGAGAGGAACATGTAAGTTAAAAAAAATCTGTTTGAATGTTGAACTTGTTGTGTGCCACTGCACCCCGTTTGAGCTATTTCCGATTCCAGCAATTATTCAGCTCCTCCTGAGAGTTTTTTGTGATTCGTGCTGACTCTGCCTTGTGTTTTTAATAAGGATCTAAACAGATACTCAGATCATGAGGGACGTTTTGATGTTTGTGCATCAGCAGTACTTCAAACAGATATTCTACCTGACTCATCAACTGAATACAAAAAAACAAACAAGAGGAACTCTCTGCCAGAGGCTCGATCTGGGCTTTACTGACCTGTGTTTATTGTTGATGGGCTACCGATGCTAAATATACAAAATACTATATGCTATAATATATAACATATAGTATAATTAGTAATTATTGTCAAATTTAAAAAGAAATGTTGGTTATTTTGTGTGTAGTACCTTTCTTCGACCACCAGATGGCAGTATGACTGTTTGAACCCAAGGATGGATAGTGAGGGAGCGAGCAGGGTGTCTATGAAAAATGGGAGGGAGGCCCCTTGACGTGACATGGGCTGTCTCTCTTCGGCGGATGCTCAGTGTGGTTTGAGCTCTTCAGCATTTTTCACACAAAAGCTTTTAATAAAACAATCAGTAAACAAGTTCGCACGGGTTTCAACCGGAGTCTAACACAAGTAAACGGAGAGAGGAGAGCAATGTGCAAAAATAAAAACGCTGCCTGTAAATCAGCTTATCATATCGAAGACACGGTCGGCTAACAAGACGGCTAAAGTTAGCCGACCGTGTCTTTAGCGATGCTTCACACACGCTTACTAACGTTGTGAGGCGGCGCACCTGAAGAGGATCATTATTTAATATATGGACGGTAAGCAGTTTATTTTTTAGACATTTAGTAGAGTTACAGCTGTTTGTTAGTAAATGTGCCTGTGTGACAATTTGGACAAAGCTTTGACTCAGAAATAGATTTTTATTACTTTATGGAAAGAAAAAATATTAATTAATTCAATCTTTATACAGTTTAGTCTCATTGAGCCACGGGACTCATTTACGAGAGAAACCTGATTAACAAATAATGATGACAACAGTAGACAATAATTAAAGAAAGCATATGAATCGAAAAAATTAATGGAAGAAAATTATATTAAAATACTAAACAAAACCAGCTACATTATAAAGCGATGTAAAATACTAAAAACGGGAACGTGTCTGCATAGGTTTGTGCCATGAACTTAGCAGATGCTTGAATATCGATATATATCGTATATCGCGATTTATCTAAAAATATCGAGATCTTCATTTTGGTCCATATCGTGCAGCCCTAGTTGCAGGCTTGTTAGGATTTACCCAGACATCTGCACATCTCGTACTGAATAAAGCTACACTTTGAGGCTCCTCCTTGTTTCTCTTTGGCTCGGTGAAATCAATAGGTTGTCCGTCAGTGACTGTTTTATCTGCTTCCAGGAGCAGAAAACCGTTCCCCTCCTCCTGCACCGAACACAGCAGAACGTCGTGGAGCCGGTCCGGCCACAAACCCGCAGCGATAATGACGTGTCCCTGCTTTGCTTTGTTCCTCAGGTTTGACATTGTGTTAATGAAGGAGGGGCGGATGAAAGGCCAGGCCTTCATAGGACTCCCGAGTGAGCAGAGCGCAGAAAAAGCCCTGCGGGAAACCAACGGCTTCGTTCTCCACGACAAACCCCTCGTGGTCGTATCCTTTCATCCCCTCTCGCAGGGTGATGCAGAACGAGGGCTTTTAAAAGGAGTGCAACGGCAGGCTTTGTGTTTTAGTCGAGGGTTTAATTAATTTTGGGCGTGAAGGTACGCCGACACAAAGAGTTCTGTTTGGCGTCAAAAAGTATTGTCCTTTTGTTCCACAGCAGCTGAAACGAGTGACCGAGAGGCTTTTATTGAGTCTTACACGCGAGTACATGGAGGTGGCTCGGACGTGTAACGGGTGATATGTTTGGGTTTCATACCGACCCTCCCCCTCTTAGATGAGTTCCTGGCTTTGGTCCTCAGCGCCTTCAAGAGGACAGGGAATGATCTCTGACAGCTCCGAACCACCAGCTGCTCTTCCTTCCTGTGTGTGCAGAGAATTATGCTTCAACTTTTGAACCCTTGTGGAGAAGAACTCTTGGTTCTGACCGAGTTTTAACGCTCGTTCAGTCATGTGTTTGCTCAAAGACAAATTACAGCAATGTATTCTTCAAGTATTTATTCTTAATTTAAGCAATATTGCTCCAAAAAAATACTCAAAGTGTAAAGTTCCACGAGGAAAGAAGAGGAAAAAGTGAAACGTGGTGCATGCGTGTGAATTCACCTCCTTTTCGTTAAAGCTCAAACCAGAAGCCACACGATGATGCTCCTCACAGGTGGATCTTATTTAAGTGTCATTCAGTGTAGACGCACCTATTCCTGAAAGAATCAACACCAGTCCAATGCATTTAAGGGGTACCACTTAGCATGAGACATCATGAAGACCAAGGTACTTTCCACACAGCTCAAAGACTTAGTTGTGGAGAAGACGGATCAAGGTTGTAGTATAAGAATATTTCCCAGAACCTTGTACATCCCATGAAGCGTCATTAAATCTGTTCTTAGGCAACAGAAAAGTGATGTCACCACAGCAAACCTTCCAAGAGAGGGTTGTCCACCATGACTCATGGAGCAGGTCAGGAGGCTGGACCCTGGTGGAGCTGAGCAGCTCTTCTGCAGAGAACAGAGGACCTGTTCATAGGACCACTAGAGGCTTCATGGAAGAGCAGCAGGAAGAAGTCGTTGCATAAAGAAAAACCAGCTGGACTGTTTGAAATTTCTTCCCTGAACATGGAAGAAGATGTTCTTGTCATCATCAGTTTTAATCCATCCAGACCATGTCTGAGGCACATCTACCACCTCTCATCCTGCTGAGAAACCCAGTCCCACAGTGAAACATGGTGGTGGCACCATCATGCTGTGGGGATGTTTTCCATCAGCAGGGACTAAAAAAACCAGTCGGAGATAAAGGAGAGATGGACGAAGCAAAAGACGAGGACATTTCTGAGAGGAACTTGTTTGAGACGGAGGTCCACCAGTGAGTTTAAACAAAGCTGGAGAACCCTCCACTGGTTTACGGAGAACTAGGCAAATGGTTCTACTTAAATCTTGCATCAGTTCAGTCCTGAAAGCTTCTGCACCTGGGGCTCTAATACATATTGAGGTTTGGGAGGTGAATCCATATTCAAACTTAAAAGAAATCTTTGATTATTTTGTTAAACTGCCTGAAAGGTGAAGGGTTATTAACAGACAACATGCGGTGACGGTCTTATTCAACCCGTTATGGGGTAAAGACTTAATTCAACGGTGCGTTTGTCAGAACTAGGCATGTCACGATAACATTCTGCTGGGCGATTAATTGTCTCAGAAATTATTGCGATAAACGATAATATTGTTTGAAATTTGATGATAATTAGTAATTGTCAAATTTTTTTAAAATGTTGGTTAATTTGTTTTGTGTGTAGTACCTTTTCAACCACCGGATGGCAGTATAAGACTGTTTGAACCGATGGATGAATAGTGAGGGAGCGAGCAGCATGTCTCGTTAAGAAAAAGGGGAGGGAGGTCCCTTGACGTGACACGGGCTGTCTCGTTCCTTTTTTCCGGTTTTCAAAATGGTGGATGCTCTGTGTGGTTTGAGCTCTTGAGCATAGCATTTTTCAGACAAAGCTTTTAATAAAAAAACCAGTGAACAAGTTCGCAGCTTCTTTTTGCAGAGAAAAACAACTTTTTACACGAAGGCGCAGGTTTCAACTGTGAATTTTGGAGCTTCGACAAGACGGAGGCTTTTTTTTTCCCCGTGGTCGACCTGTTAGCTTAGCTCCTTTTAACGTTCCAAAAACGCGATTTTGGAACGTTAAAATGGATTTTAAAGAAAAAAGCGATCCAGTGTCCAGTAGAGAGAGCGACACGAAAACGATAAAGCCGATAAATGAAAATTATCGGCCTAATTTTAATTTATCATGCAATTAATTGATTTATCGTGACAGGCCTAGTCAAAACCTGCCACAATGCTAGAATGGCAACCTAAAGAAAACAAGACTCGAGTTCTCGAAGGCAATTTTAGACAAAGGTTTGTGGCATGATGAGAGCACTGCTGCAACTTTTTCCTCAATTTCCACTTTTATGAGGCAGAGGTTTCACGAAGCAAAGGGGACCCAACGTTCTTTGTACAAGGTTGGATGTAAATGTGGAGTTCCCATGCAGGGGGAACAAAGCAAGCTGTTCAGAGTGGTTGAGCTGACGAAGCACATTTAGGACGTATGTTGCTGTACAAACCTTAACGAGAAGTTCACAGCAATTCGCTCGATCCGCAAGACCGAAACAAGATACCACAGATCATAAGAAAGGTCCAAAGCAACGGTGAACATAACGGGTGAGAAAAAAAATTCCAAGGTCCTTTTACTCTTCTTAAAATCGGCCACTGGATTCTCATTACTGCAATTATTTTTTTATATTTTATCATTTTAAGATACCAAGCCTTGATATTGTGGCCCTCCAGAACCATATGTATCCTTATTCCGATATATCCTTTGGAGAAAAAAAACAATACTACTGAGGATAAAGGCAGTTTATTTATAGATACCGATGCACACATCGAGCTTTAAACTACTCAGCGTGTCCTGTAGTTTAACAGAAAAGACTCCGCATCGTGCTGCGTTTGTATAGTTTTTATTTTTATTCTGTTTTGGATTGCTCAGGCTGATTTCTTCCTTGTTTGACTGAATAGGTGGAGATCATCGGAGGCCGTCTTCTTCCATTCTTACAGCGTTGAATAAAATCTTTTAATAAAGTGTCTGTTGACGCGTCTTCATTTGATTCCTGCCTCCAGCACATGCCTCAGATTGCTGGCACGCCTCTGCCAACGCATCATAACTGATTATCTTTTGTCCCAAACTTAAAGGCTTGTCAGCAGAGTAAATACAGGGAGGTATACGAGCTCTAGATGGGCTCTGCAGCAGATGGTAGGCTGTCGAAACGGAGGGGGGGAAACCGTCCTGAAGAGACAGCGACCAAAACAAACAGACTGCAGTCTGGGAGAGGCTTACCTTTACAGTCCCTGGCTGCTGCCGCTACGTTTAATACAGAGGAAGTCTTTGGAAATAAAACTGGTGTCTTGTTTAGGTTGGAGTGATACTTGAGGCTATATCACAGATTATACTTTCTTACATTTTTATTCTAGCTAAACACATCTCATGAATTGCTGCTTATGTCTGATCCTTCAGTAAGTCGCGTTTAGACGCGCATCCCATCGGACGGTGAGCCGGCTACACCCGTCGTGGCCAAGTGAAACGAGACTTGTTTGTAGTGAATTTGGAACTTCCACTCCAAAAGCTCAACAAGATAAAGCTATGTGCACTAGAAGATCACGCCACGCAAGCAACTATGCTACTCCTACGAGAATCAGTCGGGTATTTCCATGACCTTATCACGGTCATGGTTGTAGCCCAGGCATGAAGCCATTGGGACCAGTTCTGCTTCAGCTCTTCAATGGCTAAACCAGGGCCTCAGGTCATGAATATGCTGCCATCATGCTCCTCCCAGGACTTCTTTACGATGCCACCATGATGGCAAACCACCACAACCGTGCTACAGAAGTTTGGTGCATGCTCAGAACTGTTGTGGACATATATCGTTATGTGTTGGAAGACATCGCCATAACCCTGCAAAGATATCCACGTTCTGGCCGATTTATAAAAAAAAAAAAAAATTGATACATTTTCATCATTACCACTAAAAAATATTAGCCTTGCAAATATCCAGTGCATTAGAACCTTACAACGTCAATGTTTTAACAACAGCTGAATAGAAGTCTTGTTCATGCACACCAGCGCTTGATGTTTTTCTTCGTTACAATAGGAGGAATCGGGGATTTGAAGATGCCGATGATTCATAGGAACAGTTTGTATTTTCTGTTGTTGATTCAGCTGGAACACAGAGCCACTTGTATCGTACAACATACAGTGACTAAAGTACAACACAGAAAAGACTCGAAGCTTTGAATATTTTAGTAGTCGTTCTCAACCTGCTGGAGGTTTTGTTGGCAATCGCACTGGGATGGGGACCCAGAACTCGTTGGAGGGGCAATGTATCTTTGCTGGACTGGAAAAACTTTGTGATCCCCCCAGGTATAGCTGTCATTTCTAACCGGAGCCTGTCCCTGTCCGACTCGTATTTGAACCAGGCCGGTCCATAATAATGTGCTTAATGCTCGGGCCAGGTCGGTGTTGGGCTTTTAATTGCATCAGCGGACGAGCACGACTGACTATCCAATTATATGACAACATTGCTTGCCATACTATCACCAGCTGCACGCAGCCATTTGACCGCGCGCTGACCGGCCTTGAAAAAGGTAAAAAGTTCAGTTAAGCTTCAGATGGACTACTGCCAGCGATCCATCAGCCCAAATGGACGTTCATGAGACGCTGCGCTCAGCGCACGTGCGACCGACGACCCAAACAGGTGAAATCACAAAATATCTGACATGTCAGAGCAGGGTCCGTGTCTGAATAATGCAGAATGCAGGCAGAAGCAGGGGTTTAATGTGCTCTGACCACCATGAAATGACAAACGCCCCCTCAGCTCTGATCTTCTGCCCCCTTTATTCAGCCACGCACGTCTGCCGACCAGCAGTTAAAGCTTAATTAAAAATGTTGGAGGTTTTGTCGGGTTCAGACCTGTAATTGCTGTTAATTTGTCGAATCGGGTGGGGTTCTGAAACGATGGCTACGTGTTGGGCCTGGATCGGATTTTTTGGACCCGAATGCAACTCTATCCCCAGGTTTGCCTGGAGAGGGTCACTGGGGAAAGGAACGCCTTAGTTTCTCATGTAGACCTGTTGTCTCCATGACTGGACTGCTGATAAGGGGAAGAACATGAACATGGATGAAGAGTCCCCCGAGATGGGGTTGGGACTCCACTCTGGAGGATTGCTTTAGTTAAAAGTGCAACTAAAAATTATTTTTGTTGAGGCTGCCATTGATAATCGGCCTGATGACCTTTAAATAGCAACAATCAAGGACACAGTTCTCTGCTACGAAAAGGTTTGTTCACCACTATTCAAAAAAGTGTGGAAATTTGTACTTTGCTTTTGTAGTTTCTAAAGTTTTTAAATGCATCTACTGGATGTCTCAGTCAAGAGAAGTTGAGCAAAAGAAAAGCTGCTTTGGCTTGAAAGTACCGGTAAGAAACGTAAATGTGCGGTTTTGCAAATCACCCATGGACCTTCTTGCAGGGAAATGGTGCACAGCAAAAATTCATCAAAGTTGGTTAAAGTAACCAGCTAAATTCAGCGATATCTGCTTTTTTACCTGCTGCTTAAGAAACAAAAATAGGACTTGTGTCCTTTCTTTCCAACACGTTTTTTTTTTTACATGTAGTTGCATTTACCAGGTTCCAAAAGACGTCTATTTTGATTAGAGGCTGAGAAAGGTCCGCATCGAACATACAAATCCAAAGTAAATTATACTTTTGTGTAACTTTTGTAGTTGATGAATTCTCCTCCCCAACTGCCTCTCTGTGGTAAGACCCGGCACACGACCGTATCAATCACATGTGCTCATCTGGTTCGACCCGCGACTCATACTTCAACGCCAGCACAAGGGAGGAGTTCCCATCTGTGCCCTACTTTGCCCGCCACCTCAACAATGACAAATGTGGCCCCCGCAGTGGAAATATTGAGAGTTAGCAGGACATTTATCAGGTAGCATTTGAGCAATACGAAAGATAACCTTTTGTAAGTGGACACAGATAAAGATGCATGCTCTGCCTTTGCACAGGCTTCATTTCAGTCCAATACTGCGAGTACCCAGGAGTAATATCACCACGATGTGTTTCGTATTTGGGCTTCAACCAGGTGTGCAGTCTCTTTGCTAGATTTACTTTAGCTGTTATGACTGGCTCAGTGCGTTCTATTTGAGACATTATTGCAGGCTGTAGATCTTCTCTGGATCTCTATTGACTTCATACTAAATGGGTTTTTTTGTTTTATAATTTAATTGGCATTTTTACCCATAATCTAGTTAAAACTGAAAATATAGGTTCAACTTAAGACAAAGACAACCTTAAGCTGTCTTCAGACAACCCCTAAGGACAATGTCTATGTCTGACCTATACTACAATGGCTACTTTTGTATTTTTTTTTAAGTTTTATTGTTTTTTTTTTTTACACTTGGCAACGGTTTATATTTTACTACCACTAAATTTGAATGCTTTTGTGAAATGACATAAGTCACTGTACCCATCAAACAGTTGATTCCTGAACCCCAACAGAGTTGGAGGCACCTGTTAGTCACAAGGACCAGTGGGGCAGTGCTTAATTTGAGCCGGGAACGCTTATTTTGACTGGGTGCGTTCCAGTAACTGTTTGCTCGGATCTGGTAACGCTCAGGCTTACTGTAATAAAGTTGTGAACAAATATGACTGCCTTGAATTAATTAAACTTATATTAGATATGTAAACTGAAAATAATTATATAAACACTAATTTTAAACACAACAGCCACAAGTTACGAGCATCTGCCTCTTCAAGTAGCATTTCCGTATCTACCCTTAAAAAAAATCCTGCCCTTAAAAGAGTAGTGGGGGTGAGTGCTAAGCTAACCAGGCAGTCATACGTGGGCAGGAGCCCACATGCAGCCGCCTGGAGGTTCACGTGGAGTTGGACAACAACGAGCAGGGGCAGAGTCGGGCTCGGCTCCTGGCTCGACTTAATTGATGGTTGGGGGGAGGAGGATGCTTGACAGAAACAGAGCGTTTACAAATGTAGGTAAACGTAGGCTGTTTAATTGCGTTTTGGCACGTTTTACAAATTAAGCCTTGTGGTGGGGTGTCTGATGATTAGCTCTTCATATGTGTTGATGGCTTGGACTTGTTCTTGTGGATTTTTGTGGATGCTTGGTTGATGTTTATTTCCTTGTGGCTTCAGCATGATTACCATTTATGGAAGTCCAAAGCCTCTGCAATGTTGCCTGCAGGTAGTTCACTTCCATTGTGATCACATGGCCTTTCTTGGATACCATTTAGGGCATTGGAGATGCCAACGAAAAGGTGGAACTTTGTTTGTAAACGGTCTTTACTTGATTCAGATTTAATGTACTATATCTATATATAACCAGGGGTGTCCAACCCTGTACTTAGAGGGCCACCATCCTGCATGTTTTCCTTGTTTCTCTGCTCCAACAATCTGATTCAAGGGTTGAAACACCTCCTGTTCTGCAGGGGCCTGTTACTCACCTATTGGTCCACATCAGGTGTGTTGGAGCAGAGAAACATGCAGGATAGTGGCCCTCGAGGACCTGGACTGAACACCCCTGATGTGTGAGTCTAAAATAAGTGATAAGTTTGAAATCTGAAAACTGAGTCACTGTCGTAATGTGTTTTGCTCAGGTGCTGAGTTGTCCTGTTGCACCTTTTATTGCAAAGTTTGTAAAACTCATTGAAATGTGATGTACAACTGAGCTGTCTCACTTTTTCCCTTTAACTGACCTCTGTTTGAACTGGACCCCCCAATAAAACAAACTGCTCATTAAATCTCCCCCCTCCCTGGACCATCTCAGCTATGAGCTTTTGCTGACTTTGAAGGCACCATTTGTGTGAGGCCATGCACTTCTCAGTCAACTCCCGAGTCCTGCACGTGTCCTGCAGTCTTGCAGGTCTTGGTGAGAGTGGCCGTGTCGATTCTGATGTCTGCTTATTCATTATAAAGAGAGTGATGGCTTGACCATGCTTATTTTATGCTTTTAAATCATGCAAGATTCATGAAGTTGTCCAAATGAGTAGCATTTAAAACTCAAGTAATGCGTTTGATGGCAGTTCTTATCAAATACATTGCAGATAAATTATTCAAGGTCATCAGTTCTTTTTTAGCTAATATTTCTTTATCCTAATAGTGTGAATGTTTATGAAGCATTCACACTATTGTGAGCCGTACATTATTCGGTATCATTCTCGTCCCGCAGTTTTCAACTGTTTCAACAAATCATAAATCAAAACGCTCAGCTCATTCAGGACAATCCTGCTATGACTTTTGGTTTTGGTGCAACTTTAGCTTTTTTTTTTCCTCATAGGAAATTAATTGAGCTCATTTTACATCCTTCACATCTTTAGATCCGTTTACAACCTTTTACTGTTCCTTTCACATTTTATTCTGCTTCAGCTTCTTTCAGCTTCCTTCTGCAAATGTAAACTTTTTTCAGCTAATTTCAGCTGTTTTGTGCTTCTTTCAGGTTCTTTCTGCCAACGTCAGCTTGTTAGCCTTCTTTCAGCAAATTTCTGCAAGCTTCAGCTTTTTCTGCTATTTCAGCTATTATTTAGCTGTTTTATGCACAATTTAGCTCTTTCAGCTAATTCCGCATTTTTTTTGCAGTAATTTCAACTTTCATTTTCTGCCTAATTCAACAAAAAAATTAGCTTTCTCCACTTTCTTCTGGTAATTTATGCTTCTTTCTATTTTTTCCTACTTTTTAGCTGTATTTAATTTAATTTAAGCTTTTTCAGATAATTTCCACTTTTTTGTGCTAATTTCTTTCCGCTTTCTTCTGCTAATTTAAGCTTTTTCTACCTATTTAGCTAACTTTTTAGACATTTTTTCTGCTATTTTTGTCTGTTTTCAGATAAATTCACACTTTTCATGTAATTTCTGCCACTTTCAAACTAATTAATTTCTTTCTGCTAATTTCAGCTCGTTATGCACCTTTCAGCTTAATTATGCTAGTTTCAGCTGTTTTTGCTATTTCAGCTACTATTTACAGTAGCTTTTTTTAGGCTTATTTTAGATTTTCCAGCTAATGCCACATTTTTTTTTAGCTTATTTCAGCTCTTTCCACCTCCTGGTAACTTAAGCTTCTTTCTGCCTTTCAGCTACTTTTCAGCTATTTTTTTTAGTTACTTTACTATTTTTTTTCCTGCTAATTTCTGCTTATTTAAACCTACTACTTCAGCAAATATTTGTTCTTTCTGCTAATTTAGGCTTGTTCTTCCATTTCAGCATGTTGTTTTAGCTATTTTCAGCTGCTTCTCAGCATAAGCATTCACACTGCATTTTTGCAGGAAATGCAATTTATCTAGTTGTGCATTTAACTTGTTAACTGGTGGACTTTGTTTGGACTTTGCAGAGACAGAAAACAGAAATTTGAGCTCGACAGAGACAGAAAACAGAAATTTGAGCTCGACATTTCCAAAGAAACTCTTTCTGCAGTTCTGTAGTAAAAACTAACTCCAGCACCTTAGAGACTTTGTTGGTACTGGTATGTAAAAATCCACCTGCAATGCTACAACGCACTCATCCCTGATGGCCCCTCCCTCCCCTTTCTGGCGCTACATATCGTTTCTCATCTCTCTGCTCGACGCTGTCCGAGTTGCCAACTAAATCTCAGCCTCATCTTGTCCTACGTAACCTTGTTTATTCCCAACAGTAGCATTAGCAAAGCTGTAAAAGTATTTATGGGGGTACAAATGCGGGACAGCCCATCTAAGGTAAATCTATAAATCCCGATGGCTGATTTCTCAGGGCCAGGAATTTGCAGGCCGGTGATCAGGAGTGTTAGAAAGTATTCCCCGGGCGCCTCTGTGTGACTAACGCACAGAAGCCAAGCAGAATGCCAAACAGTGCAACGGTGACGCCGTTGTGCGTTTAATATGGCTACGCTGGCCTTCACCTCTGAAGCCAAGCACCGCCTGCCTATCCATCCAGGAGCTGCTATCGTTAGCTAACAACCATTAGGAACGTGACTGAGAGAGGGTTGGGTGTTTGTAGGTTAACTTGTTTACAGATTACATATCTGCTCGGGTTAGGCAGAAACAAATACCTGGTTATTAAGAAGTATGATAGTTTGAACTGGGTGCAGAAAAAAAAAAGCATCCACTTCTGCGTATTAGTTGCTTTTGGTTTTATTTTTGCTTTAAGTACAGTTGTCCTCTCAGAATGTAAAATACAAGATATCATTTGAGGAAGAAAATACACCAAACGCTCGTGAAGGGAGTCCTCCATGCAGTGAAGCTCATTCCACTGCCAGCAGCAGTTTTAAGGTTGGAGCCAACCAATCAGAAGGGACTGATGACAATAAACTTTAGTGCATCTAACCAGGTTGTAAAAGAAGATCTGCTTCTCAGCCTTTATAGACATGTTTAGTGGTAGCAGAGACGGGCAGCAGCTCCGTGCCACTGAGCAGGGACTAGTGGGGAAAGAGTGCGGATGGAAGGAGGTAATTCTGTGGAGTTATTTTTTTGGCTGCTATCTAAAAAAAAATCCATGCACTTACCCTACATGCACCACACATAGCACAGCCCTTAACTGTCTGACGGACATCGATCTACACCATAACGTGCCTCTTTTGTACTGCACGTATCTCTGCAAACAGCTTTGCATTCATGTCTGTGTGCAGAGACACCCGCTCCACAAAAAGAACCATTTCCAAGACAAGCCTGACATTTTGTAAAGAGTTAACAGGTAAATTAAATCATCTACGTTGGGTTGTATATAAAACAAAAAAGAAATCTGTCGTAGGGTGGCACGGTGGATCAGTAGAGCTGTTGCCTCTCAGCAAGAAGATCGCCGGATGAAATCCTGGCTGCGGACCTTCCTGGGTGGAGTTTGCATGTTCTCTCCGTGCATGTGTGGGTTTTCTCCAGGTACTCCGGTTTCCTCCCACAGACTAAAAGCATGTGTGTTAGACTGACTGGTAACTCTGGAGTGAGTCACATGTACCCGTGTCCCTGTGATGGACTGGAAACCTGTCCATGGTGTCCCCCGCCTCTTGCACACTGCTGTATATGGACACCAGTGACCCCCGCGACCCTAAAAGAAAGCAGCAAGATGATAATGGATGGACGTCAGTCGTGGACTCAACGAAGCAGCTGCTTGTAAGAAACGCAGAAGAAGCACAGCCTCGTCTGGTCTGAAGAGGGGACGGACTGTACAAAGGCTTCTTCTCTTTATCCAAAAATCATGGGTACAAAGTGACGAAAGCTGCAAAGGTACGGTTAGGTGTCAGGACAATTTGACCTGGAGCCACTAGGAGTTGTAGAGGGTCCACTATCTCCAGCTGAATGACCCTGGAGGCACCATCTTCTCAGCTTCAGTATAATTTCTGTTATTCTTCTTCAGCTCATCTGACTCTTGATAAGAAGAAGCCTCCGTCAGCTTCCACCTCTAATTACTGAGAGTGGAGCGCAGTGGCTGAGACGTCTTCAGAGCTCCAGCATTGATGTTGGCAAGGAAATCAACAAGATGGGTAAGCCCACCATCGCATTTGCAATCAGCCTCTGGGCTCAAAGTAATCAGTGAATCGGACCAATTCTAAAATTTTCTCTGTCGCAAAGTTAATTATAGAAATTGCATTTTAACGAATTCAAGCTGAAATTTGCTTAAGAGGCTGAAACTGAGTTGTTAAAGGTAAAAGAAGCAGCACACTAGTTCAAAGCTAATTGCAGTGAAGGCATTCTAAAGGCTGAGGAATAGCAAAATGGTAGCTAGAAGCTAAACGTAGCAAACCATAGCCAAAAGCAGCAAAAGGCTGGGAAAAAGCTACAATTGCAAAAGGGTACCTAAAAACTAGCTAGCAAAGGGAGTTCAAAACATGGCTAGCTAAAAGTATCTAAAAGCTAAACACAAGTTAAAAGCAGTAAAATGTTAGGCAAAAGCTAAAAGTTGCAGAAGATGAGCTAAAAATAATACAAAAAACAAACTAGCTAGAAGCTAATTATGGTAGCTGAAAGCAGAAAGGTTGACAAAGGATAGCTAAAAATTATAACATTATGTTGCTAAAA
The DNA here is from genome assembly GCF_014905685.2 of Nematolebias whitei. Taxonomy (NCBI): domain Eukaryota; kingdom Metazoa; phylum Chordata; class Actinopteri; order Cyprinodontiformes; family Rivulidae; genus Nematolebias; species Nematolebias whitei. The sequence continues at coordinate 34,088,976 of NC_056517.1, forward strand.
TTTTAACATAGAAAAGGGGAAGTAATGACAAAAAACAAGACTAGCTAAAAGCTAAAGTAGAAAAATTGTAGTTAAACTAAATGTAAGAAAACAGTAGCTAAAAGCAGTGGAATGTTAGCTAAAACCTTAAAGCTGCAAATGACAAAAACAGCAAAAAAGTTACCAAAAAAAAAAAAAAACTAAAGTAAAAAGGCTAGTGAAAAGCTAAAATTAGAAAAAAATAACATTAGAAGCAAAACATGCTAAAACAGTAGCTGAAAGCATTAAAATAACAGATGATTGTTAAATTTCAAAAGGCCAGTAAAAAAATTAAAATAACTAAAGTGAAGCTAAACCTATAAGGGTAATAAAAGGAAGCAAAAGCCTAGCTAAAACTAAGGTAAAAAAAAATGGTATTTAAAAGCTAAAAGTAGCAAAAGGCTAGCTAAAAGTAGCATAGACAAGCCACTAACAGAGCAAGTGTTTTAAGGCAGATTAAAAATAAAATGATTTCAGTGGAATTGGTGTCTATGGAAACATACAGTGAGGAAAATAAGTATTTGAACACCCTGCGACTTTGCAAGTTCTTCCACGTAGAAATCATGGAGGGGTCTAAAATTTTCATAGGTGCATGTCCACTGTGAGAGACATCATCTATATATATATATAAAAAAAATCTGGAAATCGCAATGTATGAGTTTTTAAATAATTTATTTGTGTGTTACTGCTACAAATAAGTATTTGAACACCTGTCAATCAGCAACAACTCTGGCCCTCAAAGACCTGTTAGTCCACCTCCACTTCTTATTCTAAGTTAGAAGCACCTGTTTGAGGTGGTTAGCTGCATAAAGACACCTGTCCACCCCACACAACCAGTAAGACTCCAACTACTAACATGGCTAAGAACAAAGAGCTGTCCAAAGACACCAGAGACAAAACTGTAGACCTCCACAAGGCTGGAAAGAGCTACAGGACAACTGCCAAGCAGCTTGGTGAAAAAAGATCAACTGTTGGAGCAATTATTAGAAAATGGAAGAAGCTAAACATGACTGTCACTCTCCCTCGGACTGGGGCTCCATGCAAGATCTCACCTCATGGTGTATCAGTGATCCTAAGAAAGGGGAGGAGGTTGTTCCCCAAAATCTCACAATACATGGCCCCAATAATCCTCTCCTTAATACAGTGCAGTCGTCCTGTCCCATGTGCAGAAAAATAACCCCAAAGCATGATGCTTCCACCTCCATGCTTCACAGTAGGGATGGTACTCATCATTCTTCGTCCTCCAAACACAGTGAGTGGAATTAAGACCAAAAAAGTTCTATTTTGGTCTCATCAGACCACAGAACTTTCTCCCATGACTCCTCTGGATCATCCAAATGGTCATGGGCAAACTTAAGACGGGCCTGGATGTGTGCTGATTTAAGCAGGGGAACCTTCCATGCCATGCATGATTTTAAACTATGACGTCTTAGTGTATTACCCACAGTAACCATGGAACCAGTGGTGCCAGCTCTCTTCAGGTCATTGACCAGCTCCTCCCGTGTAGTTCTGGGCTGATTCCTTCCCTCAGTAAAGGGAACAAAACATCATCCCGGCCTGCACGGATATGAAATTAATCCTCTCATGAAGAATGAGGCGTTCAGGAACAGGTTGTTGTCTTTTAGCATTCAACAGGTAACTCGTGTCCCTGAGCAGGCAGGAACCTCATCACTGACTCTTCCTCCCGTGTTTACAGTCGTTCTGAGGATATTCCCCTCCTCCCACTGCAGCTCGTTGTTATTCTGCTCCATTGTCTCTGAGATGATAGACAGGCAGCCAACACTCACTAATTAGCCATGTGTGGATCTACAAATCCTCCTCTTACGCTCGTTAATGAGAGTCAGGTCACTTGTTTTATTACACCGAAGGCCCTCACATGCGAGCGCTCCCTTTCAGCTTCCGTGTAAACCCCAACACTTTGTTGTTTTAATATTTAGGAGCCGTAACCAGACTGGGACCGAGGGACGTCGGGGACCTGATGCCGCTGTCTGCTGCTGCTCTCGAGCCTGTCTCGGCTGCAGGAGAGAAAACTCGCTCCTCAGTAAAGTCGCTCTGCCGTTCAGCCGTCAGACAGCGAGCTGGTTTGTTCGAGCCTCAATCATCTGAGTTTAGAGGAGGTCAAGTGGAGTCGTGTTTGGAGGAACAAGAAGCCGGGTCTTCCTGCTGCTCGGGAAAATTGCAGTTTATTTTGCAAAACAAGCTCCCTTTCTGCAGATGCACAGTTTCATCAATATGTGTAATAAAGTTCCTGTCATACTACTTCGACTACATCATACCGTATTCTTTAGCGTGTAAGTCGCAGTTTTTTGCATAGATTTGTCATTCCTGTGACTCATATGCCGAAGCGACTTGTATATGTGCTATGAGCCGGAAAGGCAGGAAATAATAAACACAGAAAATAAACGCAATTTATACAATAAGGTTTATTTTCACATAAATAAGGGGTTTCCCTTTAAACTTTTATCCATATGCAGTGTAAATATAGTGTTAATTATCAGTTATGAGTTAAGCTCATAAGACATGAATGTATTATACAAATGACCTCGTTGTTTGGGCACCACCTCTCTTGGAGAGGAAAAATCAGCCTCTATTTACCCCAAATTAATGTAAATTGAACGCGAGTTCTTTCCTCATGTTTAAAGGGCATCAAATCAGTAATACACACAGATATGCCAAAATAATCACAAATTCAGTTGATTTTATGTATTTTATTATACAATAATAATCTGTGATGTATGTGATGAAGATTACGCATGACAAAAGTTACCTGAACATGAAATGATGTTGAATCAGTGAAACTTAAAAGGCAGACTTTGGACTGGTTCATTTCTAAGCTGAAGTGGCTAAAATTGTGTCCAAGCTGAGCTAAGTTTGTCTGGTGTTTATTGTGATGTAGGGTCACCAGAAAGGCAATGAAAAGTATCTGTAGATGGTCAGAGCGTGGTTCGACAGCTGCTACCAGCAAGACCTGAGATGTTCCGGTGACTGAGAGGCTGAAGTCTCCTCAAAGTTCACCTGTCATCGGTTGGAGGGCCACTGGCTCTGGAAGTCAGCTGGGATTTACCACTTCTCTGCTGAGAGATTCTGGTTGCCTGTTAGGCAGCTCTCGGGTCAATGCCAGCCTGGTTCTGGTTCTGGTCAGGTGCTGGGGAACTTCTGTATCTTTCGTCCGTCTCTCTCAAAGTTGTCTGCAGAAAGGATGCTCCTCTCCTCTCTGAGGTCAAGTGCAGAAGCTGGGTTTCTTCTCGTTCCGAGTTCCAGCGTGAAGTTGGGTTTCTTCTTTCTTTGTGTCTCTCTGGAGTTTTCTTTCAAAAGTGGAGGCTTCGGAGCGTCTCTTCAAAGAAGTGAAACGTACTGTCCGTGTGGGACAGAGATGAAGGTCCACCTCTCAGGAGGGGTGGTTCTAACTTTTGGCTTGTGTTATAAATCTAAACGTCCAGTTTCTGCCTTAAAAGTTTTCCTTTTAAATGAGAAAATAAGACAAATGTATTATCTTAAAGAAAAATGACTTAAAACGCACGTTTTCATCAGAAAGTCTTGCTTTTACGAACTGAAGGAAGCATCATTAAAAAGTACATTAAAAAGACAGTTTCTTGTCATTTTTTTCAAAGAAAACATTTGTCTACACTAATTACTTTATTTAATTTCATCCTCTAATCATCAATGTCTGTCTTTGCGTATGTCTGTTGATATGCCCCAACTATCTGATCACCTTTCACCATGAAAGTCATGTAATTGCCTATTCGTGGATCAAGTGGGTTAATGTTTAAGCTCTGTTTGGACCTAAACATTACCGGAGCTTTTCTGAAGCAGTTCAGCCCTTCATTTATACGAAAACCGTCCTCGTTCTCTCTGAAACCCAAGGTTTCTGAATCCTGTGAAATCATCCACAGGTCTGAAGTTTTTTTGTACCAGCAACAGTTACAATTAACGGCGGAGAGTAGAGTGTTTTTTTGTGCCACTCACCGTTTTTCCAGCATGTAGGTGCAAACCAACAACATCCTAGGTCCAAAGGAATATTCCTGTATTCACCGGTTTGGTGTTAATTTCCTGCGGGATCAATAAAGTTCTATTTCATCTTATCTTAATATTGATCATGCTGATGCTGCATGTACGATGCATGCAACTGACTCAGGGTTGCCAGGTAAACACAATGCGTGTTTTTACCCCCTCCTTTTCTGAGCACGTGTTCACTAATAACACACACCTCATCTTACAACACCCTCACTCAGCATATATAACAGTCTGAGTCGAAATACAATAACTTTATAGAAACTGCAATAGTTCATCAATTTTTTTTATTTATCTGGAAACCCTGCCTAGCATGGAAACTACAGCATTTCCATGTAACTAAGCTCTTATTTAGTTTCTAGAGGTCATTCTTGTGTAAACAGGGCCTTAATCTGTAATGGGAAACACATCAAGGTGCATATTGCATTCACACCAAATAAATAAATCTTGACTTGAAACAGTGAAAAAGCAGCAGAAATCCAAAGAAAAACTTTAATAAATCTTCAGAAAACCTAAAGTCCACCACCCTGGAGGCAAAAATGACTCGGCTCATTTTGACTGAAAATATATCAGCAAGGTCAGAGCGCATCTGCCTCTGCTTTACTTTATTCTAAAGTGATCAGTTATTATTTTAGGCGTTTAAAGCCAGCAATCTGCCTTAAACCGTCAGAATGGCTCCTGTGAGGCGGAGCTTTAACACGGAGCGTCACACGTGTCAGGCTTCCCTGTCATGAAGAAATTACTCTGAATCTGAAATCCCCGCCTGCCTAAATGACTTTCTGAAAGGATCCCCACGTCGGAATAATGCCACTCGGTTACATCGTGGGTGTGCGTTCTGCCACGGGTGTAATCGAGCCCAAACTGTCAGCATTCAAACAGGCAGAGATTGGATCTGTGGCGCGGCTCTTGTCAGGCTGAATAATAAAGCCGTCGCCCCGGGAGGCGAAAAGGCTCCTCTGTGAGGATGGAGGCCTGTTGTCTGGAGGATTGACAAAAGGGTTGATGCAACAGGCTGAAGCCCACACACACACATTCACTCCTCGGCACTCCGGCCCCCTGTGACGGCATCTTTCATGCTTTCAAAGCACCCAGCAGTGACAAGCCTCTGACAACCTGGGCTTACCGTGACACCTCTGTGGGTCCACCGGAGCTTTCAGCCATGCTGCCTCCTTTGATGGACATTCTTGAGAGAAAACACACTTTATTCTGCCATAACAGCCGGCGTGATTGATTGGCAGCGTCCAACTTTTCGAGCTGAGCGGAGACATGGAAGACTCTGACACGTCTTGATGTAGTTATTGAGGAGTTTCTAGAGGAAACCAAAAGTTGCTCCAAAATCTTCAACTAGAATCACTTCCACAACAAAAAAAGAATTTATTTGAGTCATGTGCAAGCAGATCAAGAAGCCACATCCTGGTCTTTGCAATGAAACTATGGGGTGCCGTTTGTAAAGTTACACAGTCAGAAATTCACAGCGATATTTTGGTTTATTTAGCTTTTAATAACCTTATCTCCAAGTCTAAGTCTGGCAACCCTACAAAGTAGCTCATTTCGGTTCCTTGGATCCAGGATCTGGTTCTTTAGGTCATGATCACAGTTGAGGGCTGTGTAAATTCAGATCTTTGCCTTTCGATTAAACCTTTTCTTCACTATGACTGGTCAAAACAACGCCCTCATTACTAAGGACCCCATCCGTCGAACCATCTCGCTCTATCACTCAGGAACAAGATGCCCACATACTGGACTGAGAAACATTCCCTCCTATCTGGAGGGGGCATTCCACCTATTTCCAGTTGAGAACCATGGCCTCGGACTCAGAAGGGCTGATTCTCATCCCAGTTGTGGACCAGCCCAGTCATGGTCCGAAAACACCAACAGAACCACATCATCTGCATAAAGCAGAGGCAAGTCCCCGAGGTTCCCAAACCAGACCCCCTCCTCTCTACGACTGAGCCTAGAGATCCAGTCCGTGAAGACCACAAACAGGATCAGAGTCAAGGGACACCTTGGGCAGAGTCCAACCTGCATCGAGAATGATCTCGATGTACCAAGAACGTGGACACATTGTTCTTAACCCCCTTCTTTACAAAACTGCCTTTAATGACTCAAGCATTCTTTGTTGCGTTACACAGAACGATACAGAAAACAAATAAAACGAGAAGACAGATCTCGAAACACAAATCAAACGGCACCATGCTATAATGAATCATAAGAAATGAATGAGAGAATACAAAACATGAAAATATGTTACAACATTTTCAGTATTAGTGAGTTCTAGGTCTTCCCTCGGACCGCCTGCCAATGGGACATGCCTGGAAAACCTCTAAAGGGAGGTGTCCAGGAGGCGTTCTAATCAGCTGAACTACCTCAACTGACTCCTTTTGATGTTTGATGCTCCGACGTCACCCTGGATGACGGAGCTCCTCACCCTATCTCTAAGGCCAGAAATGAGTGGAATGACCCCTCCGGGTCAGGGCGGAAACTTTGCCTCAGGTGGAGGAGTTCAAATATCTGGGCATCTTGTTCATGAGTGATGGTAGGACAGAGCGAGATTGGGGCCTCATCTTCAATAATGAGGGTGTTGCTTCGGGCAGTGGTGGTGAAGAAAGAGCTGAGTCGGAAGGCAAAGCTCTCGATTTACTGCTCTGTCTATGTTCTGACCCTCGCCTTAGTCATGAGGTATGGACGAGGACCGAAAGAACGAGATCCCGGATACAAGCAGCCGAAATGGTCTTCCTTCGCAGGGTGGCCGGGCTCAGTCTTAGTAAATATAATTTTCAAATTTTACACAAAGATCTTTAAAAGTTTAGATATTTGAAATTTCACTCAAGTAAGAAACTGAAGACACTTTTATGATTTTGTTCCACCCTGAGGTTTAAGCTGCCATTTTCATTTCTAACGTATGCAGTTCTTTATCAAGTCTCCTGCACACGCGTGCACACACACACACACACACACACCTGTGGCTGCAGTGTTGTGTTTTCCGGCGTCAGGGGCCAGTGGCTTGTCTTCACACCGAGGCCTCGTCGGTTTCAGCTGAGTGCTGCCGTGGCATTCGGCTACCTGCTTCAGCTCGGCCCATCCCTCCCTCTCCTCCATGCTTCACACAGGGACGGTCCTCCAAGGTCAGACACACACACACACACACACACACACACCAAACCTGCGCTTCGTCGCCGCTGACAATCCTTCTCGTGAAATCAGAAATTGCTTTGACCGCCGAGTCGCCGTTCACATGAGGCAAGACGGGGCGAAACACCGGAGTGACGTCCCAATTGGTTGTCACGGCAACCGGATGAGAAAGTTAAGCAAACAGGCCATATAATACAAAATGAGCCATTTTATTGTGAAAGGTGGCAATGTTTCCCCCGTATCACTGCAAGGGTGCGTCTGTGTGCACCTGTTAGCAAAATATCTCATGAACCGGCAGATGGATTTTAATGAACCTCTCAGAAATTAACCACAAGATGTTCATCTAGAAAAAAAATAATGATTTGGAGTCAACCCCGTTCAAGATGGCCGCCACGTCTAAGTCACTGAATCAAACACAAAAATGGTTCCAGCGCAGCCAAGTTTACAGACTGAGCTCAAATTAGTTGTGGTAGTAGCTGAGAGTCATCACGAGCACTAACTGATTGCATCACGTCTGTATTTAAACATTAGCAAGAACTATTGGAGCCATCTCTTTGTGTCAGCAAAATATCTCGTGAACCACTGGATGGATTTAAAGAAAACTTTCAGGAAATAAGCACACAATGAACGTTTACAGCTGATTACGTCTTAAAGGACCCGCCACAAACCACTGACCTCTTAAAGCACAAAACGATTATCACTCAGTGGGTTAGCGAGGTCAAATGAGGCGTGGTAGTAGCTGAGAGTTATTCCAAACACACACTCCGAGTGCTGACACTTCTCTCAGTGAGATTGCCGTTTACAGAGTTTGACTAAAACCATCGTTTCTCAACGTCGATCGCTTTCAAGCGTGCAGTGAAGGTGGCGGGCGATATGCATTCCTTCAGTATCTACAAACGAGGAGGAAGAGCGTGCGATGGTGATGATGATGAGCTGACGGCGTCGGAGGAGCTGAACGAGAAAGAGCTCATTTCTGGAACACAAAGTGTGAGGCAACAACAGAAATTTGTCCATGTTTACCTGCAGACACACACACGCACACGCACCTGTTCAATTATTCAGCTGCTCCTCTGAGCTGCACCTGCCGATTAGAGCCGGGCTCGTCACAGCAGCCGGACAGATAACTCCTTGTGTTCCGAGCCGCGGCGCCGCCTTCGGCCACATCACACAGCAGGAAATGTCATTACCTCGTGGCAGGCTCGTCATTCCCAGGCCTCGCTCTCTCGGGGGGGGGGGAAGCATCACGTGCACTTGAACGTGCTGCACGTTGGTGCCCGGTCCACCTATCTCCGTTTCGTTTATGTAAAACAAACATTAATGAAGAAGCGTCGCCACCTTTTTCGGTTGATTACAAATTAAGCCAAAATGTCTGTTTTTTTTTTGTTTGTTTGTTTTGTTTAGTTTTTGTTTCATTGTGTTTATGGAGCCAACATCTACAAGACTGAAAACTGTACTGGAGCCAACCACCAGGGGGCGCTCATGCGTTCTGGCTTCAACTTCCTGCTTCCTGTCCAGTGTCTAGGACATTTCAGTTGCTAAAACTAAAAATTTACATCCAACCATCTGTTTATCTGTTGCTTAAAGCAGGAGCTGTCAAACCTTTTGGGTTCGGGGACGCCCTCATGACCCTCATTTTTATTAGCGGTAAATAATTTTCTTCCGTTTGTCTCTTTAATAGTGTTAATACAATTTTTATACTTTTAAACATGGAGGTATTTTTCATTCAAGAGGCACTTTAATTAACAAAACGTCTAATTTTAAGTACCAAAAATTACAGTTTTGAGACAATGAACAGCATCAAAAACCACTTTAAAACTTTACTTAATGAACGTAAATGTTTCGCCACGTCACATTATTAAAGAAAACGGTTTACGTTAAACTGAACAGAATCTTAACGGCAGTATTCATAACAAGTAACAGGAATTCATTTGTAAACTGATCGATGCTGGAATGCAAATGGCGCGCTGGGGGAGAGGCCCAGTTTCAGAACCACTGGCTTAAAGAATAGACGCATAAATGTGGATGGACTTTTCTGAAAATGTGTTTTGGATTTTGTACAACTTGTAAAAAAAAACAACTAACAAAACTGATTTCTTCAGGTTACAATGTTTATATAGATTCTATTAATGATTAAAAAGCAGCGTTTGTGAGAATTTGAACTTTTCTTTGCAGACATTTATTCATCTCGCTCCGATCTGATTCGGTGGACGTCGTCCCACTGGGGGGCACTGTTGAAGCGAAGACGACCTGCTCCCAGCATCCAGGGAAGGCTTTAATCAGAAGCTGCTTTGCTTTTCACCAGGAGCTGCTGAGGAGGCGAGGCCTCCTCTCCCCCAGGTCCTCCTGCGATCGGCAGGTGCAGGAGCTGGAGAGGAGGATGGGAGAAGGAGTGCTCGTGCACGTGGGAGATTTATTGTAAGAATATTCCACGTCCTTCCCTCCTTCTGGAGATCCCTGCAGCCTTGTTGTGCTGCGTGAATGCCTGGCCTAAATTTCAGGAGCAAACATGCAAATCACAGCGGAGTTATTAATCCCGGTGTCGCAGGGATTATGCAAATGAAAACAGCTGAGAGAGACGGAGAGGAGGAGAGCGTGGAATCTTGTGCCGGCCTTCACTGAGGACCACGGTTTGTGTTTGAACGGTTCAGGTCCTGCTGTGATCACCGTCCCCTCGCGCTGACCTCAGGTCGTCTTTATTTTAGGAGACGCTGAGCGTGGAAGGAGTTTAGCTCCTGTCGCCATTTCCTTTTTATTTAAAACGGATTGCTTAGAAACGAACTGAGCCAAGAATTTATTTTAAAATAAAATACTGTAAACAAATTGAGGGTATGGAATCAAATCAGCGCCAAAATAAAAAAATCAGAATCAAGAAACTATTAACAAGTTAACTATTTTTAATCAAGTATGAAAACTGTAAAAAAAAGGTCTGGAAATTATTTGAAGACAAATGGGAAGAAATAAATATAATATACGTTTTATACCTCTATGAGGTTGAGATTTCTATTACGCTGTGTGCGTTTCTATTTATTCATTTATGTTTTTTTATTCTTTGTATTGCCAGTTTTGCTGGACAGCATTTTGATGCACCTTCAAATGTTTTTTAACAAACAATGGAGTCATTTGAAAACTGGAAAAACATAAAACAGCAACACGCTTCATAACAGGAAGTAACAACAAAAACACGCAGCGTGTTTTTTTTTTATATATATAAAAAAAACACTTATGTGGCTCCATATGAACAGGAAAAGAGAAAACTATTCCAAACAGTCGGATAAATTGTCACCAGCTGTCCTGTTGTATTTCAAACTGACAACATGCTTCCTATTAAAGGGATAGTCTGGTCATTTTTAAAGTGATGTTCCGTCTAATAATAATTACCAGTTAGTATTTTATCAGCCAACATAGAGCATGGAGGCAGAGACAAATCAAACAAGTGCCATTTTTTTTTAATTTAACTTATGAAATAACTCAAAAACAGTTTGGACTCGTAGCCTGGACAAAGACTTAAGCCTCGTTTTCCCACTGTGTGTATGTTTACATCTCAGCCATTACACTACTAATGAAAACTGACAGAACATCCCTTCAAATCAATAAATACATTTTGTTTTAGAAAGCCAGTGCAAATATCGCAAAGACCATTAGACTAGAACTCAAAGGAGCTTGGTTGCCAGATAGGAAATGACTAGAAAAACCCATTAAAAATATGCAGAAAATACGGCATAGAAAAACTGCTCTTCGTGGCCGGAATGACTGAGGCAGTGTGTTACCGGCATGCTGCTCGGCCTGACATCAGCTGAAGAAAACACACGGATGATTGGAATTTGCTTTGTCAAACAACGTGCGGCAGCGGCCATTTTCTTGCTCGCTTGTAGATCAGAACTGCACAACCATCTTATAAAAGTAAACACACTTTTCCTCGAGTGTTCCTTATTTTGATTTCTAAAAGCTGGCATCCATGAATGATAATAAGCTTTAAAAGAAGTTGAAAATTACAAATGACAAATAAATGCAAATCACTATACACACTTCAAGATCTTTTACTGGTTTTAGTGCAAACCAACATACTAGTGGTCTGTCGAAGGATTTGAACAGTGGATGTGGAGATGAGTGTTTTTCTGGCCTGGAATTGAACATTGTTTATGGTGCAAGATGTTCAAATGTGCAGGAGCTACAGTGTAGAAGAACGGGTTATTTATTTATTATTCTTGTCTGAGGCAGCACAGAGTGATGGATCCTGGTGAGTGGAGCACCACCAGTTTCAATGGTGGAGCCAGAGCTGAGTGAAGCTGACACCCCACCCACTTCCAAAATTAAAGCAACTAGTCTGAATGGTTAGTGCTCCGTTAGTGCTGGTTTATTTTTAGCTCATCCAAAGGTCACAATCCCCCCATGTTGCTCCAAAACACACGGGAGTGGTCTACTTTTTTAGTGCTTCGTTAGTGCTTCGTTAGTGCTCGTTTGTTCCGGTGAAACTAGCGTTTGTGCTGCTTTAGTTTATGAGATATTAAGAATTATAATTTCGCCCGATGACGTCACCATCCCCCCCATGTTGCTCCGAAACGGACAGGAGTGGTGACGTCATCGGGCGAAATTATAATTCTTAATATCTCATAAACTAAAGCAGCACAAACGCTAGTTTCACCGGAACAAACGAGCACTAACGAAGCACTAACGAAGCACTAAAAAAATAGACCACTCCCGTGTGTTTTGGAGCAACATGGGGGGATTGTGACCTTTGGATGAGCTAAAAATTAATCTTTAATATCTCAGAAAGCAAAGCAGCACTAACGAAAATTTTAACGGCACAAACCAGCACTAACGGAGCACTAACCATTCAGACTAGTTGCTTTAATTTTGGAAGTGGGTGGGGTGTCAGCTTCACTCAGCTTGGAGCCAGGGGGTGGCCAATGGGGGCCTTAGCCAACATAGATTAATTTTTGGCCACCCCAATCATTTGACAAACTATACTTTTAAACAATATAAAAAAATAGAAAGCATAGATTTGTCAAATGATAGGCTTGGCCAGTTTACACATATATATATATATGGTGGTGGCCATCTTGGATTTTTATATGGCAACCCAATTTTTCATACTGCCATTCCTTAACCTCTTAAGACCTGAACTCTTGCATATGTGGATGCCAGGTTGTCCACATATGTGGATGCCAGTCGCACACCAAATAGAAGTTGGAAAGTTGCTTATTTATCAGCTCACACAGTTAACCTATAAACGTATATAGTGGCAGCCATCTTGGATTTTGACTGGCAACCCAATTTTCAAACAAAACCTGTCTTACAACTAGATTGATGGAGGACATTTTCAATTTGCCTGGTTTTCTCTGCGACAGGAGACCTTTAAAGGCCTAGTATCGCTGCGTCTGAAACTGATTCTACGCTGACAAGAGACAGAGTTAAAATCAGTTTGGTTAAATCTGACAAAGCCTCATTATAAACGATCTCAGACAATCTTTTAACATCTCACACGATGCGTTAGTGCTCAGAGTATGTGTTGTGGATGAGTCTCAGCTACCACCACAACACATTTACTTCAACACTCACAGAATCAGAGAGTAGCTGTGATGGACGTCTTGACGTGGATGGACACTAACGAGTAATACCAACATCCATCCAGCATTTTTTACCCGCTTCTTCCATTTTGGGTCACGGGGGTCGCCGGTGCCCATGTCCAGCAATCACTGTGCGAGGGGCGGGGTACACCCTGGACAGGTCTAATACTAACATTTTAAGCAAAAATATCCTGCAATGTGAAGCTTTTGGAGTATGTCAAAGTTCTTGTTTGATCATTCAGGTAAAAAAAAAATCCAACAAGTTAAGTCAGGTCCTCAGGATGGTTTCTTTTTGTTGAGATGTTTCGACTTTCATCCAAAGGACTTCATCAGTCCGAGGAGTCGCAACAAACTCAGTCCCATAAGTTGCTTACTCACATAGTGGGCCAACCAGTATTATGGTGATAAGATGGTTTCTGGGGTATGCCCTCTCCTCCGTCGACTCCTCTGAGGCAGCCATAGCCAAAGTGGTTCAAAACATCAAAGTTCATGCTCCATAATCCAGGTAGAACAGCCAACAAAGTGATGTCAGGTCATCTGGGTGATTTATTTTTGGTTGAAACGTTTTGTCCTTCATCCAAAGGACTTCATCAGATGGACTGATTAAGCCCTTTGGATGAAGGATGAAATGTAAAAAAATCAAAAAATCGTCCAGAGGACCTGACTTAATTTTGTTGGCTTTTGGAGTACGTATCGTGGATGACTCTCAGCTACCACCACTCCAAAGTTTAGCTCAGTCTCTGAAAAATCTGGTTGGGTTATGGATAAATGGGTTGGTCGTTTGGATGTGGTAGCCATCTTGACTTGTGTTGACAGCCGTAGATCACTTTCAGAGGATTTTATTAAATCGTGCTCACTGGTTCACAAGATATTTTACTAACATTACATTGTTATGGGCGGAGATCCCACTTGGCCTCAGAGGCAGGCGATAAGCAGCAGTCATGGATGAGCACATGTTTAGGAACACAGATTTGGACTTGAGACGTTTGTGAACTTGTTGGTTTGTTTTGAAGGTAAAGTTGAAGTAAAGGTGCGTGTGCCTCCGGTTGTAGGAAGGCTCCCCGCCGTCAGAGACCGCCGCTCTCCGCTTCTTCCTAATCTACTCGTGCGACTCCACAGATTGGACGGGGACGACATGTAGAAAGCTCCAATACCTGCAGTCGTTCTCTCCCTCACCCCGCCGGACGATTATTGGCAAGTTTGGGGTGGGGCCCCCGCCGTAAAGGGTGAACAAATGCATTTCTGCAGATGACTGCGAGGCAGGGAGAGATTGAATTCTCATTCGCTCCCATGTGTGTGTGGCGGGGAGGAAACGGGTGAGTAGCCTAGAAATAGGCAGTGATAGATGAGGTACATGGAAGAAGACAGCTACCCCTGCTCTCCAGCCCGGCTGAATCAGGAAACTGTCTGCCAACTAAATGCCTCCCCCCCCCCATCCTCACACACTCTCATTATAATTTTCTCCTTCTCCTCTTGGCCTCCTCTCTTCCTCTGCTTACGAATCAATCGTTTTGTTAGTGCTTACCAGACAACAGATCTTTAGTCATGATGAGATTGTGCTTTCTATCACGGCTTAATGAGCACTGCACCAACTGCAAGCATCCCGGGCAGCAGCTAACGGACTAAAATAGCTTCCTTACGTGAAAATATCCCTCGAGTTCATTAAAAGGCTTCCATATTTTAGGATGACATTTCCATCTAATTTAAATCAATTTAAATAAAGCCCAAACAGAAGCGTTTTCAGGATGATGAGTTTTTTCTTTATCTTACAAGTTGAACTCTGGACTGAGTCCAAAACCTTTAGAGCGGGAGTGTCCAAACAAATTCATGGGCGGGTCAGAACTGTCTAGATGAAAGGGCTCGCGGGACAGAACCTTCTGAATTTAAGAAAATAGTATTTTTTTAAAAAGCGCATTTTTTTCTTCTCATTTTTAACAACTTGAACGGACAGAGTATAAGAGTCACGCTAAGAAAAAAAAATTACATTACGAGGAAAAAAGTCGTACAAGAATACAATTATGTCCAAGTCCTGATACTGATTATAATTTGATGCTGCTTTGATAACAGATTAAGTATTTCCTTATTTGTAAAACCAATACCAAAGTATAACTTAAGATGCTCAACATTTATTTTACCACAGTTGTAAAACTGCTTTCTCATTTCGGAGTTCTGATAATATTAAGACTTTATTCTCGTATTATTTTGACTTTATTCTCATAATCTTACGACTTTATTCTGGTAATATTACAAGTTTATTCTCATAATATTACGACTTTAGTCTCATAATATTACGACTTTATTCTCGTAATATTTAGACTTTATTCTCATATTATTTTGATTTTATTCTTATAATACTACAACTTTATTCTCATAATATTTTGACTTTATTCTAGTAATCTTACAACTTTATTCTCATAATATTTTGACTTTATTCTCGTAATGTTACGACTTTATTCTTATAATCTTACAACTTTATTCTCATAATATTATGAGTTTATCTCATAATATTATGACTTTATTCTCGTAATGTAATTTTCTCTTCTTTAGCGTGGCCCTAATACTCCATCGTATGAACAATATTTTGGAGAAAGGTTAAAATCTTTTTTTATCACTTTAAATTTTTTTAATTAAAATTAAGAACATTAGCAGCCTTATAAACATTAACCTTGCTTTTTTTTTTTTCTTAAAGAATTTACTTTATTAGACGTTTCTGGAGACAAATATTTGTTTTCTTGTGCTTTGAAGTTCATTTTTGTTTATTTGCAGAGGCAAATGCCTAAAATTAGTAACAGTTCTTTTTAGTAGAAGTCAGTGAAGGTTTGTTGTAGGATAAATGGATTAATTTTAGTTAAATTTTTGGATTTAATTTAGCTCATTTTGAAGAGATTATTTTCATCTTTTTTGTTGTTCAGTCTAAAAATTATTTTTAAAAAGTATTACCATTAAATCTAAAGAAGGTCTACATCTGCATCAACCTCATATTTAAGGGCTTGGGTCAAAATGTTTCCGTTCTTTATATGCAGTTGTGGGCCGCACAAAATCACTCCAAGGACCGCAAATGGCCCTCGGGCCACCCTTTGGATGCCCTTGCTTTAGAGCCAAAGTGATATCCAGCTAATGATGGGTGGTGAACTATTTTTAAACTTTCACCTTTTTAAAAGAAAGAAATCTCTCCAGAGCGCTCTTTACTGAGGTAAATGTTGCTCACGGCCCTCCGTACTTCAGCCTCGGGGTGCTCCTTTATTCATCGCTTGGATAAATGTACATGACCCTTTAAAATAGCAGCAGTCGCCCCAGAGGGCACACTTGAGCGATGTGACATTCCGACTAACCCGAGATGACTTTTAAGGGACGGATAACTGAAGGACGGTGGGAAGACAAGATGGAAGAATGGCCAAATGGACAAAATCAAATCAGGGCAGGCTGATAAGAAACACAGAAAAGGTTATGAGGCAGGAAAAAAGCACGTTCATGTTGTGAAAAGCTTCTTCACTGATCCCGTTCAGTGGAAGACTTCTGGGTTTGGATGTGACAACCAGCTAAAATAACGCCAATCATCAATGAAAGTAAACTTGAATGTTTTTGATGCAAGATATTCAAGATGGTAGGAGTTACACTGTGGAGAAGAAGACAGGGAGGTTTGTTTTTTTTATTTTTGTCTTCTCTGAGGAGGAGTCATGGATCCTGGTGAGAGGAGGGAGTAATTTTATTCATGACCATGGGCAGCAGAGGAGCCAGGAGGTGGCCAATGGTGGTCTTGACTTCCATAGATTTGCATATCGCAATATCGCATCTTCCTCTTCACAATACCTCATGGATTTTCTATGGGGTTAAAGTCAGGTGAGTTTGCTGGCCAATTAAGAACAGGGATACCTTGGTCCTTAAACCAGATACTGGTAGCTTTGGCACTGTGTGCACAGGTGACGCTTCTGATACTGTCTCTTGTTCAAGAGTGGCTTGACACAAGGAATGTGACAGCTGAAACCGATGTCTTGCATATGTCTGTGCGTAGTGGTTCTTGAAGCACCGACTCCAGCTGCAGTCCACTTTTTGTGAAGCTCAACCACATTTTGGAATGGGTTTTGTTTCACCATCCTCTCCAGGGTGCGGTTATCCCTACTGCTTGTACACTTTTTTCTACCATATCGTTTCCTTCCCTTCACCTCTCTATTAATGTGCTTGGACACAGAGCTCTGTGAACAGCCAGCCTCTTTAGCAATGACCTTTTGTGTCTTGCCTTCCTTGTGCAAGGTGTCAGTGGTCGTCTTTTGCACAACTGTCAAGTCAGTAGTCTTCCCCATGATTGTGTAGCTACAGAACTAGACTGAGAGACCATTTAAAGGCATTTGCAAGTATTTTGAGTTAATTAGCTGATTAGAGTGTGGCACCAGGTGTCTTCAATATTGAACCTTTTCACAATATTCTAATTTTATGAGATACTAAATTTGGGGTTTTCATCATTTGTCAGTTATAATCATCAATATTAAAAGAAATAAACATTTGAAATATATCAGTCTGTGTGTAATGAAGGAATATAATATACAAGTTTCACTTTTTGAATGGAATTACTGAATTAAAATAAACTTTTTCATGATATTCTAATTTTATGACCAGCACATGTATACACATACATATATATACACATATATATGTATGTGTATACATATATATGTGTATATATATGTATACACATACATATATATACACATATATATATACACACATCAGCATCTATAACATCTCTTATTGAAATGAGGATAACGAGTTACAACAACAAATAATTTCCCTTTGGGATTAATAAAGTATTTTTGAATAATAATAAAATATATACTGTACACATACATATACACATATACATACATACATACATATACACATACATACATATACACATACATACACACACACACACACACACACACACACACACACACACACACACACACACACACACACACACACACATACATACGGTGGTGGTGGCCATCTTGGAATTTGATGTGGCAACCCATGTGGTTAAAGGAGCCTCTTACACATGTAGACACACACCAAAATGAGAGATGGACCATGGCATCACTCATTTAGCTTCATTTTAACATAACGGGAGGCTGCGGTAGCTCAGTGGTCAGCGCCGCGGTCTTGTAATCCTGAGGTTGCGGGTTTGATCCCAGCTTGCATCAGGAAGGGCATCTGGTATACAACAAGTTGCCAAATCTTTCATGCCAGTTTACTCGCTGTGGCGACCCCTGAAGAAGGGAGCAGCCAAAAGCAAGTTACTAGCTGCATTTGAACAAAAACTAAAAACCCTTCACTTCAGCGACTTTAAGCTTTTTCAACAAACTCAGAGCTTTCGTGACATCAAAAAAAAAAAAGTCCAAATCCTGAGAAGTAGTTTGATAAAGTTTCAAAATATGTACTTTTAGCTGATTCGGTCACTCAGTGAAGTGTTAACGCCGACTGAAAGACCAGAACTTTGACTTTTTTTTTTGCTCAGAAAAGGCCCGTGACCCACCAGTTGGTTTAGACGAACCATTTGTTCTTAAACGCAGCGTTTTGAGTTTTCACGCGGCTGAAGGAAGTCGTGCCGTCGCGGCTTGGCGCTCGCCGAGGGCTTCCATTTTTAATTAGCACAAGTTAATGCTTTACAAACAGTCCCTCCAGAACAGTAAGCATAGTTGCTAATGAGCCTATCGTGCAGTCATAATCACTTCAGAAACAAATGAAGCTGGGGGAGTTTCAGCCGACTAATGACCTGCAGCGGTCCTCGTGAATCCACTCCTTCCTCTGAGCTGTCGTGCTCAAGCAGTCGATGAACGGCGCTCACGCTCTCCGACTCTGCAGGGGAAGAAAATATTTCATTGTGTGCTCCATAGAAATAAACCCCCGACATCTTCTTTGTTCTGATTAAAAAAGGACTAAATAAAGTTTTTTTGTTTAGTAAAAACACTAATGCTTAAAAAAAAGAGGCACCACAGCTTAAATATTTTTAGTTTCACCTTGAATTAAACAATAAAGCTCATTTGTCCATACAATGTCTGTGTATCTGTTAGCAAAATATCCCACTAGACATTCTGATGAACTCAGTAGATTTAGAAATGCTCCCATTTAGTCTTTTTATTCCACTAAAATAGCACAACTTCCTTTTTAAATAAGTTTTATACAATAATATTTTTGTCACAAACCTACTTTATGGAGTCAACCCAATTCAAAATGGCTGCCGTAGCTAATTGTTAGGAAACACAGACAGGAGGATAACTCAGCTGCACAGATATTGAGCTAAAGTCTGGGGTGGTAGTAGCTGAGCATCGTGTTCAACACATACTTTGAGTGCAACACACTGCAGCACATCTTTGTTTGAAATTTTGGCAACGACTGTTAGTGTCAACGCAGTTTGTCTGTTAGCAAAATATCTCACAAACCACGTGATAAACTTTAACAGAACATTCACATAAATGTCATTGGACGCACGTCAACAATTGTTTTATATTTGGAGGTGATCCAATTCAAGATGGCTGCCACAGCTAATTAGCCTTAGCCAACACAACAATGGCTCCAACTCAGTCAGTTTTACAGATATTGAGCTAAAGTCTGGGGTGGTAGTAGCTGAGAGTCATCCCCAAACCATATTCTGAGTTCTGTCAGATCACATTGGATCTGTGGTTAAAACGTCGGCATGCAAGGCGGACGGTGATTTATCTTTTTTTTTTATCTGAATTGATGCTGCAGCGCTCGTGCTGTACGGTTTAAAGGCTTTTGGATGAAAGAAAGAGAGTTGAAAAGTTTTGTTTGGATGGCTGTTCAGACGTCACGTCATGTGAACTACTTGACACGTCAGGAGTCGGCTGGGCTGCAGATAAAACGAGCAGCCTCCTCGGCTTCACAGCGGTGGCGTAAAATAAAAAAAAGGAAAAGGTTATGTAATTTTGCACGGAGGATTTTTATCAACTCCTGCCTCTGACCGACTCCACCATTACGGTGCTAATGATAATCAATCTCAGATCAATTAGGCGGTAATTGCTGAGTCAATGTGGGAGGCTGCTTAAATATTGATAAGTGTCTAAAAGGCCCATCAGGCTCTATTGACAGCTCAGGGAGACAGACAGTACCGCTCCGGATGAAATGGGAGGGAGGAGTGATGGAGGGCCAGCTGCAGGGCTCGGGTTCTATTCTCGACTCAGGCTGCTGTAAATCACACCCCCCCCCCCCCCATTGTTGCAGATTTTTTTAATTTATCCAGATTTTTCCACTCGGAGGTGATGCAGCTCTTAAAAGAAACAGCACGATGACGACGCAGGTTTGGATTTACAATTCTGCGTAAGAATTTCTTCAAGGTGAACTAAAGAAGTGGCAGTTCCAGTGAAAACGCAGCGTGGATGTTTGCTGATGAAGGATTTGTGCTGAAGAAGCTGAAAAGGTTTCTTCTCTGAACTGCTCATGCGAGTTAGATTTGAACAGCTGATGTCAATGAAAGCAGCAACATACAAGCACAAAAAAAAAAAAAAAAATGGCAGAAAGGGGTAGAGAAGCTGAGAAGATTACATAAAACACCTAAATAGATATTAAAATGAACAGATCAAAGTTGAAATTGTCAAAAAAGTGGGTAAAATACCTGAAGTTTGCATGACGAGGCTGAACCAAGCATAAAAAGTTGAAATTATTGGGAAAAAAAAAAAGGTACAAGTTTGAAATTAGTAAAACAAAAACAGACAACAGGCTAAAATTATCAGAAAACTACAGTGGCCCTAAGTACGGTGGCCCAAAGGTGTAAATTGACATTTGAAAAAAACGGAATTACATAAGGGCAGCAACTGTTCGAGCTGCTGCCTCTCAACGAGAAGGTTGCCGGTTCAAATCCTGGTCCGGGGACCTTTCTGGGTGGAGTTTGCATGTTCTCTCCGTGCATGCCTGGGTTCTCTCCAGGTACTCCAGTTTCCTCCCACAGATCAAAAACATGCATGTTAGGCTGATTGGTAACTCTAAATTGTCCCTAGGTGGGAGAGAGAGTGAATGGTTGTTTGTCTCGTTTGTCTCTGTGTCCCTGTGATGGACTTGCGACCTGTCCAGGGTGTCCCCGCCCCTCGCACAGTGATCTCTGGACATGGGCACCGGTGACCACCGTGACCCAAATTGGAAGAAGCGGGTAAAGAAAATGGATGGATGGAATTACATCAATTCAAACCGGAAGTGGTGCATTTTTTTCGTGTGTGTATGTTCTTTTTTTTTTTTTTACTTTATTAACAACATAAAACAGAACAATGCACAGAGTACATACATGAATTGTTGAAATGGCACAAAAACTGCAGACTGAGTTACGTGTCGACAAACATACGGAAAAAAAACGGATCTTAGCGAGGATAAGTCAGAAACATTCACTCAACACGAACATTAGCAAAGCTACTAGAGATGTAAGGATTTATATTAAAAAACTGTTTTCATATGAACCATTATGATTGGAGTCATGCTCAGACTGCAGCTACGACTAGCTGTTAGCTCATCAGTCCAGTCAGAAGAGTAGTCTACAGCAGGTAAGATGCTTGTTCTCTGTAGCGTTTCCACTGAACCCCACTGCAAAAAGTCTGTTTTAGATTAACCACATTTTTGGACATTGTGCGACCTCCAAAATGTTTCAATTGTCAATCAGGATAAACTGGACTGAAATGTTGTAAATGCAGTAAAATATAAATAAATAAAAATGTGATATTTGAATCTTTAAAAGTAAACCGATCTGTTCCATTAGCAGGTTGGGGTCCTCTTGAGTCTGAGGAAGGACGATGAACAGAGTCCTAATTATCGTGCTGCCTAAACGTGCTGTGTCGGTTAAACGAAGTTTGCAACAGGCGCAACCTCTGGCTGCTTAAAGCAGCTACTTCCTGACACTCCCAATCAGGATGATTGATTGGATCTCCAGCCCCTCCCTAACTCTGATTGTCAGCTTAATGACGAAGAGGCAGGGAAAAGCTAAAGGAGACCAAACCGTTTTGCGGTTAGTTTAAAACAAGGTTCCTCTAGTCTAAATGTAGGATTGGGAGTCTGAACGGTTGATCTGCAACAAAGGAAGATGAAAAGCCGTCATACATTCTGACCTGTCAGGGTTTGTTCTTCAACTTTCTCAGGGGGGTCACATGGATGAAGAAAAAAAAACAATCCTTAATGGAAAAGCCGCTCGTACAGAGTGGCACCTGTCCAAGCTGAACGAGCTGGAGAACGTAGGTCAGCTCCATTGGTTCTACACATGTCAAACTGAAGGCCCTAATATGGCCCTTGTTAACGTCTTATCTGGCCCCCCCAAGATGATTATTTAAAAAGTAAAACTTATTTTATTTGACTCTCACTACAGTTAAAAGCTAAGCATACTTGTTTTTTTCAGACCTCGTGACGGTTAGCTAACTTGGATTTTTTTCCGCAGTCTTTGACTTTCATCCATCCATCCATCCATTTTCTTTACCCGCTTATTCCATTTTGGGTCACGGGGGTCGCTGGTGCCCATGTCCAGCAATCACTGTGCGAGGGGCGGGGTACACCCTGGACGGGTCGCAAGTCCATCACAGGGACACATAGAGACAAACGAGACAAACAACCATTCACTCTCGCACTCACACCTAGGGACAATTTAGAGTTACCAATCAGCCTAACATGCATGTTTTTGGTCTGTGGGAGGAAACTGGAGTACCCGGAGAAAACCCACGCATGCACGGAGAGAACATGCAAACTCCACCCAGAAGGCCCCTGGACCGGGGTTTGAACCAGGGACCTGTTCGCTGAGAGGCAGCAGCTCTACCAGTTGCGCCACCGTGCTGCCAGTCTTTGACTTTGATTCAGAAAAAGCAACAGAGAACGTCAAACGCATCCGATGAAACTCTTTGAGGAACCTGTCAGCACCAAAAGATGTCAGGCACCTGGAGTCAACGTTTTATAACTGACGGCGTTTCCTCTGGGTCACTAGCCTTAGCACGTCGCATCTCTTCGGAGATTTGTTTTTGTTGACTATAGGGGTGAGGTGGTTGGGGGAGGCACATTTGTGATGCGCGCTAGCTAACCGCTATGTTAGCGCTGGTAGTTGTCAACTGGGGGGCGAGAGAAGCGGAGCGCTATGTCAGTAGCTTCTTGGCTAGCACATCTGTATTGCACACAGGTAGCTTAGTGCTACATCAGTGACTGCAGTTGTTGACGGGGGTGGTGGTGATAAATGAGGTGAAGGGCATTTTGGTAGGCAGGGTGCCCTACTTGGATAATGGTAGGGGAACACTGAATGAGTTTGACACCCCTGGGCTTGTGGAGAAGGACCCAAAGAGACCTGATACTGAAACGGCTGTATAAATCGTGGATGAATGGGTATGCACTCAGATTTTCTGTTTTTAGTTCAAAGTACTAGTTAGGTTGTTTAAATTAAAATATAAATCTTGATCTACTCAAATTCCTCCTAAATTCTAGGTTGTACGGCAACAAAACAGAGATACCTTTGCATCTTACTGTAGACACCCGTTTACAGTAAACCCAAGTTTTCTAGCCTTTAACGGAGTCTTCGGTCATTACAAATCTAGAGTCTTTAGCCGTGTGGCAGCATTCTAATTACCACTACCTCCCCATGTTACTGCCGTTAGCGCAGACATTCACAAAAGTGCTCAACCAAGGGCGCCATGTAAGAGGACTTCCATCAATGCGATGGATAACATTTGTCTTCACAGCCCTCGCAGCAATTCCCGTGCTCCAACCATTTAAGACAATAGAACTTTCCGTTCTAACGTTCTAGATCTGACGTTTCAAAAGTTACGCTTTAAATAGAACTGGTCAAATGATGCAGCTCTGGGACATCTTAGGGTCGTTAAACCACGAGCAGGTCTTTGATCATAATGTTATTTCTTTTACAACTCATCCACGAATAAAGTAGTTTTTACAAACTTCTTTGAACCAAAGACGTATTAAAAAAAGTTTCTTGTTATGTAGTAGGGGTCCCCAGACCAAGACCCAAAATGTCTTAATTTCACCGATTTGTTTTTAAATTTCAATAGAAGAAATTCTTGTAAAATAAATAAATAAATGTCTATAAATTTACTTGCATATACGTCTTTCTGTATTTACAGTAATTCAATGCATGTTGGATAGCTTTCTACAATTTATGGTAATTCATTTTAGGGGGCGCTGCTTTTCTTTTATTTACGGTAATTTATTTTTAGTGGGACGTTATCCTGCACGATCATTAAACCCATAAAACTTGTAAGGGTTCAAGCTGAGGGAGCAGCAGGAGCCATATTGCTTTTGTTGTGATTATTGTTACTCTTATTTATTATTCTCCACACAAAACTCCATAACGTGGCCCTGAACACCCTGTCTAACTCGGGAGCAGAAACAAAATGTAGTGCACCCACAAAGAAAAAAAAAAACTGTAGGAATTAAGCCAAAATAGACCATGCTAGGAATTAAGTTTATATTTTTTAATTTCATCTTTTGTCTCCTAAAATTTTATTTTCGTGTTTTGTTTTAAACTGATCTAGTATAAAAATGTTCAAACGTAGACATTTTAAACTCTGATTTTACTGTTTTCTGAGATAGAAACATCAAAAATTGAAATTTTAGTTTTTTTTTTTTTTTTTGGTCAACACGTGTCGTTTTTCAATATGACTGACTATCAAATAATATTAATTATTTTTAGGGATTGTAGGAACTCTTACTGTTGGAAGAGTTTCCTTACAAGGGTGAGGGTCCAATAGTTCCAGTGGTTATAAACGAGGACGTCCCAGAAAGGTTGCATAGATCGGTGGGCAGGTGGTGGAAGGCGAGAAACGACTGGAGAAAATCACTTGGAGGCTTATGATGAAACCAGGGAGGTCCGGGGCACAGGAACGCAGGAGTGGAAGCTGAAACGCATAGGAAACAAGGTTTTAGTTTTTACAAAACTCACGGGATATTAAAGTGACCAGGAACACAACTACCAGTAGGCAGATAATGCACCAGAGTCGAAGAATGGTCTGCAAGTGTTGGCGCCATCTGGTGTCGAAAAGCTGTAGGAAAATAATGGAAGTCCTACATCTACAAGTGACACTATCCGGCTTTTCTCACAATAGAATATAAAAATCTTTTCAACAAAGCAACAAGGTCCTGGAGAGCCCTCGTGCCCCGCTGAGACGCATGCAGCAGGATACATCATGGATCCGTGGAGAGTTTGGGAGCGGAGGTGCCTTTCCGTATTGTCTCAGGAGGATGCTGAAGATGTTTATATAGTTGGAATCATGATAGCAGGGTTTCTGCCTTTTGGCACTGGCGCATACCTGTTATCAGCCATTGAAGGCAGTTTTGGCCACGGCAGAACTGCTGAGTCTGTGTGAAATTTTGGTTCGTGCTTTGAGCACTCAAAATCAGCTGATTTATGAGCTAAACCATAAGATGGAAGCAATTTGTGAGAATTGCAGGCCACCTGTGACTTCTAGGACTCACCAGCATGTTGTGAACCACCTTGGAGGGAGCTCATAAGGACGGACCAGTGGAATGCCCACAAATATGGCCATTTTGGATCTAAAGTACCAGCAGAACTCAAGGCTGACGAGAAATAACAGTCTACCTGAAAAAAATCAACAATTGTGGCTTATCTGAATCCGACTCCCCCGTTTGGCCACAAAGCAGGCAAACATCAAATTTCTCCTGGAATGTGTGTAAACTAAGGAAAAGCTCTGTCTATCGCAACCCCCCCCCCCCCCCCCCCCAAAAAAAAAAATAAATAAATAAATAAACTTCCGTGAATGCTTATCAGAGCTGTGCTGGCTGACACCAACATCTTATCAGGATAAGGGCCGTGCTCTCAGGAGCAGCAGCAGCAACGTGCACTCCGCCCGTCTTTCAGACGACTGTACGAACATAATATCACTGCATTTCAGTGATTTTGATTCGGATTCTGAATAGCATGTACAAAGCTGACATTTAAAAAAAAAAAAAGATAGAACTTTATTGATCTCGTAGGAAATTGTTTGATTTTGGGGAGATCATGAGTTTTTGTGACCGTTCTTACAGCTAAGTGACCTTGTCAAACATAAAAATGGTTCAAACGCAGCCAGTTTGACGGATATTGAGTTAGAAACCGGTGTGGTAGTAGCCAAGAGTCCAACACTCACTCTGAGTGATAACAAATCACATGATGCCTTCATATTAAACTATGAAGTCTTGTAGGCTAGTAAAATATCTCATGAATCGCTGGATGGATTTTAATTAAGTTTCCAAATAAGAATAATTAAATGTGTGTCTACGAATGATTAACCTTTGATGTCAGCATGAGCCAAGATGGCTGCTCTAGCCGACTGACAGTAGCCAACATAAAATTGGCCATGACTCCCTCATTTTACAGATATTTAGCCAAACGTGACATTTGTTGGTGGCACCCTTTCATTTTCTTAAACGTATTTGGAAAATTATTACTTATTAATTTAAAAAGTGACAACAAACTCTGCCAGTTCTGCCAAATCCCTGTCATTCACTTATAATACAGCAGTTTTTGTAGCACAAAACAGCAGTTTTTGTAGCACAAAGCAACTAGAACTGTGCTGATATACATGGTTTAAGTCATAAATATTGATATTGTACTTAGTTTATTGTTATTTTATGAAAGTGTGACTGACAGCCAGATGGCAATGGTGCACCAATCAGTCCATCACATGACTAAGTGATATCCCCAGAGCCATATGTGCCAGACACTGTTCTGTTTCGTGGAAGTGCTACCATTCTGCATGTTTTAGTTTTTAATTTGAATGACTAACAAGTATAAAAACAAACGGATGCTCAGAGAAATGTTTGAATATTCAGTGAAACTGTTAATGCATCTTATTATGGAAATTGGGCACCAAGCCACGAGACGGCACATTCAGGAACACCTGTTTCCCGTTGATGTTGTGCCACAAATTCATTGTCATTTCAATCTGCAACACAAAAAAAAAAAAAAAAAAACATTCTTGAGGGACGTGTAGGAATGCCCAACAATAAAAGTAAGAATAAAGGTTGTCTGAACTGTGTTTGTAGATCTATGAGCACAATAAAAGGCTGATAAAATAATTAATGGAGATGGAATGTTTCTTGAGAAGGGTTCGTCTTCCTCTTGACCCCAGAAATGAAGGTCTGGCCCATGAAACATTCAAGAGCCTGTTTTTTTTTCCTGGGAAACTAATTCATCATCCATATATAGCCTTTTTATCATCCTCCTTGGATTATGGATAATTCTTGATTCTGGTGATTTTTTTTTTCTTTTGCTGGACTTGTATGAGAAGAAGAATTTTAGATCTAACAATTTTTCAGCTGCCTACTCATTTGCTGGGTCTGAGGGACGATCTTGTCGGTAGATGAAAATAACCGACGTACTACGGCTAAAAATAGTTCAGGAGTCTGATTCGTTGTGCCCCAAGTGAAGAAAGACAAAAGAGGCTGAAGCTCTAAAAAAGTCATTATTGGACAACTTTACTGGTACTTTAATGCAAAAGAAAAATAAACAAGATGTAATGCAAGTTAAGGTTCCCCATTGTTGGAGGATTTCAATTATGAATGTTTGTAGTTTTCGAAATGAGTGTTTTTCTGGACTAGACCTGAACAGGGAATGCAAGTAAACCTTAATGTTTTTGGTGCAAGACATTCAAGTTGTTGAAGTTACACTGTGGAAAACGGAGGTAATTTTTAATTATTATTTTTTGCTTGTCTGAGGCGGCGCTGAGTGATGGATCCTGGTGAATGGATGGAGCTTGCACCACCAAGCACAATGGTGGAGTTAGGGGGTGGCCACTGTAGATTCATCTTGGGCCACCCCATTCGTTTGAGGAAACTATACTTTAAGGACTATAAAAGCTAGAAAGCAGTTTCCTCAAACGATATGGGTGTCTGGTTTACATACATACATGGTGGTGGCCATCTTGGATTT